>NC_041393.1:235516800-235548217 GCF_002162155.2 Triticum dicoccoides
TTTCCCTCTTTTATTTATTTCTGTTTTCTAATTTCTGACATTTGTTTTGATTTAAATAAAATATTAAATCATTTTATTACCTCATGCCAATTTTTGCAGGAGCTAGATATATTATTCCAGAGCTCCCCAACAGGTGGCATAGTTTTTGGACATATATTAATATATATAACTAATATATTTCCAATGCAAATATTTATGCATTAATTCCAAATGCCCAAAATAAATACCTATGAGCTCTTAAAAATATTGGTTTGATTTTTATCTCTGTCCAATATTTTCAGAGAGCAACATGAGCATTTTCTTGGACCCTTTTGGAGAAATTTTTATTTGGGTCATTTTCAAAATGATTCTGAGGGTTTCACAGATCCCCATTTCAAGTTTCTGATGAAAGAGTAAACATGATGCAACATTCTAATGCATGACTAGCTAGGGTGTGACAACTCACCCCCACTCAAAAGAATCTCGTCCCGAGATTTGGGTTCCTCCGGGAAGAAGGCGGGATACTTAAGTCGAAGACGATCCTCCCTTTCCCAAGTTGCTTCATCCTCAGAATGGTGCGACCATTGTACTTTGAGAAACTTGATATTATGACGTCGAGTGGTACGCTCGGCCTGATCGAGGATACGAATGGGGTACTCTCGATATGTAAGATTATCTTGGAGATCAAGCGTTTCGTGGTCCACTCCACGGATAGGATCCGAGAAGCAACGCCTGAGTTGAGAAACGTGGAAGACATCGTGGACTCGGGAGAGGTGCAGAGGTAGTTCCAACTGGTAGGCAACTTCTCCTCGTTTGGCAAGAATGCGAAAAGGTCCAATGTAACGAGGAGCCAATTTGCCTTTGATACCGAAACGATGTGTTCCCTTCAGAGGGGTGACCCGAAGATAAGCCTTCTCGTCAACCTCGAAAGTCATAGCCTTATGTTTTCGGTCATATTGACTCTTTTGACGAGATTGGGCTGTTTTCAACTTTTCACGAACGATACGAACTTGTTCTTCTGCTTCCTGAATCATATCCGGGCCAAAGAATTGTCTTTCCCCGGTCTCTGACCAGTTAAGGGGTGTTCGACACCGTCGTCCATAGAGAACTTCAAAAGGGGCTTTACCCAAGCTAGATTGATAGCTGTTGTTGTAAGCGAATTCGGCAAATGGAAGGCACTTCTCCCAGTCCATTCCGAATGAGATAACAGAGGCTCGAAGCATGTCTTCTAGAATCTGGTTGACGCGTTCCACTTGACCACTCGACTGAGGGTGGAAAGCGGTGCTAAAGGAGAGACGGGTTCCCATAGCATTTTGGAAGCTTTCCCAAAATCGAGAGGTGAAAAGACTTCCTCGATCCGAGTTAATTTCCAAAGGAACACCATGGAGAGATACTATCCGGGAGATGTATAAGTCTGCCAGCTGACTAGCGGTTATACTCTCACGAACAGGTAGGAAATGGGCTACTTTGGAAAGACGATCGACAACGACGAAAATAGCATTATTCCCTCTCTTGGTCCCGGGAAAACCGGTAATGAAATCCATACCAATTTTATCCCATTTCCATTCAGGAATAGCTAAGGGTTGAAGGGTGCCAGCAGGCCGTTGGTGCTCTGCTTTTACACGACGACAGACGTCGCAATTAGCAATATACTAAGCAATTTCTCTCTTCATCCTAGTCCACCAGAACCTCTGGCGTAGGTCCTGATACATCTTAGTACTACCGGGATGAATGGTGAGAGGAGATTCATGAGCCTCCTTAAGGATCAACTGCCGTAGATGCTGGTTCTTGGGAACCACTAAGCGGTTCTCAAAGTACACAACACCATGATCATTTGTGGAGAAACAACTAGCACCTCCGCTAGCAATGTTCTCCTTGATCTTAGCTATTCCCTTATCTCGCTTCTGGGCAGCAATGATTTGATCCGTAAGAGTAGGTTTCGCCACCAAGGTGGAAAGAAATCCTTGAGGAACAATGTGAAGGTTGAGCTTCCGAAATTCCTCATGGAGAAGCGGTTGACTTTGTTGTAACATCAGATTGTTACAATAAGATTTACGACTTAGCGCATCAGCCATGACGTTGGCTTTCCCTGGGGTGTAGGTTATTCCTAGGTCGAAGTCTGTGATCAACTCAACCCAACGTCTTTGCCTGAGATTCAGATCCGGTTGAGTGAAAATGTACTTCAGGCTTTGGTGATCAGTGAATATCTCGCAACGGTTACCGAGGAGGTAATGTCGCCAGGTCTTGAGTGCATAGACTACGGCTGCAAGCTCTAGATCATGAGTAGGATAATTCTCCTCATGTGGGTGCAATTGCCGTGAAGCGTAGGCAATTACGTGTCGATCTTGCATGAGAATGCAACCTAGTCCTTGTCGCGAGGCGTCGCAGTAGATAACAAAGTCCTTGGAGAAGTCTGGCGGTACCAGTACGGGAGCAGAAGTCAGGCGTCTTTTCAGTTCCTGAAAGCTGTGCTCACATTGTGGAGTCCATTCGAACTTCTTATCTTTCTTGAGGAGTTCGGTTAAAGGTTTAGCAACCTTGGAGAAGTTCTCGACAAAGCGACGACAATAGCTCGCTAAGCCCAGAAAACTCCGAACTTGCTTGACCGATTCAGGTGGAGTCCAATTGAGGATGGCTTGAACTCGCTCAGGGTTAACAGCAATACCTTTACCAGATATTACATGACCCAAATAGGTCACTTCTGACAACCAGAATTCACATTTAGAGAATTTGGCATAAAGGCGATGCTCTCGAAGTTTCTTCAACACTAGCCTTAGATGTTCGGCATGTTCTTCCTCGTTCTTGGAGTAGATGAGTATATCATCGAGGTAGACCACGACGAATTTATCCAAATACTCCATGAAGATTGAGTTCATTAACCGAGAAAAAGTGGCTGGAGCATTGGTTAAACCGAAGGACATGACGGTGTACTCGTATTGGCCATAACGAGTAACAAAGGCCGTTTTAGGAATGTCCCCGTTTCTGATTTTGATTTGATGGTAGCCCAACCTCAAATCCATCTTGGAGAAGACTGAGGATCCAGCGAGCTGATCATACAGGTCGTTGATCCTGGGGAGCGGATATTTGTTCTTGATTGTGACCAAATTGACAGGTCGGTAATCTACAACCATCCGGTCCGTACCATCCTTCTTCTTGACGAATAGGACGGGGCAAGCCCACGGAGATGAGCTAGGGCGGATGAAACCCTTTTTCAAGGACTCATCGAGTTGTTTCTTAAGCTCGGCTAGTTCTAGTGGTGCCATCTTATAAGGTCTTCTAGCAATCGGAATGGTTCCTGGGATGAGGTCTATTACGAACTCAACATCCCTATCAGGTGGAACACCTGGCAATTCCTCTGGGAAGACATCCGAGAAGTCACGGACTACCGGAACGTCCTCAAGGTCTGGCAAAGGGCTGGCGTTAAGAGAATATAACTATCGCTTGGCTATTCGGGTCAAGACATTGACTATCTTCCCCGAAGGATGGGTGAATTGAACAGTCCTAGAGAAGCAATCAATTTGGGCATGATGAGCCGACATCCAGTCCATACCCAGAATGATATTAATATCTGAAGATTTAAGGGCTATCAATGATGCAAGAAAAACAAGTCTGTCGACTTGGATTTCATTTCCATAACTTACCCTAGAGGTCTGCCATCTAGAACCAGGAGTAGAAATTTCCATAGTGGATGGCATGTCACAGAATGCAGTGTTATGCAAACGAGCATAGTTCTCGGATATAAATGAGTGAGAGGCTCCTGTATCGAAAAGAACAGATGCCGGGTGGCAGTTAACAAGAAGCGTACCGAGAACGACGTTGGGATCCTCTTGAGCTTCTTCGGCAGAGATACAGTTGACATGGCCACGTGAGGCGGTGGTCGGCTTGGCGTGGAACACTTTCCCTGTCGGCTTGCCACGGCCAACAGCTTTAGCAGACTGGTTGGGGTTGGTCTGGGGACACTCACGCATATAGTGGCCAGATTCCCCACACTTGAAACAAGTTACGGAACTGGTACGTGGAGGAGCATTGTTGGTTGGACCACCATAGGGCTTGGCTGGTGCAGACTGTTGAACGGGGCGAGGCGCCTGGAAGGATGGCCTCGGTGTGAACCTGGGTGGCAGGGCAGTGTTGGGCACCCACACGCGGCGCTTCTGAGGACCAGCACCGGATGAGGAACCCATGTCACGGCCATGCTTGCGTGTTGCGTCATAGTCAGTCTGACCAGTTTCAGCACTGATGGCTTTGTTGACAAGTTTCTGAAAAGATGTGCACTCATGCAGACGGAGGTCACGGCGAAGCTCAGGACTAAGGCCCTTACGGAACCTTGCTTGCTTCTTGGCATCAGTAGACACTTCCTCAGTTGCATATCGTGCGAGATTACCAAACTCCCTGCTGTAAGCATCCACAGAAAGTCGGCCTTGGGTGAAACTGCAAAATTCTTCACGTTTACGGTCCATGAGACCCTCCGGAATGTGATGTTCACGGAAAGCCTCGCTGAACTCAGCCCAAGTAGTGACATGGCCCGCTGGGCGCATAGCTCCATAATTCTCCCACCATAGACTGGCGGGGCCTTCAAGATGATATGCAGCAAAGGTGACCTTGTCAGCCTCCGCTACCAGCGCGGAACGCAGTTTGTGAGAGATACTGCGAAGCCAGTCATCAGCGTCGAGAGGCTCGACGGAGTGGTGGAACGTGGGTGGATGTAATTTGATAAAATCACTGAGTGACACCACGTTAGTCCTCTGATGGTGTGCTGTGTTCTGTTCAATACGCTCCAACAAACGGTTGGTCTCCCGCTTGTTTCTCTCAGCTTCCATCATAACCTTGGCTAGGGAAGGAGGATGAGGCAGATTTGCATCCCTGACTTCACTGCCTTCGGCCTGCTCTTGAGGAGCAGGGTTAGTGCGTGTGTTGACCATCCTAGGTAAACAAGACAATGATTTAGTCAGGATGATAAAATTCCGACATAGGATATAAAATGTAAGGAATAACTCGAAATGCAAGATGATCATCCGTATGACATGGTAAATACAGAAACTGCTTCTTTATTCCATCGTCATACACACCATACAGGGTTTAGTACAAGACCAAACAAAGTACTATTACGGTGAAAAGAGGATTACATCTCATCGGAGGCATCCCAAGCTCCTATACATTATTTTTCTACACCTCCGGAAAGAGTACAAACTAGGTCATATCCCACGAGTCACGCAGGACGATAGACGACACAGCTAGTGCGAACTAGTGATACTACCACTAACTCAGACCGATCCGTAGTAGTCCTCGTAGAAGTCACCTCCATAGCCTGGAAGCTCAACATGATCATCCGGAAACAGACGATCTCGCGGAGCTTGTGGACCATAGGGGCTAGGATGAGGTCTTGGACCAACAGACGGTGGCCTGCGGGGACCGCGAGGTGGGGTGATGCCTCCTACATCACACCAACCCATCACGTCTGGCAGAGCAGATCTCACAGGATAGAGATCGCGCATATCCGAATATCCAGCTTGCACCGCCGGTGCGAACCGAGTCAATGTGGCCCAGTGGTCAGCACGGGTATTGAAGAGCTCTAACCTCAAGGCCCGATTTTCACGGTCCTTATCCTCGAGCATCTCAGCAGTGGTGCGAGTCCGTGAATCCTCCTGCGTGGGGTCAGCATAGATAGCCTGGAGATACCCTTGTGCTCCCGGAAGTGATCCTGGCATATACCGGAAATCAGAGTCCCGAAATAGTCCAGATCTGACTCGCATGATGGTCATCATAGAGTAGGCGGCGTCCTGCACAGCCATCTCAATAGTAACCCCGAGTCCATAGGAGCAGTGAAGGGGCTCGGTGGATCCAGGATAAGATGGAAATATCCTGACAGTGCAGAGATACTGGCTTTGATTGAAGTCCCGAAATTGCTCTTCGACCGTGTACTCAGGATACCAGCGGTATCCAGCCTCAGTCATTACCCTGACCAACTTGGCAGTATGGCCGGGTACATCTAGGCATCGAGTCAGGCGAACCACTTGATTGAGGTCGCGAGTGGCCATCTGAAAGCACAATCATAATGCAAAGGCATTAGAATTTCTAGCAAAATTTCGGCAGCATAACAGCTGTAAATGCTCAAGAAGGATTTTGAGACATTTGACAAGGATTTCATACACACTCAACATCATCATATCAAAGTTCTGAGACCATCCTAGCAACATAATACGGTAGAAGAACTGAACTAGGCTTGTATCCATCATACCTATAAGGTACTACTGATTAGTAACACGTGATCCTGATAGAGAGAATAGATCCTAATTCCTTAACCCCCGGTGGAAGAATGGACTGACTCAGATCAGAATGTCATAAGATAAAGGAGTAAAAAGAGCCTTACGTTCCAACCCACAAACAATTCCCCTACATATAACTAAAGAATTTCTAGACTCAACATCGACCAGTTTGGCTTGGAGAACCTACAGGCAGTCCGGCTCTGATGCCAACGCTGTCAGGACCCCGACTCGATGTCACATCGATCTAGCCGGTAACACCTCATATCACTTTGCGGCCTCACGCACGGTATCCCCACGGGTGTCGCCTTACCTTTGCCCGGGACCGTTTGCGCCTTTTGGCTCACGTATATGATAGTGTCGCTAGCATCCATATGATAAGGAGCCCGGGCTGACATGACTAGTCGTAAACAAAAAGTGGCACAGACTTACAGGGACAGGCATCCATGACCCAGCTTCGAACGTGTCGGTCATCAGCAAGTGGGTCCGGGCTGTAGCACTGGGCTAGCAGGACTCCGATAAACCGGGCTGTAGCGGGCTAACAGGACTCCGGTACTCAATGCGTGACATTTCCCCGAAGGGACAGACACAGGAACGAAGAAGGACACATGCCGGCCAGCCTAAGTGTTCCAGAGCAGTAGCAAGCTACCATGGCTCAGCGGTAACACTAGGAGACATTTCCCGGTAAGAGAGGCTACTAAAGATAAACAACTAGGTAGTCAGATCCCACACATACCAAGCATTTCAATCATACACACAATATGCTCGATATGTGCAAATACAACGAAGCATCACAACATGACTCTACGACACAAGTACTTTATTTAAGGCTCAGGGAGCCATACATAACATACACAAAGGTACGGGTCTCACGACCCAACATACAAGTCATACAGTCATACAAACCAGCAGCGGAAGTAACTTGTCTGAGTACAGACAACTAGTAAAATAAAAGAGGCTTGGAAAGCCTAGCTATACTACGTGGTCCTTCACAAGGTCAGGGTCACCACCTGGGCCTTTAGCCTACTCGTTGATGTCAACGTCTACGTAGAACCCATCAGAAGGGGTTGCAGCGTCTTCTGTAAAATGTAAATTATAGCAACATGAGTACAAAGGTACTCAGCAAGACTTACATCAGATCCTACATACATGCATATTATCAAGAAGGGTTGGTGGAGTTATTGCAGCAAGCCAGCTTTGACTCTTGGCTAGACTATCCTACGATACTTCAACTTGAAATGGTTTTGCGCACACGAGTCCACTACTCACCACTTCAATACACTACCGAGGATCCACCTCCGTCTCCCTACGGAAGAGCCATCCTCGGCACTCACACTTATCTTGAGGCTTTTAGTAGTTTCCATTTACTTGTCTATGAACTGTATAGGCAACCAAGTAGTCCTTTACCGCGGACGCGGCTATTCGAATAGATCATGATAACCCTGCAGGGGTGTACTTCTTCATACATGTTTCCACCACTTAGCGTCTGCACACGACATGTGCTCGGCAGACTTCAAGCGAAAGCCGACGTGGGTGTAGACCACGACCTACCTAAACACCTAAGCCTCTAGTCCAGGTTTATCGCCTATCCAGGTTCCATCCGCAGGGAGTCCGGCCGAGGTTTCCCATACGGCCCCGAACGATGTGAACAGGGTTCCCGAGATACCTAACGGGTATTCGGTACACCCGGCCACGTACCTACCGCATCACAGCCCACCCCTACGGTCAGCGCCGTCCACGGCCTCCAGTAGGCTACAAACACCAGAAACTACTTGCAACTCCTGGACAGAGAGCTAGGGTGAATAAGAAGTCGAGCGGGGTCATATTTCAGGGCCCAATGCATGGTAGTAGTTGTATCTTAAATCACACATACAGATCTCAGTGCTTAAGGTCGGCTTCAATGAAACAACCCACCATGTACTCCTACATGGCCTCTCATCGATACCTTTACCAATCGTGTTCACCACACCACTCTCATTACCGACATAAACATTTCACTCTAGCCCATCACCCAGATGAACCAGACCTGACACGACTCTAAGCATAGCAGGCATAGCAAGGTAGGAACAACACATACATATGGCTCAATCAACTCCTACACATGCTAGTGGGTTTCATCTAGTTACTGTGGCAATGACAGGTCATGCAGAGGAAGTGGGTTCAACTACCGTAGCACACAGCAGTTTGAAACGCGTTGTCTTAATGCAGTAAAAGAGAGCAGGAGCGAGAACATGGGATTGTATCGATATGATCAAATGGTTGGTTGCTTGCCTGATGGTTCGATGCACTGATACGGTTCTTCGTTAGGGTAATCACGGTACTCCTCGGAGGCAGAACCTGTCGCAAAGGACACCGATACACAACCATCACCAAACAATGTGCAATAATATGATGCATGCATGAGACATAGCAATATGAGTGTGTTGGGCTAATGCAACTAAGACCAGAGGGGTTTGAACCAATTTGAATCAAAGATTCAAATTTCAAACTCAAAACATGGCCATTTTAAAGTGCTTTTCCTTGTTCTGCATTAAACATCAAGTTAACTTGTTTAGTCATGCATGAAAATAGTACAGATGGATAGATTGGATTTTTCTGATCATTTTTCATATATAATTTGTCTGATTTGGAGTTACAGAATAAAAGTTATGAATTTTTGAAGTTTAAATAATATTCTGGAATTTCCTGATTTAATTTAAGTCCAGAAATATATATATTGCGCCAGCATGACGTCAGCATGACGTCAGCGGTCAACTGCGGCTGGCTGGGGTCAAACCTGACGTGTGGGGTCCACACGTCAGTGACAGGGGGGTTTAACAGGGTTAATTTAATCCTAATTAGGAATTAGTGGCGCTGGGGCCCACTGGTCAGTGTTAGGGGGTTAACTAACAGTGATTAGCACTAATCTGACCACCTGGCCGACGGGGCCCACGCGTCAGTGACCCTGGGGGGGTCAAACCCCAGGTCAAACAGGTCAAACCCACCGGCGACATGACGCCGGCGAGGCCCGAGACGGCGGCGCGATACGGAAACGCGCTACAGGGCACGGGCGAGGCCGTGCTTGGGCTCGTTGGAGAGCCCTTGCTCCCGCGCGTCGAACGGTGGTGGTGGCCGTGCCTGAGGTGGCCGGTACCGACGACGGCGAGCTCGTGAGCGGCGGCCGGAGTTCGGGTGGTGGCGGGTTTGGCGCTACGAGCGGTGGTTTGGCGCGCTGAGGGCACTAGGGAGAAGCTCTTGCTTCTCCGCATCCAAAGGAACGGACGGGAGGCCGCGAGGTGGCCGGAGTTGAGCACGGCGTCGACCTCGGCGGCGGCCGGAGCTAGGGCGAGCTCGGAGTCGGTGTTAGGGAGCTCGGCAGGAGGCAAAGGGGGGTGTTACGACCTCCTGGGGTTGCACTGAGCACGGCCGCGTGCTCGGTTGCAGCTCTAGGCAATGGTGGCTACGGCGGCGACATCGCCGGCGGCGTGGAGTTCTCGGCCAAGACGGGGCTAAGGCCTAGAGGTCGAAAGAGACCAGGGGAGAAGGGGAAGACGACTCGGGGGCTCACCGTGAGTCCGTTTGGAGGGTCAGTGGGCTCGAGGGCGGCCGGAGTGCAGCGAATCGACGGCGACGATCTCCGGTGGCCGAGGAGGGGAACGGCGACGTGGGCGGCGATGCAGGGCTTCCGGAGGGCCGTGGATCGGTGGGGAGGAAGAGGGGGTCGAGGCGGAGCTCGCAAGCACAGCGAGGGGTCGAGGGGGTGGCCGGTGACGGCTGCTATGGCGAACGGCGGCGATGGGTGCGTCGGGTGAGAGAGAGAGAGCAGGGGGAGAAGCACGGGAGAGAGGGGGGGGGATAAGGCCAGGGGATCGGGGCGGCACCGAGAAGAACCGTCGCGGCGTCGCGCTGGCGGGGTAGGCAGGCAGGCGAGCTGGTGGCGTGGCGCTCCGCCCGTGCGCGCGCGCCGGCCACACGCCTGGCCGACTGGCGCCAGGAGGACGACGGCGGTGGTGGGCTGGGCTGGCTTGCTGGGCCAGAGGCGCCAGGTAAGAAGCCCAGGTAAGTTTTCCCTCTTTTATTTATTTCTGTTTTCTAATTTCTGACATTTGTTTTGATTTAAATAAAATATTAAATCATTTTATTACCTCATGCCAATTTTTGCAGGAGCTAGATATATTATTCCAGAGCTCCCCAACAGGTGGCATAGTTTTTGGACATATATTAATATATATAACTAATATATTTCCAATGCAAATATTTATGCATTAATTCCAAATGCCCAAAATAAATACCTATGAGCTCTTAAAAATATTGGTTTGATTTTTATCTCTGTCCAATATTTTCAGAGAGCAACATGAGCATTTTCTTGGACCCTTTTGGAGAAATTTTTATTTGGGTCATTTTCAAAATGATTCTGAGGGTTTCACAGATCCCCATTTCAAGTTTCTGATGAAAGAGTAAACATGATGCAACATTCTAATGCATGACTAGCTAGGGTGTGACAGTTGGTGAAACCAACAATGGCAAGCACCCGACTGCAGTGGTACGGTCAGGGTGGTCCTCGATGTCGAAGATGATGGGCGTGCTGGACCATTTCAGCGGCTTCCGTGCGTCGAATGATGGCTCCACCACCGTGATCTCACGCGCCCACTGCTTGAGTTGGCGGTGGGACGTATGCAGCGAGGCGCCACCATCGATGCACATGGCCTCTGTGGCTTTCTGAAACTCGTGGTCGCCGGACTCATCGTCCTTGTCATGATCATCGTCTTCCTGCTTCTTGTCGCGGCCCCGGGCGGGCCTCTCCTGCTGATTATCCTTGCCGCGGCGGCCTCCTTGGCTGCCACATTTCTTGCCGGATCCCTCGGCACCATCTGGGCCTTTCTCCTTGTCCCGCCGCTCATACTCGGCTTTCCGCTTCTCGGCGAGCAGCTCTACCTGCCAATAGTTTTGGAGGTCATGGCCCTTGGTGCGGTGGATCTTGCAGTACTTCTTGTTGGAGCCTCTTGGCTTGTCGGCAGCCGCCAAGGCCTGGCAAGCGACACACCCGGCAACCTCCTTGCCGGGGTCGCTTGCCTTGGTCTTCTTGGTGGTGCCGGTGTTGTCGGATCCCTCGACGGCAAGCACGGCCTTGTCCTTGCGCTTCCTGTTATGGCGTCGGCCCTTCTTCGTTGGGGTGGCGGTGTCGTCAGTGGAGTCGGTTTCCGCACCGGCATCTTCGCCAGGGTACTTCCTTCCCTCTTCAGCGCGAGTGCATCGATCGGCCAGGACATAAAGCTCGGCCACATCCTTGACCTTGTTCATCGCCATCTCTTCGCGCATCTTGCGGTTGCCCACATTCTGGTGGAACAAACTGATCACAACGGCGGGATTAACATCGGGGATGTTGTACTGCACCCGGCTGAACCTTTGGATGTACTTGCGCAAGTTTTCTCCTTCCTTCTGGGGGATGATGTGTAAATCACTCGCCTGGCCATGAGCTTGGTGACCTCCGGTAAAGGCGCCAACAAAATCATGGCACAGATCCGCCCAAGAAGAGATGGAATCCACCGGCAAGTGCATAAGCCATGACATAACATTAGGCTTGAGCGCCAACGGCAAGTAGTTGGCAAGCACCTTATCATTGCAGGCCCGAGCAGCTTGCATCACGATGGTGTAGATGCTGAGGAACTCTGACGGGTGAGTCTTGCCGTTGTCCTTCTCGCCAACATCGGGCTTGAACGTACGGTGGGAGGGCCACTGGAACTGCCGCAGCTCACGGGTGAAAGCCAGACAACCCACCTCATAGGGTAGGCCACCGTAGCCTCCCGGCGCTGGGTGGTCTGTAATGGGCCCAGCCCGCCTGTCCGACTGGTGGCGCGTGTCACATTGGCGCTTAATGGTAGTTCGAGCGTCCTCATGAACCCGCTCCTGAAGGACTTGACGCTGATCGTGGTTGGTTCGCGGGTCGGACGACGCGATGGAGATATCATCACGAGCGTTGTAGCGACGGACCGACGCCTGGGGTGGCCGGGATGGAGGTGGGGAGTGCACCATGGCCGCATCGCCTCCGGCGCGGCCTTCGCTGGCATGCAGTGGCCCGGCGGAGCGACGGCCTACGCGTCCCGCCGGCCGCAACTCATTGTTGTTGGTGATGCCGACGAGGCTCCGGACGGTGGCCCTCCATCCGTCGAGCTTCTCCGTGGCGAGAGGAAAATCGAGGAGCAGCTGCACGTGTGCTAGGCTTCCGCTGGTGTGGGCGGCGGCGAAAGCTGGGTGGACCGTGATGCGCCTCGACTTCTAACCACGTTAGAAGGAGCTGCGTCACGACCCCGCAGCCGTTCGCCACCTCTGTCAGCACCTCGGCGTGCATGACGGCCCTCCTCATCATGTGATGGGCGCACGGGACTCTTCCCAGGGCAGCGCGCAGGGTCACCGGCAGGGTGACGCTGCTCACCACGCACAACCTGGGAAGAGCGTGCCGTGGGTGCCGGCGTTGGCGTCTTGGAGGTCGCCGCGCCGCCGTCTGTCGGGACAGCGGCGCCCCTGGAGGGCCCCACGCCGCCCGTGGGGGGCCCGACTCTGTCTCTGGAGCCCGCGACTGGTGGCTCGTCGCCTGGCGCGCGAACGACGCCACTCTCCAGGCCTGGACCGCCAGGGTGATGTGGATGTTCACAGGCCGCGCCACGGGTTCTCTCCACGACTGGCCTGCTACTAGTCCGCATCAGTACTGGCAACCCGGTACCGGACGAACCGATCGTCGTGGTCATCTTCTTCTTAGGAGCCATGGCGATGAAGAACAACTAGGTCAACTGCTAGACCAGATTCTCACAATTGCGCGCCCCTACCTGGCGCGCCAAAGATGTCGGTGGGAAATGACACCTATGGGATCACTGGAATCCCTACTACGGTTGCGGGGCGTTGGATCGTGAGAAGAGCGGGACTAGTAGACAACACAAAAGGGATTTACCCAGGTTCGGGCCGCAAAGATGCGTAAAACCCTACGATCCTGCTTTGGTGGATGTATTTAGTGTTCTTGGGCTCTTGAACTAGCTCTGGGTGCTGCCAGGTTCCAAAGAGCCGACCCCTTTCCCAGTGCGCCATGGGCCTCCTTTTATAGGCGAAAGGGGCTGCCACAGTGGCACACAGGAGGTGGAATGTGCTACAGCGCTGTGAGCTTATCGTGGATATTATAGGATAAAGTGCATTTAATGCAAGGCTTAGGTGTCCCTTCACTTTATCGGGTCGGGAGCGAGGCCCCGTCCCGTCCAGCGCCGCTCCCCCTTGTTTTGACACGCGCCCTGGGCAGCGATGCATGTGGTGCCATGTAGGCAGGCAGGCAGCTGAGGTGGCACGGTGGTGGAGCCTCCACGAAGGGCTGCATGTTGCGACGCAGGTGCCTGCCCAGCTGGTTGGGTCGGCAGCTGCATGCAAACGTCAGCGAAGACTTGGATGGTATGGGCCTGGTAGTGGCCCTGCTGGCACGCTTGGCGAGGGCCTTGCCGGGTGTCCCGGCAAGGGTCTTGCCGCGTCACGCTGTCATCCCCGGCAAGGACCTTGCCCGGGGTCTCGTGGGCTTCCTCGGTAAGAACCCTGCCGAGGATTGTTGCCTTCCTATCCTTATTTGATCTTGACTATTCTTTGTCTTCACAAAGATCTGCATGCCACCACGGAGGTGCCTCCCGAGCCCTGTCCCAATGTGTTTGTCTAGCATTGGTGGGCTCGAAGGTGGCCCGCTCCACTAGTGTGAGCGAGCTGCCCCAGCAAGGGTCTTGCCGGGGTCGCTGAGGCTGCCTCGGCAAGGGTCCTTGCCGGGGAAACCTGCTTCGTCCATCTGATCCCTGTGGTCTTGGTCCTTGTCATTGCTTTGTTTGTCTTGTGCCTTCGGCTTCTCTCCAGTTCCCCTTTCCTGCCCTGCTACGCGTGGCCGTGGCGGGTGGCTCTAACTGCCCGTGCACAAGTAAAGGGGTCAAAAGCAGAGCCCCTACTTTTGTACACCGGCAGCCGGACTTCTTCCCCTTGTGGAACTCCCAATTGAAAACCTAGATGCAATCTTAGACTTGGCTCTGGGCAACCATCCCGAACTGCCGAGGTCCGCACTCAGTGGGTTCAATCAAGTGTCCCATGCCGAACTCAGCCTCGCGGATCCGTAGTTCTCGGTCCCACTTCGCTCCTAGATGAAGCATTGGGCTTAATGCAGTCTCTCGTCATCATGGGGGCTTTGCCTCCGAACCGTACCCAGCTAAGGCTGGGGGCTGAGAGCGGGGAATCTTATGGCCCACCCACCACCCACTTGATAGCCACTATCGAGGACTTACGACATGCTATACTATTCGTCTGAAGACATCGACGACATGGACGACAATGCCGACGCCGAACCAAGCCAAGTCCCACCCGTCATGGGGCGTTGGACGACCACCTCAACCTACGATGTGTACATGGTGGACACTCCAGATAAAAGGAACGACGAGGATAACCCGAGCCCAGATGAGGACAAACCCGTCGATAAACCACCAAAACACCGACGTCAGCGGCACCGTTCAAGATCATGTCGATCAAGGGATAGCAATACCGGCACCGAAGATAATGAGACTCCGGACGATGCCGAATATCCCGAATACCCCTTCGAGCCCACATCCAAACAGGAAGAAAGGGAAGATGGTGAATATAGCCTCGGACATGCTGACAACGAAGATGCGGAGGACAGAAACTATATGCCAGAATCCAAAGAGGAGGTTAGCCTCGGCGACAAAGACTTCATTGTCCCAGAGGAACCCCTCGACCAAGAATGCTTCAAGCCAGCTCATTGCTACAGCTTGGAGCCTGAAGAAGAAGCAGCAGCAGCTCAAAGCCGAGCAAGATACACTGAATGAAAGGTGGACTAAGGTCCTGGACACCGAGGAATACGGCCAAGAGCGACCTATCAAAAGTTACCCTAGGCGCAAGCTGCTACCTCAATTCGACGATGAAGTCCTCGAGCCAATACCATCGAAATACAATCAGGCAAATCAACCAGACCGACCACCATGTGGACGGGACAAAATGGCATATCAAGCCGAACACCAACCCGCACCCCCTCGCTGAAGAGGCAGGGAGACGACAACCATGGGATATACATACAACTTGCAGCGTGACCTAGCCAATAAAGCTGGTCTGACAAGATCAATCTACGGATCAATGGGCCGTGCCCCGATGCGAGACAATGGCTATGAAACCCGGCGTGATGACCGTTACTATGTTCGGGATCAGAACCGAACTCAGATGTCAGCCGATCTCCGCCGCAACATTGCACGATATAGAGGGGTCGCACACCCCCTATGCTTTATCGATGAGGTCATGGGCATCAATTTCCGGAAGGTTTTAAACCCGTAAACATAGAACAATATGCTGGAACGATGGATCCGGCCATCTGGATTGAAGATTTTCTTCTCCACATTCATATGGCTCGAGGAGACGATCTCCATGCCATTAAACATCTTCCTCTAAAGCTGAAAGGCCCAGCACGGCACTGGCTAAACAGCCTCCCAGAAAACTCCATTGGAACCTGGGAAGACTTGGAAGATGCTTTCAGGGCTAACTTTCAAGGCACTTATGTCCGACCACTGGATGCTAATGACTTGAGTCACATAATTCAGCAGCTAGGCGAATCAGCTCGCAAGCTTTGGAATCGGTTCTTAACTAAAAATAACCATATCGTAGACTGTCTGGATGCCGAAGCCTTAGCGGCCTTTAAGCACAGTGTCCGTGATGAATGGCTCGCCCGACACCTTGGGCAGGAAAAGTCAAAGACCATGGCAGCCTTAACGGCACTCATGGCCTGCTTCTGTGCGGGCGAAGACAACTGGTTGGCTCGTAGAAGCAATAGATCAGGTGACCCCGACACCTCCGAGGTGTGGGACGACAATGGTAAACCTCGCCGCAATAAAAACAAACGTCAGAATAACAACAACGACGACGCAGATGATACAACAGTCAATGCCGGATTCAGCGGTCCTAAGTCCGGTCAGTGGAAGAAATCCTTCAAAGGCAATAAAGACGGGCCATCCATCTTAAACAAAATCCTTGAGAGGCCCTGCCAGATTCACGGCACATCCGATAAGCCTGCGAACCACACCAACAAGAATTGTTGGGTTTTCAAACAGGCCGGTAAGATAAATACCAAACACAAAAGGGCCTCCAAGAGAAGACGCTGACGAGCCCTGTCAGCCGAACATCGGAAGTCAGAAGGAATTCCCCCCTGAGGTGAATACAATGAACATGATATATGTCACTCATATCCCCAAAAGGGAGCGCAAACGCGCATTACGTGATGTCTATGCCGTAGAGCCTGTCGCTCCCAAGTTTAACCCATGGTCAGCCTGTCCGATCACTTTTTATTGCAGGGACCACCCAACCAGTATCCGTCATGGGGGTTTGGCCACCCTGGTTCTTGATCCAATCATTAACGGGTACCACCTCACCAGAGTCCTTATGGATGGAGGAAGCAGTCTCAACTTGATTTATCAAGATACTGTCCGTAAAATGGGGATCGACCCATCACGAATCAAGCATAGTGACACTACCTTTAATGGTTTGATACCGGGAGTGGAGGCCCGTTGTACGGGCTCAATTACACTGGAGGTAGTATTCAACTCCCTAGGTAAATTTCGCAGCAAAGAGTTAATCTTCGACATCGTCCCCTTCCACAGTGGCTACCATGCATTGCTCAGACGAACTGCTTTTGCCCACTTCAATGCAGTCCCGCACTATGCTTACTTGAAGCTTAAAATGCATGAACCTTGTGGCGTTATTACGGTCAATGGCAATATGGAGCGCTCACTCCATACTGAAGAGCACACCACGACCCTTGCAGCTGAAGTATATGGCGGCCTTATCAAGCCGAACAGTTCACCGGCCAATAAAGCCAATGAAGTATCCAAACGAGTCCGGTCCGCGCATAATAGCAATCAATCAATGGATCCAAACATTGATTAGTAGTTCGGCCTCCGCCGATCGCCCCAACGGGTTGCGGCTTATGTACCGCGCGTACACAATTACGCACTAAAAATACCTCGGGCAGCACTGGAGGCACACTACGAAAGAGGTCCATTGCACGGCTTGACCATAGTTGGACCGCATATATCTTCTTTCCTTTTAATGCAGGTTCATCAAGAGCCCTACTTGCAAGATGGTTGTCGTAGGAGATCCTTTTAAGGCTGGCACGTCTCAACCATCAAATACTCCCCTCAAAGGACTCACTACTGAGGATGAAAGGCGCAGACGTGCGGCAAGGCACCATTGGAGTTTCTCTTTTGAACTATGATTTTTAAGGCCCTCTATTAGACTTTCCCTTATGTCAAATTTCTTCTTTTTCTCTTCGGGCATGTAACATGACCCTAATATTGAACGACATTGCCTGTCATCGACGTATCAATAAAGATATAAAGGATGCAGATGATTATTGCCGTCTTGGTTGGGTCTTGGGTTTTTTCCTTGTCATCTGCGTCCCCCTTTACGTTCGACTGACGTATGTGGTTCGACACGGTCTTCATACCAGGGGCTGTATTCGGCCCCATAAAATTCTTAAGTCCGAACACCTATAGGGAACTCTTCGGAGTCTCGGATATGGAATTATATGCATCAGCTCCGAATCATGTCTGTGGTCTATAGTTGGGTTTCCCTGCTCCTGTGTTTGCCACCTTACGTTCCGCAAGTTCGGCTAAGGCAGTAAAGGGAGAACTACTATGATTGTATTTCTGGTTTGTCCAGTTAAGTACCTTAGTAGAGAAAGCCGAAAACTGACTGTCATCATGAGCGAGAGCGGGTTAGCAATCCGGTGACTTGGTGTTATACTACAAATCGTCCGCGATTTATGCCGTGTTATACGAGGGGCTGGGTTTTCGACCAGCCGCGTTGCAAACGCGCCGCACTCCAGATTGCCGTTCATGCAACAAGGGGCTAGTACTTAGCACCACCAATGGGCTCTTATGGCTAAGTGAAAGTACTAAAGCCACATAGTCTGATTGCCTAGTTCACCTCGCAAGACGCCTCCTACATCGGACCAAGACGTTGGATAAAGTGCGGTCATGCGTTCTTGAACACCCCTGTAATATTTACGTGGGGGCTGAAGCCAACGACTGGTAAAATTTTAGATATATAAATGACCAAAATAGGAGAATAAACTAATCATAAAAAGAATAACCATTTTTTACATCATGAGTTCATTGCATGACTCTTACAACCGGACTCAACTACTCAAATATGATGTCCTTTGAGCATTGGCCCTCCATAATGCGGGCTCCCTCGAGGACCTCGTCAAAGTACTTCTCTGGTCGTCGGTGCTCTTTGCCTTCAGGTGGCCCTGCGGTGGCAATTTTGGTGGCCTTCATGTTCGCCCACTGCACCTTCACGCGGGCGAAGGACATCCGAGCACCTTCAATGCAGTACGACCGCTTGAGGGTGTCGATCCGAGGAAGCGCATCTACCAGCTGCTTCACGAGACTGAAGTGGATGCTATGTATGGCCTCTGCCAGCCACAGACGGATTATCACATCCTTCATGGCCAGCGCGGCCACCCTGTGCAGCTCAGACAGTTGCTTCAACTGGTCACTTAGGGGCACTGGAAGTTCTGGGGCAAGGTACTGCAACCAGAACAGCTTCTCCGTTGAGCTCCCCTCTTCGGCTTGAAAGAATGCGGCGGCATCCGCAATACTCTTCGGCAGATCCACAAAGGCACCTGGAGAGCTCCAAACTCTGGTTAGTAAAATATATCTTTCACTAGTATATCCACTCTGCATGATAAAGGCCTTACCAGCCACAATCTGCTTCGCCTCTTGGATCTCCTGGCGAGTGCCCTGGGCATCAACCCGGGCCTCCTTTAGGTTCTCAAGAGCTTTGGTGAGCTCGGAGGCCTGCTCTGAACTCTTCTGCTCCAAGGACTCGCACCTTGCAATGGCGTCCTTGAGCTCCTGCTCTACTTCTCGCACCCGCGCCTCGTGTTTTCGGCAGGTGGTTTGCTCTTCCTCTAAAGCCTCAGCCGCTTTGTCTGTGGCCACCATGCTTGCCTCTGCCTCCTTCTTGGCTTTGGCAAGGGCGCTGGGGGAGTTCCGGACTAGGGGGTGTCCGGATAGCCGAACTATCATCATCGGCCGGACTCCAAGACTATGAAGATAGAAGATTGAAGACTTCGTCCCATGTCCGGATGGGACTTTCCTTGGCGTGGAAGGCAAGCTTGGCGATGCGGATATGTAGATCTCCTACCATTGTAACCGACTTTGTGTAACCCTAGCCCTCTCCGGTGTCTATATAAACCGGATGGCTTTAGTCCTTAGGACGAACAACAATCATACCATAGGCTAGCTTCTAGGGTTTAGCCTCCTTGATCTCGTGGTAGATCCACTCTTGTAACACACATCATCAATATTAATCAAGCAGGACGTAGGGTTTTACCTCCATCAAGAGGGCCCGAACCTGGGTAAAACATCATGTCCCTTGTCTCCTGTTACCATCCGCCTAGACGCACAGTTCGGGACCCCCTACCCGAGATCCGCCGGTTTTGACACCGACATTGGTGCTTTCATTGAGAGTTCCTCTGTGCCGTCACCATCAGGAAGGATAGGGACAATGTGATACTCGATAAGAGGTCCAAGTCCACCTCTTTTAAACCAGCAGACGAAATAGTCAAATTTCAGGTCCATCCAACGGACCCCACAAAGACGGCATCCATTGGAGCACAATTAAATCCTGATGTAGAAGCCGCACTACGAGAATTCCTTCGGGAAAATTGGGACATTTTTGCATGGCACCCTTCAGACATGCCAGGAATCCCACGCAGGCTGGCAGAGCACAGCCTAAATATCCTAAAACGATTCAAGCCAGTCAAACAAGCCCTTCGGCGATTTTCCGAACCCAAAAGACAGGCGATGGGAGATGAGCTAGCCAAACTCTTAGAAGCCGGATTCATCAGAGATATCAAACATCCAGACTAGCTAGCCAACCTGGTAATGGTACCCAAAAAGGACAAATCCTGGTGCCTCTGCGTCGATTTCAAAGACCTTAACAAGGCCTGTCCAAAGGACCCTTTCCCTCTCCCTCGCATCGACCAAATCATCGATGCTACCGCAGGGCACGATTCATTGTGCTTCCTCGACGCATACTCCGGATACCATCAAATCAAGATGGCGGAAAAAGACCAGGCCGCAACGGCATTCATTACTCCATATGGGCCATTCTGCTTCAACACAATGCCCTTCGGACTCAAAAATGCCGGCGCAACATATCAGCGCATGATTCAGACATGTCTGGCTACCCAGATAGGCAAAACAGTAGAGGCATACGTAGACGATGTGGTCATCAAGACCAAACACGTCGAAACTCTAGTAGACGACTTGAGGGTGACATTTGACAACCTCCGAGCATATGACATTAAGCTCAACCCGGAAAAGTGTGTCTTCGGAGTACCAGCCGGAAAGCTTTTGGGCTTCATTGTATCCGGTAGAGGAATTGAAGCAAACCCAGCCAAGATCCGAGCTCTGTCACAATTGGATGTCCCAAAAACCTCAAGCAAATACAAAAACTAACTGGGTGCATAGCGGCTCTAAGCCGCTTCATCTCCCGTTTGGGAGAAAAGGCTCTGCCCCTCTATCGCCTCCTCCGGCGCACTGAACACTTCGAATGGACGGATGCCACCACGGCCGGACTCGAAGAAATCAAGGCCATATTGGCAACAAATCTGGTCCTAGCCGCGCCCAACCTGGGCGAACCTATGTTATTATATATCGCAATAACACATCAAGTTGTCAGCGCGGTACTCGTCGTCGAACGAGAAACTGAAGGGCACAGATTCCCTCTTCAAAAACCAGTGTACTACGTATCCACTGTCTTAACTCCATGCAAGTCCCGGTACCCACATTATCAAAAGATAGCGTATGCGGTGTTCATGGCATCCCGGAATCTGTGACACTACTTTCAAGAGTGTTCCATAACGGTGGCCTCCGAAGTACCTCTCAACGATATTATAAACAATCGCGATGCAACGGGCAGGATTGCAAAATGGGCCATTGAGCTCTTACCATTTGACATAACCTACAAACCTCGGCGAGCTATAAAGTCGCAAGTCCTGGCTGACTTCGTCGCCGAATGGACCGAAGCCGAACTCCCTAAAGAGTACGGCACGTACTCCAATTGGATCATGCACTTCGACGGATCCAAAATGTTGGCTGGCTTGGGGGCTGGCGTCGTCTTGACGTCCCCAACTGGAGAAACAGTCCAATACGTACTTCAAATAATGTACATGGACTCCAACAACGCAGCCGAATACGAGGCCCTTCTACACGGCCTCCGGATGGCAATCTCCTTGGGCATTCAACGCCTAGAGGTGCGCGGGGATTCAAACCTCGCAATATCCCAAGTAAATGGAGACTTTGACGCCAAAGATCCGAAAATGGCAGCTTACTGCAACGCCGTCCTAAAAATGTTAGCTCGGTTCGAAGGACTCGAATTCCATCATGTAGCCCGGGATAATAACCAGGCAGCAGATGTGTTAGCACGCATCGGCGCAAAACGTGACGCCGTCCCTCCAAACATCTTCCTGGAACGGCTCTTTAAGCCATCCGTATTATGGGAAGAGGAGTCCGGAAATAACAATCCGGAGCCAGCTGCATCACCTAACACAGACAATTCTGACACAATCGGCGGCTCAGCCAATGAAATAACACCTTCAGCCCACAAAATAATGGCAGTAATTGCCCCATGGGCGGAACCATTCCTAGCCTACTTAATTAGGCAGGAACTTCCTGAAGACCAAAATGAGGCCCGCTGCATAGTTCGGCGATCTAAAGCCTACAAGGTCCATGAGGGAGAACTTTATAAGAAAAGCACAACCGGAGTCCTTCAAAGGAGTATCTCTGAAGAGGAGGGGCGAAATCTCCTGGCTGAAATTCACGCCAGACTCGGCGGGCACCACACCGCAGCCCGGGCCCTTGTAGGCAAGGCCTCCCGTACAGGATTTTATTGGCCAATAGCCCGGGCAGATGCTCAGGACTTAGTCCGACGATGCGTCGGTTGCCAGCTCTTTGCTAATCAGAGCCACATGCCACCCACCGCCCTCAAAACTATACCCATCACCTGGCCGTTCGCGGTCTGGGGGCTTGACATGGTTGGCCCCCTTAAAGGGGGAAAACACAAGCGCAGATACTTATTGGTCATGGTGGACAAATTCACCAAATGGATTGAAGCCAAGCCGGTTAAAACGGCAGAATCCGGACCTGTGATAAACTTCATATCCGGGGTAGTACACTGTTTCGGCGTCCCCCACAGCATCATCACTGATAACGACACGAATTTCACGGCCGATGAGGTTAAACTCTAGTGCAAAAACATGGGCATCAAGCTCGACTACGCTTCAGTCTATCACCCTCAAACTAACGGTCAAGTCGAGCGAGCAAATGGTCTAATCATGAGCGGCATCAAACCCAGACTAGTGCGGTCCCTCAAGGAATCTAACACGCACTGGGTAGAGGAGCTCGACTCCGTACTCTGGGGGCTGCGGACCACGCCAAACCGAACTACCAGATTCACACCATTTTTTATGGTGTACGGCGCAGAGGCAGTTCTGCCCTGCGATATAATTCACGACTCACCTCGCGTGCGCATGTACGAAGAAAGAGAAGCCGAGCTGGATCAGCAGGATAGTTTGGACGCCTTAGAGGAGGAGCGGGACGTGGCAAAAGCTCGTTCCGCATTTTATCAACAGCAGGCTCGAAGATATCAAAGCAGAGAAGTACGGGCCAAAGCTTACAATGTTGGCGAACTTGTTCTACGCCTGCCGGACAAGAAAAAGGACAAACTTAAGCCCAAGTGGGAAGGTCCCTTCATCATCGACCAAGTCCTGACCGGTGGAGCATACCGTTTATGTAACGCATCTGACAACCGACTCGAGCCGAACCCACGGAACGCAGCCCGTCTCTGAAGATTCTACGCCTAACGCCGGACTCAGAGTTCGTCTCACTCCCCCGTCCACCTTTTTACATTTTCACTATCTCTTGTCCCCCTCCTTCCCACTTTTTTTTCTCAATACCTTTGATAGGCTGATTTGCGCATTGTTCGCACACACTCGATGTGCTCCTAGCACTCGTTATACCTGGGGGCTTCTTTAACAGAAGCTTATTTATACGGGCTTCATGCCCAACACATGTGTCATACTTCCGCATGTACCTTTTATTCACCATTATATGCATCGATATGACTTAAGTTTTGGCCAAGCTGGGTTGCCTGGCTCCTGTGCTTACCCCTACGTTCCTGATTGTTCAGCTAGGAGGTAAAGGGAGCACCTCTGCGATTGTTACTGCCGGGTCAGTCGGATGTGTACCTCAGACTGGGTGAAGGCGAAAGCTAGCGTTCTTAAGAGAATATTCGGTCGGTGACTTGAAAGATGATTTATTACTTACTTATTTATTTGCCCCCAGATGCTTTTTCTGCTATTTTCGCAGTCCGGACATGCACTTTAGGGCATGCCTCCCAGGGAAAGGAACCCTTAACGGAACTATTCTCCATGGAAGATGTTTCTTACTAACCATGTAATATAACATAGCTAGTTGGGCACTTGTCTAATAAAGCAATTATGACCCCGACGCCTTGTCTCCACGCATGCCCCGGTTCTTCTATAACCATAAGGGTATTCGGACACACTCCGGACTGTTGGGTCCGGAGGTTGAAGCGAAAAGGTCCGCAAAGACAAATGATCTACAATCCGGCAAGAAGGCATTTTACATGTCATTTCAAATTACATCGTCAAACTGATTGATTGTACTCCTATTCAATTCCATCTAACAGGCTGTCTAATTTACAGTCCTGTTGGGAATATTTCGCGGCCAGTTCTACTTGGCTGTACATTAAGCTCATAGGGATCTCCTTCCCATCAGGCCCTGCAGGTCCGACCTCGGCCATGTGGTTTGGGTCAGCCTTCGGGTACCGCGTCTTCACCATGGCCCAGGACTCCCTGGCGCCTTGACGGCAGGCCGATATTTTCCACAGATGGAGGCGTCGCCGTGCTCCCTGAAGCTTCTCAGCAAGCTCTCCAAGGCCCTCGGGTAGGGAGACGGAAGGCCACAAAGCCTGAACGACGCCACTCATCGCCTGCCGAACACGTTCGAGCAGTTGAACTAGCTCGGGAAGTTGGTTACCCATTGAACTAGGCATTTCCTCCGCAAGGCAACCTGTGAGCACACCTAAAAGACACATTTCTGTCAATCGACTTCCTTGCCGAATTCTTCTTTTCAAAGGAATTTGCTAAAGCACTTACTATAAATGCCGCGACGAAGCCGCTGATTCTCCTTCACGGAGCCCGACAGCTGGGCCCGAACACCTTTCAGCTCTTCTCCTAGCTGGGTGTGGGCATCTTGGAGCTTGTTTCTCTCCTGCTGCACCTTCAGAAGCACCCTCTCGCCAGCCTTTAGCTGACGCAGTAGCTGTTGCTTGTCCGGATCTAGTCCGGCGCCCTCTGCAATATTATTGTCAGATTTACGCACACGCCGCACTTTGTTAACTACTTCTATTTTCGAAGTACGTATTACCAGTGGGGATCTCTGTGGCTCCCCCTGTGGTGGCTAGTGCGGCCTCAAGTTGGGCCTTGCACTCATGGAGCTCCTTGGACAGGTGGGTATTCTTCTCCGTAAGATCCTGCATAATAAATGATCCTTAAATCAGTTATTTGAACTATTTTAAGTCTCGGGGGCTACTAGCATATATAACTATTAAAATTACTTACCCGTATGTCCTTCACATACTGCTCCATGGCTCTGGTTAAACCATCTTGAGCAGCACGGAGGTGCGCGTTTCCCGCATCAAAGACATTCAACGCCTCCGGGGAGAAACACGCGTCACGAAGAACTGTCCGGCAACGCCTGTGATTCATGGCGCTCTCCACCTCAGACCGGGTGGCGGACAGCCTGTCGGCATCCTCCATCGGAGGAGCATCTGGCTCTTGCCTTGTGTTCGCCTCCACTTCCGGACCACGCGATGGAGCATGGCTGGCGGAGGCTTGATTGGCAACCTCTCTGGACACTGTCCGGCGAGCGCTCTTTCTCCTGGAAAAAGTTATGAGCATTAATATAGGGATCCTTCCCTTAAAAACAACGGTGCACCGTACCATTGCGGCGATGTTTCGATTCGCGTCGCACTCCTCTTCCGCCTGCTGGGCCAAACTGACCCTTGCTGGTCAGCCGCCACAGGTTCGGCTTCCCGCCTTAAAGGCACCTCCTGCGATGCACCATCAGTATAGGATGGTCAGAATTGAGCACGGATCAAATGATGGTGTCAAGACCTCGGTCGTAGTCACCTGGGAGGCCGGAATCAAGCCGGGGTAGTTAGCCGTAATGGCGACTAGAGCATTGTCCATGCTAAGTTGGTGGAACACCCCGTCAATCAACTCCGCCTTTATGTCTGGATCCTCTTCGGAGGTCGGATCAAGGGATTGTTCCGGATCCTCGGGCTGTGGAGTTAGGCTTCGTATGCCCTCCACATCCCGGCGCAGCTCCTGCATCAAAATCACAAAGTAACATACTTGACTTTGGAAGTATGGATCGGGTAGATAAAACATCCGCTTACGCAGCTCCAAGGGTTATTCATGGAGAATCCATTCAATGGATTCGTGCGGAGAAAGTCCTCCTCCTCCCCCTTGTACAAGCCGGACATGATCTTTGCCAGATCGGCTGCCGAGCTCGGCCCTCTGCAGGCGTGACGGGTGGCCTCGTCTTCCCCGTTGAAATACCACATAGGGTGGCCCCTATATTGGAGTGGCTGCACCCCTCGCATAATGCACGTGGCCATGATTCCAATCATGGTCAATCCGGAGTGGGCCAGTAACCTGATCCGGCCCATCAGATAATGGACGCTCCCATCCTCCTCCCGTTGAGGGCTCCGCGGGCGCCAACTCAGGCGTTTCTTCAAGGGAGCATTGCTGAACTCCGGGAGGCCGATCCGAACTGGATCCGGCAGAGGGGCGTCCTCCATGTAGAACCATTCCGAAGGCCAGTCTTCGGATGCCTTCTTCGGGGTGCCGGATAGATATCCGGTCCTAGCGATGCGCCATATTTCGGCTCCGCCCACTTGATATATCGACCCCTCATAGGAACGGGGTACGAGGCAAAACAATCTCTTCCACAGCGCAAAATGGGGCTCGATGCCCAGGAACAGCTCGCAAAGAGCTACAAAGCCCGCGATGTGCAAAATGGAGGCAGGTGTGAGGTGGTGAAGCTGGAGTCCGTAGAACTCCAGGAGCCCCCGGAGAAACGGGTGTATGGGAAATCCGAGTCCCCGTATTAGATAAGGGACAAAGCATACCCGCTCTCCTTTGGAAGGGTTGGGACGCTCTCCGCCTGCTTTCCGCCCTTGAAGGTGGCCAATCCGGCTCGAACCGGAACCATGAAAGCTGGGGGAAGATATCCCTCGGTTTGGAGCGCCACTAGCTCGCTGTGTGGAACGGAGCATCTCCCCCAATCTCCTGGCTTAGGGCTGGGAGCGCGAGAGGAGGAGCCGCGTCGACTATCCATGATGGAATGGGTTTTTGTCAGAGGCGCTTCGATGAGGACTTGCGGATGGAGGATGGTGTGAGCTGGATCTAGATCCTCGCCTCTCTTATAGGCGGCTCGTTCGCACGGCTAGGGGGTAAAATGTAAAAATACCCTAGCTTTTCGCATTCATACGACACGTGGAAGAAGGCCATTATTGGGCGTAGAAGCCAAGGAGCGCAACATTTATAAGGAAGCCGGACACTATTCGACAGGAACATGAAGTTTGAAGGAGAACCCGCCTTGCAACGCCGAAGACAATATACGCGCCGGACTCATTGTCGCTGAAGCCCGGTTCGTGGGCTACTGAGGGAGTTCCGGACTAGGGGGTGTCTAGATAGCCGAACTATCATCATCGGCCGGACTCGAAGACTATGAAGATAGAAGATTGAAGACTCCGTCCCGTGTCCGGATGGGACTTTCCTTGGCGTGGAAGGCAAGCTTGGCGATGCGGATATGTAGATCTCCTACCATTGTAACCGACTTTGTGTAACCCTAGCCCTCTCCGGTGTCTATATAAACTAGATGGCTTTAGTCCTTAGGACGAACAACAATCATACCATAGGGTAGCTTCTAGGGTTTAGCCTCCTTGATCTCGTGGTAGATCCACTCTTGTAACACACATCATCAATATTAATCAAGCAAGACATAGGGTTTTACCTCCATCAAGAGGGCCCGAACCTGGGTAAAACATCGTGTCCCTTGTCTCCTGTTACCATCCGCCTAGACGCACAGTTCGGGACCCCCTACCCGAGATCCGCCGGTTTTGACACCGACAGGCGCTCTTGAGGGACTCGACCTCGGCTGCGCCAACAACGAGTATATTCATAACATTCTTAGTCAGTTTAAAACCGACTAAACATGAATATAATTTACGGATATACTGAAATACCGCATACCTTGGGTTTCGTTGAACCACTTGTTGGTGCGGTCGAGTTCCTCATCGGATAGCCGAAGCTTTCGATTGAGCTCGGCAATTTCTGCAGCTTGGGTAGTACCCGTTGTCAGTGTCAAAACTGGCAGATCTCGGGTAGGGAGGCCCAAGCTGTGCGTCTGAAGATCAATGGTAACAATGGAGAAGGGACAGGATGTTTACCCAGGTTTGGGCCCTCTTAATGGAGGTGAAACCCTACTCCTGCTAGATTATATTTGAGGGTAAAGGGGTTACAAGAGTTGATCTACCACGAGATCAATTCGGCTAACCCTAATTAGCTAGCCTAGCAATGTTATGATCCTGCCTCCGATCTACCCTCCGGTTTATATAGACACCGGAGGGGCTTAGGGTTGTACAAAGTCAGTTTTACAGAAAGGAATAATATATCCGGACACCTATACTTGCCATCCACGCATGTGAGAGTCCCCACTAGACACGAGGGATAATCTTCCATCTTGTATCTTGACGGCCCATCGCCCACATCAATAGACCGGACGCCTGAGGACCCCCTAATCCAGGACTCCCACAGTAGACCCTAAACCAGTCTTCAATGATGATATATTCGACGCTCAGGTTGTCTTCGACATTGCAAGGCGGGTTCCATAGAGAATACACACCGGCCTTCCTTTGTAAAAAGAATAGTATCCGACTTTTCACAACAAAAACAACCCTTAGCCGCGAAGGCAGGATATAAAAAAGGAGAACAATGTCTTTTACTGACAACTTTTCTGGCGAAGCGTCAGACTTGACCTGTCGGCATTTCGAACCATTTTCACACCCCGCGCTCCGTGTTTTGAGGCCACACCTCATCGGCACGTCTCGTCAAAAGCAGAGATCATGCCCACTTAATACGGGATTGCATATCAATGACATCTAGGTAATCCAACCGACTGTGGCGCATACGCACATCAGGAACAGACGAGGTTTTAAGGCTAGGGAGGCGAGCGCTTGGTATTCACAGCTTATATAAACATGGTAAGATTCATCTTTTCCATCCCATGCCTTCTTCCTTCCTCTGCCTCCCCATCTTTGAGCTCTAGCGCCCGATCATCGAAACCTCCCACTGCCATCAACCTCTCCAATTATGTCTGGATCCAGTCTCCAGGGCAAGTGGGCAGCCTCCCCCGTGAGGGAGAAGGACATCAAGGAGCTCCAGGATGCGGGATACGTGAGTACGGACATCACCTACAGGATCCCTGCCAAGAAGCAAGTCATCTCCACCCCAGAGCTTGGCGAAAGGGTGGTATTTATCCCCCACTTCCTCCACGGACTAGGGTTTCCTCTTCACCCTTTTGTCTGGGGCTTCATGTTCTATTACGGGCTAGATTTCCATGATCTAGCTCCAAACTCATTCCTCCACATATTGGCGTTTATCGTCGTGTGCGTGGTGCTCCTCCGCATTCCCCCCACTTCGGCCTTTGGCTTAAAGTGTTCAACGTGAAGCCAAAGGTGGTGGACGGGGAGCACGCGGACTACGGAGCGTGATGGTGAGCAAGCTTCCTAACATCACCTGGACCAAAGGGGCTTTCATGGAGACTGTGAAAATATGGAAACAAGAGTGGTTCTACATCACCGAACCTCGCGGCGCCAACTGGGCGGCTGAGGGAGTCCTGGATAAGGGGGTATCTGGACAGCCGGACTATATACATTGTCCGGACTATAGAAGCATCAAGATACAAGACTCAAGACTTCGGCTCGTGTCCGGAGGGGACTCTCCTTTGCGTGGAAGACAAGCTTGGCAATCCGGATATTATATTTCCTTCCTGGTAACCGACTCCATGTAAACCCTAGCCCTCCGGTGTCTATATAAACCGGAGAGCATGGTCCTTAGAAGGCTGATCACAATTACAATCATACCATCATAGGCTAGCTCATAGGGTTTAGCCTCTACGATCTCGTGGTAGATCTACTCTTGTATTCCACATATCTTAAATATTAATCAAGCAGGAAGTTGGGTTTTACCTCCATCAAGAGGGCCCGAACTTGGGTAAACATTGTGTCCCTTGCTTCCTGTTACCAGCAGCCTAAGACGCACAGATCGAGACCCCCTACCCGAGATCCGCCGGTTTTGACACCGACATTGGTGCTTTCATTGAGAGTTCCTCTGTGTCATCGCTTCGAGGCTTGATGGCGACTTCAATCGTCAACAATACGGTCCAGGGTGAGACTTTTCTCCCCAGATAGATCTTTGTGTTCGGCGGCTTCGCACTGCGGGCCAATTCACTTGGCCAGCTGGAGCAGATCGACAGCTACGCTCCTGGCCACCAGATCAGGTTCAGAAACCTGAACTACATGGCAGACATCCGCGGAGACTTGATCTTCGACGAATTCGAGCCTGTGCCAGGAGCACCGGACAGTCACGACGAGAACGACCTGGACCTGCTGTCGGACAATGCTCGGGACATCATCCCCGCAGCAGCCCCAGATCTAAATCCGGGGCAGGTTGAGTTGCTATGGACGAAGGGCCGGACCCCGCCCCGTAGGCCGCACACTCATCAGCGATGGAGCCGAACACAGGTCTCACCTCTGTGGAGGCCTGTAACACTAGGCTCCCAGACTCATATTCGGCTGTCGGTCCTGGTCCGCACACTCTCGAGCCAGCCGAGCCAGGTTGGGCTCCGGTAATGGAGTTTACCGCTACGGACATCTTTCAGCACTCGCCCTTTGGCGATATGCTGAACTCATTAAAGTTTCTCTCTCTGTCAGGAGGCTCTGAGCCGAACTATGTCCGGCTTGAGTGGGAAGCAGGCGACGAAGGAATTCGCTGCCCACCCACCACCCACTTTGTCGCCACGATCAATGATTTAACCGACGTGCTCGACTTCGACTTTGAAGACATCGACGGTATGGACGATGATGCAGGAGGCATATAGGAGCCACCGCTCACAGGGCAGTGGACAGCCACCTCTTCGAACGATATATACATGGTGGACACTCCGAAAGAAACCAATGGCGACGAGGCAGCGGAGGACAACCCCTCGGGAGGAAAAACAAAACATGGGCGTCTTCGGCGCCACTCCAAACCCCGCCACATCAATACCGGCCCCAGAGATGATCCGGATAGTGCTAAAGAGGAATACAGTCCTGATCAGCCTACCATCAAGCAGGCTGGACATGCCACGGTGGGATACTTGGAGAGGGACAACTATACACCCACCTCCAAAGACGAGGTAAGCCTCGAAAATGACGAATTCGGCATGCCTGATGACCCAGTGGAACAAGTTCGCTTTAAGCAACGACTCATAGCCACTGCAAAGAGTCTGCAAAGGAAGTAAGAGCAGCTTAAAGCCGACCAGGATTTGCTAATAGATAGGTGGACCAAGATCCTGGCCACCGAAAAGTACAGACTCGACTGCCCTAACAAAGGACACACGCGGCACGGCTGGCTACCTCAACCTAAGCAGGAGAACCAAAGGCACACAACCCGATGTCCGCACACCACTACGATCCAAGCCAGCAAGAAGGATACACGAAGAAGCAGCCTCAGGGCTCGGCACAACGGTCATAAACGGCAAGTCAGGGAGGCCGGTATCAAGTTCAGCAAATCCCAGTCCGGTCAACAGACAAAAAACAGCTCAAGCTTATTCGGCCCGAGCCACAAACTCGATCAGCCGTGCGAAATTCACGGTACTCCCAAAAGGGCGGCAACACATACTAATAGAGAATGCCGGATCTCCAAAGCAAAGCGACCGGGCGCGTGCCAGAAAACAATGAAGGGAGTTGTCTAGTCAAAAGCCCCCCCC
>NC_041393.1:235548417-235556831 GCF_002162155.2 Triticum dicoccoides
GATCGCCCCCTACAATTCAAACCACAACAATTCAATTGCCGTACCCCCAGACCTAGTAGTCCAGGGGCTCCATAACACATAAAGCCCCCGCGGGTATGAACCATGTTGACTAGATTCCACGTGGTAAACCATTAGGCGAGCACCGGTGATACAACCACGCCTGTGTGCAGGGCCAAACCCCGCCACTAGAGCAGAAATCATACAGCCACGGGAATAACAAGTCGAGCATGCCTATCAATATTTTGATATGACAGCCAACTATCCGGACACCAACTGAGGAGTCCGGGCTACTTCTTGAATAGCGGCTGGGGTCACCAGGGTCCGATCACGAACCTTTAGACCAACCACAGGAGGTCGTTTGGCGGCCTCCATGCACTTACCTTCACAAACTAACTTTTATGCAGAACAGGTTTGGCGACGTGAAGTCGGCACGGACACACAAGGACAGGACCATGCAGGTAGACGGCAGTTCGGATTCACCTTTGATCCATTCACAACCCCCTCCAGTCCGGCCACCACAGGTTCCGCCAGAAAACCATCTCTTTTTCATAATCATAAATCGCATTCATATGCATAGTGATATCATTCTACTGCAATGCGTAGACTTAAATAAACATGCACCGGCAGTCGTTTATCATCGACGCCTCTTTGCCACAAAAACGGCAGCCATGCTTCGTGTTATGCCTGGTTATGCCAGGGGCTTCACAGTACGGCAATAAAAGTCCGACCACCTTCTCGGTCGCTCGGCACCCCGAACTTATAGCACTATATGCATCAGCTCCGAATCATGTCTTGGGTCATTGGTTGGGTTTGCCCGGCTCCCATGTTTTGGTACCTTATGTTCCGTTCCATCGGCTAAGGTAGCGCTAGGACAACTACTGCGATTGTGTCCCGGTTTTGCTGGACGAGCACCTCAGTAGAGAAAGCCAAAAACCGACTGTCATGATATGGCGAGAGATGGTCAGCTGTTCGAGAGGTTGCAAAATCCTTAAAGATTTATTCCGCATAACGCCACTATAAAATGCAAATTGCGACGGATCGGTCTTCCGATCAGGTGCCAATAGAGCCCCTAGTCTGGTCTTCCGAACACTAGGGGCTGCGCCGACCATACTCGAATTCCTATGTCTAAGTGAGAGTAGTAAAGCCCTATAGTTTGATTGCCTGGTTCGTGCTGAGAAACACCTCCTTACAAGGACCCAACCATGGGATAAATAGTGTTCAAAAATACCCCGAACACCCCCGTACTTCTCACGTGGGGGCTGAAGCCGACGACTGGCCAACTCTCAGAATTTACATACAATAAACAGTCGCAAAGGAAGAACATATGTTCAAAAAAATCAGACAACATATAATAAAAGTGCCATTATCCCATATTACAAACATTGGCAAGAATGCCCCCAAGGAAATATAATGTCTTTGGTGCACTTATCCGCCGCCAGGCGGGCACCCTTCATTACACCTTCATAATACAGTTCGGGCTTGCGATGCTCCTTACCCTCCGGTGGCCCCTCAGTTATCAGCTTCTCCGCGTCAAGCTTCCCCCAATGCACTTTTGCATGGGCAAGCACCATTCGCGCACCTTCTATGCAGACTGATCGCTTGATAATATCAAGCCAAGAACAGGTGCCCACAATCCCCTTCACAAGTCCGAAGAAACTGCTTGGAATTGGCTCTGCAGGCCACAACCGAATGACCAAGTACTTCATGGCTAGTTCGGCCGCCTGGTGTAGTTCGACCAGCTGTTTCAGCTGATCGATAAAAGGCACCAGATAGTTCGGCACCAGATACTGCGACCAAAAGTTCCTCCCCGCAGACTCCCTCTCCTCGGTCCGGTAAAATTGGGCAGCATCTGATATGCTATGAGGCAGATCCACAAACGCCCCTGTAAAATCAAGAATTCAGCTTGCCGCTTAGAGTTCTCCACACTATAACATCATAATGGCCATAGATACGACATGCCTTACTAGCCGCAACTTTCCGGGCCTCCTGAATGTCCCGTACAACACCTCGGGCTTCTTCCCGAGCATCTTCTGCGACTTGGAGAGCTTGGCAGAGTTCGGATTCTTTCCCTACTAAACTCTGTTCCAAGCTCTCGCTTTTTGTAACAGCATCCTGAAGCTCCCGCTCAGCTATGACGACCCTGGCCTCGTGTTTTTCACGCAGCGCCTGTTCGGCGGCAGCCTTCTCTTGGGCATCAGCCGCTGCCTTCTTCAGCGCCTCATATTCGGCAGTCGCTCCTAGGGCGTATAACATAAATACTTTTCAATAGGCACACTTATTCATTTGTGCCCAATGCAAGACAATGTTCAAACATACCTTGCTTCTCCTCCAATTGCTTCTTCACACGGCCAAGTTCTTCTTTGGCCCGTTTCAGGCTCTCTTTCAGTTCGGACACTTCCGCATCATGAGCGGTCGTCCTCTCGGCAAACGCCTGTTTTCAAATACATGGGTATACATCATTAAATAAAGGTTCCCATTACAATAGAGGATTTGATCCCCTGCCTGGATCTCTTTTTCCGGACAGTGTATCAGGGACTACTCCTCATATCATACTAATTCTTTAAAGGTTCCTTAGAAACCATACCTCAAAGGCCTTTATAAGGCCAAGACAGGACTCATTCAGCCCGCTTTCGGCAGCCCGAATCTTTCCAACCACCGCACCCATAAGGGTCCGATGTTCATCAACGACGGACGCGTTCTTTAACACTGTCAACAAGCCACCCGGAAGCTCTGCGTAGACAGAGGTTGCCGGCGGAGTGGTCAAACTTCCCTTCATGGAAGGTGGCCGCTCGCCCGATCCTGGAGCCATAGAGGCCTCCAGAACCTTATCCGGCTCCGAGCCTCTTTGAGACGACACCTTGGTGTCGCGCCCAGACTTCGGAAAAGGAGTCCCCGGAGGCGTCTCGCTCGCCACAACATCCGAGCTCAATGAATCCTCCGATGAGGACTGTCCGACAGGAGACCCCGCTAGGCTGTATGAAGTGTGGCGACAGTTAAAACTAGTATGCCCAGACGACCCTGGATACATAGGCGTATTCGGATTTCGGTTACTTACGATTTTCCCAGGGGCTGGGCCTCGGGATACCACTCCAGGCTGTTATCGGCAGCCGGGGTGGATGCCTCCGAAGGGGAACCTCGCCCTCTCTTGGGCGATCCGGCCTCCAGGGACGGGGAAGCTGCACACTTCTTCCCGCCTGCAGAGCGAGGCTCGTCCTCCTCTACCCCCTCCTCTTCGTCTTCGGAAGGAGCGTCGCTGGAGCCTTCGGCTATGGCATCTGAAGCCTCGCGACAGCGGAGGCCACTCCGGGTCTTCTTGACCTTCTTGGAGGCCTTCTTCTTGGGCACGCAGGGACCAACATCTTTGTTAGAAGAGGTCCGGCCGGTTCGTCCGGTAGTGGGGCCGGACATTGTATCCGCTCCACCTTCTTTATCCATCCCTGAGGTCACGACAAGACACGATTAGAATTGTCCCTCAGGACATGCCAGCTGAAGCATGGATGGACAGGGCGTGGCTGTGACTTACTGGGCTTGGAGAATGGGATAATTGATACCCCCGGTCCTCGGCGAAATCCGGCCATTTGCCGGACCTAAAGAGCACCTTCCAGATATCCTCGTGGGAGGAATCATAGAGCTCCCGGAGGGTTTGGTGCTCGGTTGGGTCGAATTCCCATAAAGTACAGGCTCGACGCTGGCAAGGGAGAACCAGGCGAACTTGCATCACCTGGACCACGTCAATAAGCTTGACGTCCTTATCGACCATACTCCGAACACGCGTCTGGAGAAGTGACAACTCATCAGACGAGCACCAGTTCAGGCCCTTCTTGGGCCAAGACGTAAGCCGCAGTGGAGCTCCGGATCTAAACTCCGGAGCTGCTGCCCACTTTTTGCTGCGTGGTTCGGTGATATAAAACCACTGTTGCTGCCACTCCTTGACGGAGTCGTTAAAAGTGCCCTTCGGCCAAACTACCTTGGGCATCTTGCTCACCATGGCGCCACCGCACTCGGCATGTTCACCACTCACCACCTTGGGCTTCACATTGAAAATCTTTAAACACATGCCGAAGTGAGGCGGAATCCGGAGGAAGGCCTCGCATGCGACGATGAACGTCGAGATATTGAGAAAAGAGTTGGGGGAAAGATCATGAAAATCAACCCCATAGTAATACATGACTCCACGTACAAATGGGTGGAGGGGAAACCCGAGCCCGCGGACAAAATGGGGAAGGAACACGACTCTCTCGTGGGGCTCCGGAGTAGGGACAACCTGTCCCGCCGGTGGGATATGGTGGCCAATCTTCTTGGCCAGATACCCGGCTTCCCGGAGCTTCTTGATATCCTTCTCCCGGACGGTAGAGTCCATCCATTTGCCACCTGCTCCGGATCCGGACATCTTTGGAAACCCTCTCTTCGATGGAGAAGAAAAGCGCTCGGGCATTAGGGCTCGAGCAGAGGGGAATGAGTTAGCGGAAGGAGAAGGCATGGGTGAAAGAGGAAGATATCCTATCTCTTTATAAGAGAAGGTACGAGCTTTTTGCGCCTCCCCACTTGCCTGGTGGAACCCGCTCGCCGCGATTAGCGGTACGGTTGGATTACCCATACCCGTATTGATGAGAATCCCGTGATAAGGGGACACGATCTTTGCTTCGACAAGACGTGCTAAGGAAACCGCCTCGCAGTATACGTTGTGGCTGGTTGTGGAAAAACGGTTCCATAATAACCTAACCGTAATGACATATCCCGCCGTCTAAAAAGTTGCCGGCCGAAGTATCATTTTCTCTACGGTGGTATTTGAAGATCATTTTGCAGATCCGGACACGACCTACATGTTCGATAATAACCTTGGAGTATTCGGAGAAGGAACCCGCCTTGCAATGCCGAAGACAAGTGTCAGGACCCCGACTCAATGCCACATCGACCTAGCATGTAACACCTCATATCACTTTGCGGCCTCACGCACGGTATTCCCATGGGTGTCGCCTTACCTTTGCCCGGGACCGTTTGCGCCTTTTGGCACACGTATATGACAGTGTCGCTAGCATCCATATGATAAGGAGCCCGAGCTGACATAGCTAGTCGTAAACCCAAAGTGGCACAGACTTATAGGGACAGGCATCCATGACCCAGCATCGAACGTGTCGGTCATCAGCGAGTGAATCCAGGCTGTAGCACTGGGCTAGCAGGACTCCGGTGAACCGGGCTGTAGCGGGCTAACAGGACTCTGGTATTCATCGCGTGACATTTCCCCGAAGGGACAGACACAGGAACGAAGAAGGACACATGCCGGCCAGCCTACGTGTTCCGGAGCAGTAGCAAGCTACCATGGCTCAGTGAAACACTAGGAGACATTTCCTGGTAAGAGAGGCTACTAAAGATAAACAACTAGATGGTCAGATCCCACACATACCAAGCATTTCAATAACATACACACAATATGCTCGATATGTGCAAATACAGCATAGCATCACAACATGACTCTACAACTCAAGTATTTTAATCAATAGGCTCCGAGGAGCGAGATATTGCAAACATGGGTCTCATGACCCAACACTCAGAGCATACAAGTCAAAGCACAAGCGGAAGCTATCATGTCTGGGTACAGACATCTATAAATGAAAAAGGCTGAGAAGCCTGACTATCTACCAGATCCTGCCGAGGGCACAAGATCGTAGCTGAGGTAACAAGCTAAACGTCGAAGACCACGCGGAATTACTAGTGAGACTGAAGTCTCTCTGCAAAACATAAAATAGGCAAACGTGAGTACAAATGTACCCAGCAAGACTTACATCAGAACTATCTACATATGCATCATTATCAACAAAGGGATGGTGGGGTTAACTGCAGCAAGCCAGCTTTGACTCGGTGGCTATCCTGAACTACGACTGCAAGTAACTCTTTTGAGGTGGCGCACACGAGTCCACATATTCACCATATCAATACACCACTATGGATCCGCTCCCGTCTCCCTACGAGAACGCCATCCATAGCACTCACGCTTATCTTGCGTATTTTAGAGTATCCACTTTCACTTGTCTATGAACTGATATAAGCAACCCAGAAGTCCTTTTCCGCGGACACGGCTATTCGAATAGATGATGTTAACCCTGCAGGGGTGTACTTCTTCACACACGCTCTCACCACTTACCGCCGTTTACACGACATGTACTCGGCAACCTTCAAGCGGAAGCCCAACGTGGGTGTTGGCCACGGCCTGCCTAAACACTCAAGTCTCTAGTCCAGGTTTATCGCCTATTCGGGTTCCATCCATGAGGAGATCCGGCCGGAGTTTCGCTCACAGCCCCAAACGATGTGAACAGGGTTCCGTGACACCAAACGGGCGCCCGGTTTACCCGGCCACGTGCCTACCGCATCACAGCCCACCCCTACGGTCAGCGCTGCGCACGGCCTCCAGCATACTACAAACACCAGAAACTACTTGCAACTCCTGGACAGAGGACAAGGGTGATCAAGAAGCCGAGAGGGTCCATTGGTTTCGGGCCCAATGCGTGGTAGTAGTTGAATCATGGATCACAAACACAGAACTCAGTTCCTGAGGACGGCTGCAATGAGACAACCCACCATGTACTCCTACATGGCCTCTCACCGCTACCTTTACCAAATCGTGTTCACACACTTAGCTCACACACAGTAGGACATGTTCACACGCCTCTGATTCATCCCCGATGAATCAGACCTGACTCAACTCTAAGCAGTAGCAGGCATGACAACAAACATAAATGAGTAGGCACATCAGGGCTCAAACAACTCCTACTCATGCTAGTGGGTTTCATCTATTTACTGTGGCAATGACAGGTCATGCAAAGGATAAAGGGGTTCAGCTACCGCAGCAAGTAACAGATGAATCGATGTTGTCCTAATGCAGTAAAAGAGAGCAGGAGCGAGAGAGTAGGATTGTATCGGAATGAACAAGGGGGTTTTGCTTGCCTGGCACTTCTGAAGATAGCATTGAGTCTTCATCAGTGTCAACGATCACATCATCGGTATCACGTCTATCGCGAGGGGACAATACCGGCAACACAGAAGGGAACACAATCAATGCAATGCACAATATGATGCATGATCATGACATGGCAAAATGAATGTGTTTTGGGCTAATGCACCTAAAACCAGATTAAATGAAGTTGGTTTGAATCCAAGATTCAAATTCAAACTCCATATGTGATTAATTAAATGTCCTTTATATGATTTGTGCTAAACAGTAGTGATAAGTTGTTCTAACATGCATGAAAATGGTACAGATGGATTCCTTGAATTTTTCTGATAATTTTTCATATATAAATTATTTAATTTGGAGTTACGGTTAATTTTCTATGAATTTTAGAAGTTTATACAATTTTCTGGATTTTCTGAATTATTTTAGAAAATGATTATCTGCGTCATCATTGCGTCATGCTGACCTCAGCAGGTCAACAGACCGGGTCCAGGTCAAACCTGACACTGGGACCCACATGTCAGTGTGATTAGCTTAACTAAAATTAATTAAAACTAATCCTAATAGTTAACAGGGCTGGGCCCCACCTGTCATTGACTCAGGAGAGTCAACCGGGGCCCACCCGTGGTCAAAGTCAAAGTCGGCTGCCGGCGTTTAGCCGCCGGCGAGCCCGACGCGGCGACGAGAGTGGTTTTGGCCACTCCGGCGACCAAATGGGCCGCGGAGGGCATCTAGGAGGAGCTGGGGACGAGCCGAAGCTCTTGGTGGAGTCAGTGTCCTCGGGGCGGCCGGAATCGGTGCCGGCGGCGAGCGAGGCGGCGGCCGGAGCTCGGGTGGGTGCGGGGTTAGCGCTGCGGCTTGCAAACGAGCTAGCTGCCACGCTAGCGTTACTCCACGGGTCGTTGCGAGTGCAACGGACGCACGCGCGGGGCCATTTGGTCACCGGGGCTTCGCCGGCGACGAGCCCGTGCGGCGACGGCTACGGTAAGCAAGGGGGCGGCGGCTACGGCAAACAAATGAAGGCGGGATTAGGGGGAAGAGGACCGGGGGCTCACCACGGTCACGAAGAGATGCTCGGCGAGGTCGGGGACGGTCTGGAGCCGGCGAATTTGGCGAAGATGGCCGGCGGGTCCGAGGTAGAAGACGACGGCGATGGCGGCGATGCAGGCTTCCGGAGGGCTGTGGATCGGTGGGGAGGAAGAGGGGGTCGAGGCGGAGCTCCCTGGGGCGTCGGTGAGGCGTGGGGAGCACGGTGGCTGCGGCAATCGGCGTCAGTGGCGGCGGCTCCGCTCGGGTCCGAGGTGCGGAGCGAGAGGGAGAGCAGGAGAAGGGGATGAGCACGGGAGGGAGTTGAGAGAGGCCTGAGGGGGTGCGTGGCATCCTTAGCCGATCCGGGGCGGGGCGGCAAGCAGGAGGTGGCTCGGGCGCATGCGCGCGCGCTCCGGCCACGCGCCTCTGTCCTACT
>NC_041393.1:235556841-235609615 GCF_002162155.2 Triticum dicoccoides
GTGGCGGCGGCTCCGCTCGGGTCCGAGGTGCGGAGCGAGAGGGAGAGCAGGAGAAGGGGATGAGCACGGGAGGGAGTTGAGAGAGGCCTGAGGGGGTGCGTGGCATCCTTAGCCGATCCGGGGCGGGGCGGCAAGCAGGAGGTGGCTCGGGCGCGTGCGCGCGCGCTCCGGCCACGCGCCTCTGTCCTACTGTCCCGAGGAGGAAGACGACAGGGAGGGCGCTGGTGGGCTGGGCCGGCCAGGGGGGGGGGAGCTGGGCCGGCTGGTGGGCTGCACGGGTGAGGCCAGGTAGGCTTTACTCTTTTTATTTTTTTCTCTCTGTTTTGTTTTAACTCTGTTTTCTATTTTGCAGGTTTGTTTTGAATTTGGTTCTGAAACCAATTCAATTTATTTTGCTTCTGACAATATTTTTAGGAGCTAAAAGAATTAAAACAATGCTCCACAAAAATATTTCAGAATTATTGGACCTATATTTATTTAACAGTAGATATAAGTCCAATTCAAATAGCTATGATTTAAATTCAAAGTCCCAAAAATAAATCCTTAAAAATGTTCAATATTTTGGTTGGGACCAGAACCCTTACCAAAAATTATCAAACATTTAAGAAGAGCCTTTTGGAGCAATGAATAAGATTTCTAGGGTTTTTGCCCCTCTTTTATTTAGGGTTTTGAGGCTTCCAATATTCCTCAATTCAAGTTTCAAAAATATAGACATGATGCACACATGAAGCTAACCTAGAGCAATGCCTGAAGCTAGGGATGTGACAACTCACCCCCACTAAACAAGAATCTCGTCTCGAGATTCAAGCGTAGGGTAAGATGAAGGGGAAACGCAAACTAGAACAATCTTCACGATCCAGGTTGCACTTCAAATGAACGTTGATTCGATCACCATCTTTGTCTTGTCGTCTTGTTCTGAGAACTCCAATTGACATGACATTGAGAGGAAAGGGAAACTCTAGCAGGATTGATCTTCTAGAAGACCGAACAACTCAGGGAATGAGACATAGAGCCATCTCTCGGGTTGAGACACGAGATACACATCAAGAGGGGTGGAAAGAAACGGACGACGAAGGTTCACCTAGGTGGACAACAATTCCACACTTAAGAAGGTGGTAATCGATTGTCAACGTAGCGAGGATTTTAGTTGCCATGATACCACGACGAAACATCCTGGAGGAGGGTGATTCGTAGATTATTGCCTTAAGTGGCAAAAAGAATTACCTTTGGTATAGAGATCATTGAGACTCTCTATATCAGCCTAAGGCAAATCACAGCAATCGATTGGCGGGGTCGGTAGAATGGCATACTCAAACTTGGATGATGTGGATTACCTTGTTGAAGACAACGCAATGGATGAATTTTGCTTATCACCGGAAATGGAAGAGACCCATGGTAGAATGGCACATTGGCGGTGCAAGCTGGGAACAAAATGCAAATGCTGGGAATGATTCTGGTAACTGGGGAAGAACCCAACAATAGAGAGTGAATTCACTGTTGAGAAGTTATAGCATAACCGAGGAAGTTGAGAGCAAACCTAGCTAGTGCCGAGGATAACACGTAGCGCTTGTGCGTGCTCTCAAGAACTTGAGCATTTCCACAATCATCAAGGTTTTATCAACAACCGCGTCAAGGGTGCTGACAACACAACATACTACCATGATGAATAGCGATGGACGATGCAGATGCGAAGGAGGATAACACTTTCTCAGATTTCACCTTAGCGAGGCCAAGGAAACAAAATCTGGATGATCGACCGAGAGACATTTAGCACTCCGCTTCTAATGTTCTCCTTGATGTGCTAGCGTAACCCATTCATAGATATGGTTTGATATCTAGAACATCAAGTAAAAAGGTCGGACTTCGGGATCTCAAAATCCATAGGGCAACTAGGGAGTAAATCCTACGAAATCCCTATGGGGAGGTGGCCAACTTCCTCAAACAAGATACTATAATAATAGGTCTACCGGATGGGTGTGTTGGCCACGACATCCACTTTACCGGTTTTCGAGGGACCGATATTATAGTTCTTGGGAAATGTTCCAAACCATCATATCTGCCTGAGATTCAGATCTGGTTGGTGTCAGGATATTCCAGACTCATCGAGTCTAGGAAGGAAAATGAAAGTTTGCAACACAAATCGACGAGATGACGTTGCGGGATTCTCGGGAGATGAATTACGATAGTGAGCTCCAAAACATGAGCTGGTTCTGCTACAAACATGTGAACACGTTGTCCGAGACAAACATGACCACGTGGTAGTCTTATAATAAAACACTACCGAGTTCAGGTGGGGAACCATAATCGAGGACATTGAAGTCCTTGCATAAGGCATGCTCTTAAGAAGGAACTTCTTCTCCTTGAACAAATCAATCAGTGGCTTGGTGTGCTCGGAACACATATGGAATGAAGGTTGCAAGTCTCCAAACCATAGAATACTTCGCACATATGCATGACTGACTTGGGATGATTCCAGAGGAAGCAAAACTAACTTTCTCAAATTCACGGCGGCAACTTTCACCAAATGCACGTGTATAAGAGGAAGTCACTCCTTTCATCAAACAAATACTTCATGAGCTAGCATGAAGAAAATGCTTCAAAAGTTTCCAACACTAACTTAATGTTCAACAAAATCATGGAGGAGATAAGGATGTTGTCAATGGGCTCAACAACAATTCATCTGGGTTACCTTTTAAAAGGAATTCCATAGTTAAGTGAACAAGTGATAGCATTGGTCAGACCAAAGATGTAAGGGTGTATGCTCGAGGGATCAACCACGAGTAAGACAACATTACGAGCATCGTTGGTACTGATTTGATTTGACGATAGCCCACGCTCAAATCAAAGGATTGATAAGACAATAGGTCCAGCAACTGATCACAAGGACCAATCGATGAAGATATCATCTTTCTTCAGCATACACTACACAAAAATATCCCTTTGGGACGAACTAAGTCAGGAAAGCTTTTATCTTCCAACCCTCCAAGTTGTTGTCTAGCTTAACCAACTAGCTCAGGGATATCCAACACAGATTCTTGGAGAAGGGTGGTTCACAAGAAACCAACTTGATCACGAGCTCAACACAGCGGTCAGGTGACAACCTGGTAACACTTCCGAGAAGATCTTCGGAAAATCACGAACCACCGATATGTTACTAAGCTCGAGAACAATCTTGCTTTTGAGGGCAAGATGATATGATCAAATGAGTGAGGACTTGACAAGATCCTAACTCATCAATCGAAGGGTGCACCGAAATAAGGACTAGGTAGCACGATCAACCTTAGAAGGACGATTCAAAAACCAACACGCTAAGAATGAAATTATTGTCAATTAACTACCAAGCAACAAGGTTGCTAGGAGTATTGAATTCACACATCACGATTCACTTGTCGGCATTCCGGTTGCGACAACACGGAACCGAGGGATGAATAATGATGGTGAGAAGTATCACTACATCAAGAATTCACAAGAGCCGGTGCAATCCTCATGAAAATCCTGACATAAAGACGGTAACACTTCAGGGTAGAACATAATCAAAAGGTGGGCTGGCATTTTGATCTGCGGAGCACAATTGCTTTGACCCAATCCTAGATATGGAAGAGGTACTGGAGTTTGTTTCTCCTAGTCATTCCGGAATAGAATGGCTTGACAGACCACAATAGTAATAGGCATCGATGAACGAATGCACACATAATCTTGACTATCGATTGATAGACGAGGGTCAGAAGACAACTAAAGAGAGACAACTCAAGGAACATACGATTTTCTGAGTTGTGGATGCATGGATTAGCATGTCGAACGAGTTCGACATATTTCTTCCGGACAATTCATGAAGAAAGGTTGAGCTGGCAGAGTCACAACATAGCTTGGAGAACTCATCGGGAGCACTCTTGTTGTCATCTTTTGGTTCATAAGAACTCCTGCCAAGAATGGTTCATGGTATTTGGAAGAACGATATACCACGGACCTCGAGGACTATCGCAAAGGTTACTAATATCCTAAAGGCACTAGCAATTACTATCAACATGAAGTAGGTAGAGTGAATCTCGGGTTCAAGAACCCAGGAACAGAATACCTATTACTAAGTAGCATCACGGGATGCTTCCGAGGATAAAGGCCAGAATCATCACACTGGGACACAAATCATGGCTAAATTACTAGATGATCCCCTAAGACACCTAGGGTCATAATACCAGCTCTAACATATATGTCAAGGCAATAAAGTACCTCAACTCACCGATTAGTGTGATTAACCTGGCCTAAAAGGCATTGAAACCAGAGGAAAAGGATTTTGCAAATGCGTCAGACTCTTTGGAAACCTGGGATGACTCGGACAGCATAACGGCTGTAAATGCTCGGAAAAGATTTGAGACATTCACAAAAATGGTGGCATAACCACTTAGAAGCACAATATCAAGGTTCCGAGATCAACAATTATCATACGGAAGTAGTAGGAACTGAACTGAGGCTTAAGTCCAACAATCTATAAGTCTACGGATTAGTAACACGTGATCCTGATAGAAAGAAAAGATAGCCTAGTTCTTAATCCCCGTAGAAGAGAAGATGATGACTCAGATCAGAAGGCATAAGGTATAAGGAGTAAAAAGAGCCTTACGTTCCATCCCACAATCAATTCCCTTATATAACTAAAGAATTTCTAGACTCAACTTCGACCAGTTTGGCTTGGTAATCCTACAGGCAGTCAAGCTCTGATACCAACGCTGTCAGGACCCCGACTCAATGCCACATCGACCTAGCATGTAACACCTCATATCACTTTGCAGCCTCACGCACGGTATTCCCACGGGTGTCGCCTTACCTTTGCCCGGGACCGTTTGCGCCTTTTGGCACACGTATATGACAGTGTCGCTAGCATCCATATGATAAGGAGCCCGGGCTGACATAGCTAGTCGTAAACCCAAAGTGGCACAGACTTACAGGGACAGGAATCCATGACCCAGCATCGAACGTGTCGGTCATCAGCGAGTGAATCCAGGCTGTAGCACTGGGCTAGCAGGACTCCGGTGAACCGGGCTGTAGCGGGCTAACAGGACTCTGGTATTCATCGCGTGACATTTCCCCGAAGGGACAGGCACAGGAACGAAGAAGGACACATGCCGGCCAGCCTACGTGTTCCGGAGCAGTAGCAAGCTACCATGGCTCAGTGAAACACTAGGAGACATTTCCCGGTAAGAGAGGCTACTAAAGATAAACAACTAGATGGTCAGATCCCACACATACCAAGCATTTCAATAACATACACACAATATGCTCGATATGTGCAAATACAACATAGCATCACAACATGACTCTACAACTCAAGTATTTTAATCAATAGGCTCCGAGGAGCGAGATATTGCAAACATGGGTCTCATGACCCAACACTCAGAGCATACAAGTCAAAGCACAAGCGGAAGCTATCATGTCTGGGTACAGACATCTATAAATGAAAAAGGCTGAGAAGCCTAACTATCTACCAGATCCTGCCGAGGGCACAAGATCGTAGCTGAGGTAACAAGCTAAACGTCGAAGACCACGCGGAATTACTAGTGAGACTGAAGTCTCTCTGCAAAACATAAAATAGGCAAACGTGAGTACAAATGTACCCAGCAATACTTACATCAGAACTATCTACACATGCATCATTATCAACAAAGGGATGGTGGGGTTAACTTCAGCAAGCCAGCTTTGACTCGGTGGCTATCCTGAACTACGACTGCAAGTAACTCTTTTGAGGTGGCGCACACGAGTCCACATATTCACCATATCAATACACCACTATGGATCCGCTCCCGTCTCCCTACGAGAACGCCATCCATAGCACTCACGCTTATCTTGCGTATTTTAGAGTATCCACTTTCACTTGTCTATGAACTGATATAAGAAACCCAGAAGTCCTTTTCCGCGGACACGGCTATTCGAATAGATGATGTTAACCCTGCAGGGGTACTTCTTCACACACGCTCTCACCACTTACTGCCGTTTACACGACATGTACTCGGCAACCTTCAAGCGGAAGCCCAACGTGGGTGTCGGCCACGGCCTGCCTAAACACTCAAGTCTCTAGTCCAGGTTTATCGCCTATTCGGGTTCCATCCATGAGGAGATCCGGCCGGAGTTTCGCTCACAGCCCCAAACGATGTGAACAGGGTTCCGTGACACCAAACGGGCGCCCGGTTTACCCGGCCACGTGCCTACCGCATCACAGCCCACCCCTACGGTCAGCGCTGCGCACGGCCTCCAGCATACTACAAACACCAGAAACTACTTGCAACTCCTGGACAGAGGACAAGGGTGATCAAGAAGCCGAGAGGGTCCATTGGTTTCGGGCCCAATGCATGGTAGTAGCTGAATCATGGATCACAAACACAGAACTCAGTTCCTGAGGACGGCTGCAATGAGACAACCCACCATGTACTCCTACATGGCCTCTCACCGCTACCTTTACCAAATCGTGTTCACACACTTAGCTCACACACAGTAGGACATGTTCACACGCCTCTGATTCATCCCCGATGAATCAGACCTGACTCAACTCTAAGCAGTAGCAGGCATGACAACAAACATAAATGAGTAGGCACATCAGGGCTCAAACAACTCCTACTCATGCTAGTGGGTTTCATCTATTTACTGTGGCAATGACAGGTCATGCAAAGGATAAAGGGGTTCAGCTACCGCAGCAAGTAACAGATGAATCGATGTTGTCCTAATGCAGTAAAAGAGAGCAGGAGCGAAAGAGTAGGATTGTATCGGAATGAACAAGGGGGTTTTGCTTGCCTGGCACTTCTGAAGATAGCATTGAGTCTTCATCAGTGTCAACGATCACATCATCGGTATCACGTCTATCGCGAGGGGACAATACCGGCAACACAGAAGGGAACACAATCAATGCAATGCACAATATGATGCATGATCATGACATGGCAAAATGAATGTGTTTTGGGCTAATGCACCTAAAACCAGATTAAATGAAGTTGGTTTGAATCCAAGATTCAAATTCAAACTCCATATGTGATTAATTAAATGCCCTTTATATGATTTGTGCTAAACAGTAGTGATAAGTTGTTCTAACATGCATGAAAATGGTACAGATGGATTCCTTGAATTTTTCTGATAATTTTTCATATATAAATTATTTAATTTGGAGTTACGGTTAATTTTCTATGAATTTTAGAAGTTTATACAATTTTCTGGATTTTCTGAATTATTTTAGAAAATGATTATCTGCGTCATCATTGCGTCATGCTGACCTCAGCAGGTCAACAGACCGGGTCCAGGTCAAACCTGACACTGGGACCCACATGTCAGTGTGATTAGCTTAACTAAAATTAATTAAAACTAATCCTAATAGTTAACAGGGCTGGGCCCCACCTGTCATTGACTCAGGAGAGTCAACCGGGGCCCACCCGTGGTCAAAGTCAAAGTCGGCTGCCGGCGTTTAGCCGCCGGCGAGCCCGACGCGGCGGCGAGAGTGGTTTTGGCCACTCCGGCGACCAAATGGGCCGCGGAGGGCATCTAGGAGGAGCTGGGGACGAGCCGAAGCTCTTGGTGGAGTCACTTGCGCTCGGGGCGGCCGGAATCGGTGCCGGCGGCGAGCGAGGCGGCGGCCGGAGCTCGGGTGGGTGCGGGGTTAGCGCTGCGGCTTGCAAACGAGCTAGCTGCCACGCTAGCGTTACTCCACGGGTCGTTGCGAGTGCAACGGACGCACGCGCGGGGCCATTTGGTCACAGGGGCTTCGCCGGCGACGAGCCCGTGCGGCGACGGCTACGGTAAGCAAGGGGGCGGCGGCTACGGCAAACAAATGAAGGCGGGATTAGGGGGAAGAGGACCGGGGGCTCACCACGGTCATGAAGAGATGCTCGGCGAGGTCGGGGACGGTCTGGAGCCGGCGAATTTGGCGAAGATGGCCGGCGGGTCCGAGGTAGAAGACGACGGCGATGGCGGCGATGCAGGCTTCCGGAGGGCTGTGGATCGGTGGGGAGGAAGAGGGGGTCGAGGCGGAGCTCCCTGGGGCGTCGGTGAGGCGTGGGGAGCACGGTGGCTGCGGCAATCGGCGTCAGTGGCGGCGGCTCCGCTCGGGTCCGAGGTGCGGAGCGAGAGGGAGAGCAGGAGAAGGGGATGAGCACGGGAGGGAGTTGAGAGAGGCCTGAGGGGGTGCGTGGCATCCTTAGCCGATCCGGGGCGGGGCGGCAAGCAGGAGGTGGCTCGGGCGCGTGCGCGCGCGCTCCGGCCACGCGCCTCTGTCCTACTGTCCCGAGGAGGAAGACGACAGGGAGGGCGCTGGTGGGCTGGGCCGGCCAGGGGGGGGGGAGCTGGGCCGGCTGGTGGGCTGCACGGGTGAGGCCAGGTAGGCTTTACTCTTTTTATTTTTTTCTCTCTGTTTTGTTTTAACTCTGTTTTCTATTTTGCAGGTTTGTTTTGAATTTGGTTCTGAAACCAATTCAATTTCTTTTGCTTCTGACAATATTTTTAGGAGCTAAAAGAATTAAAACAATGCTCCACAAAAATATTTCAGAATTATTGGACCTATATTTATTTAACAGTAGATATAAGTCCAATTCAAATAGCTATGATTTAAATTCAAAGTCCCAAAAATAAATCCTTAAAAATGTTCAATATTTTGGTTGGGACCAGAACCCTTACCAAAAATTATCAAACATTTAAGAAGAGCCTTTTGGAGCAATGAATAAGATTTCTAGGGTTTTTGCCCCTCTTTTATTTAGGGTTTTGAGGCTTCCAATATTCCTCAATTCAAGTTTCAAAAATATAGACATGATGCACACATGAAGCTAACCTAGAGCAATGCCTGAAGCTAGGGATGTGACAACAAGACTGCGCGCCGGACTCATTGTCATTGAAGCCTGGTTCAGGGGCTACTGAGGGAGTCCTGGATAAGGGGGTATCTGGACAGCCGGACTATATACATCGTCCGGACTATAGAAGCATCAAGATACAAGACTCAAGACTTCGGCTCGTGTCCGGAGGGGACTCTCCTTTGCGTGGAAGACAAGCTTGGCGATCCGGATATTATATTTACTTCCTTGTAACCGACTCCATGTAAACATTAGCCCTCCGGTGTCTATATAAACCGGAGAGGATGGTCCTTAGAAGGCCGATCACAATTACAATCATACCATCATAGGCTAGCTCATAGGGTTTAGCCTCTACGATCTCGTGGTAGATCTACTCTTGTATTCCACATATCTTCAATATTAATCAAGTAGGAAGTAGGGTTTTACCTCCATTGAGAGGGCCCGAACCTGGGTAAACATTGTGTCCCTTGCTTCCTGTTACCATCAGCCTAAGACGCACAAATCGGGACCCCCTACCCAAGATCCGCCGGTTTTGACACCGACAGCAGCCACTCCTGAATTTAGATCCAGACCCCAAACACGGCTAGCGTCATGGATCATCAAAGGCTCGGACTGGGGGTCAGCAGACAAGGTGACGATGCTGCAAAAGCGCATCAAAAACATCATAAAGAGGGACACCAACCTCACCAACGTGGTCCAGATGATGCTATTCGCCGGATCCTCCCCTGCCAGCGCTGGCCTGTCCACATGTGGGAGTTTAATCCTGAAGGGCCACAAACCCTACAATGATTCTTTGGCACGACACACGAAGATATCTGGAGGCTGCTTTTCAAGGACCAAAAGAAGAAGTCGTGGCCGGAGATGACCGACGACATCGGCCTCGACTGCCCTCACCCAGCGACTTCGGTAAGTTTTTAGTTTCCAAACATGACTCAATCTGAATATCACAGGGGTGTATTGAAACTCTCATATTTGAAACAGGGCTGGACGAAGAAGGCGGAGTGGATCAAGTGTCCAGCTCCAATGCCCTAAAGCCCCGCTGATCCTCTGCTAACGAGGATGTTGGTTCGGGCACCGTACCAGGCGCTGGAAAAGAACACTAAGAAGAAGGGCAAGGAGGCCAAAGATGGCCCCCACTGATAAGGTCCCTCAGATACTACGTACGGGGAGTCCAAAGCCCTCTCCTCCCACGAGGGAGATGAAGATGAGAAGGAGGAGGAGGAAGAGGGCAACTCCCCCCTAAGGGGAGGAGGAAGAAAAGGGTGGCCTTTGTAGACCCAGAAGCAGAGGCGTCCAAAAGGGGGAGAGTATCCCACACGGACGACTGAGATTTGGATGCCGAAGTCATCCTGGAGTACCGCCCCAGGTCGAAGCCCTTGGCCGAATCATAAGTTTTCTCCTGATGCCTTACATGCATCGGCTTTTACAATTATCGTTTTTAACATGTTGTACTGTGTGTTTTAGTCCGGCATGCGACCTCCCAAAAATATCGTCTCCGGGGAATTTGCTGGAGCCGGGGATGGTGGAGAGCGAGACGCCTCTGCGAGGCTCCCCGCCTACCGCTCCGGACGACACCAAAGTCGTGTCCCGGAGGGATCCTCCAGGTCATGAAGAGGTGCAGGAGGTCATCAGGACGGTGCCAGAGGGTAATGTTGTTGGAGATATGCCCAAGAGGTAATCATGTATGATGCTATTTCCTATGTGTTTATTAATAAAGATAGTCCTTGGATGTAATCAATGATACTTGTTGGCAAATAAACGACTTGTCTGTGAGATCTTATGTTGTATGATACATCCTAAATTGTCCCTAGTCGCAAGTGCCGTGTGGGCACACGTCGGACTAGACTAGCATATGACACAGTGGATGGCTTAGTCTCATTAGCCATTGAGCATTAGATGCTAACCGAATAATATGGACTTGGAAGGATCTGGTCAGATTCGGCATAGTCGAATCCGAGTCGAGATAAGGACCGAGTCAGACAGACCCAACTATGAGACACAACGATATGTCATCTGTGAGTCTCTAGTGCAACATATGTTCTATGTCCTAATACCTGAGCTGATGCATGTACTTGAGATGGTGACAGACTTGCTTTGGGCCGACCAAATGTTACTCCATGACTGGATAGTTACAAAGGTAGGTTTCGGGTTTGTCCAGTCCCATGCTGCGAGACATGGTCGAGCAAGATGGGATTTGCCCCTCCAATCAGGAGAGATATACTCTGGGCCCCTCGTGTGATCCAACCAGGATAAGCATGGCCATGCGACAAGGATTATGAGATAATCCAGTTTGTGGTCGGTATCACTAGAACTTGAAAGAGGTCGGTCTAGCACAAGGATGATAGTCTCGCCTTGAGCCCGACAACATATATCGTGAGACAAAGGGAACGGAAGTGTGACACGTTGTACATGTTCACCTAATCAGCTTCGTAGTCTGCTTGGTGGTCGGCACGCCTTGCTAGAGGCCGCTACCAACCATGCAGGTCGGAGGTGATCCGAACTGTGACCAAGCCGACTTGAACATAAGGGGTCGCGCGCTTAAGGGAAGGTACCTACGAGGTCGGTGTCGGTGTCAAAACTGGCGGATCTCGGGTAGGGGGTCCCGATCTGTGCATCTTAGGCTGATGATAACAGGAAGCAAGGGACACAATGTTTACCCAGGTTCGGGCCCTCTCGATGGAGGTAAAACCCTACTTCCTGCTTGATTAATATTGAAGATATGGGTAGTACAAGAGTAGATCTACCACGTGATCGTAGAGTCTAAACCCTAAGAGCTAGCCTATGATGGTATGATTGTAATTGTGAACGGCCTTCTAAGGACCATCCTCTCTGGTTTATATAGACACCGGAGAGCTAGGGTTTACATGGAGTCGGTTACAAGGAAGGAAACATAATATCCGGATCGCCAAGCTTGTCTTCCACGCAAAGGAGAGTCCCATCCGGACACGAGCCAAAGTCTTGAGTCTTGTATCTTGACGCTTCTATAGTTTGGACGATGTATACAGTCCGGCTGCCCGGATACCACCTTATCCAGGACTCCCTCAGTAGCCCCTAAACCAGGCTTCAATGACGATGAGTCCGGCGCGCAGTCTTGTCTTCGGCATTGCAAGGCGGGTTCCTCCTCTGAATACTCCAAGGTTATTATCGAACACGTAGGCCGTGTCCGGATCTGCAAAATGATCTTCACATACCACCGTAGAAATAATGATACTTCAGCCGACAACTTTAGACGACGTGACATGCCATTACAGCTAGGTCATTATTCGAACCGTTTTTTTCACAACCAGCCACGACGCGCATTGTGAGGCGGTTTCCTTGACACGTCTTGTCAAAGCAGAGATCATGTCCCCTTATCATGGGATTCTCATCAATACGGGTATGGGTAATCCCCTCGTGCCATCAATCGTGGTGCTTGGGAAGTAAGCGATTCTCAATAGGCTAGTGGGGAGGCGCTCCGCTTTCGTCGCCTCTATAAAGGGATAAGAGTTCCCCATTCGTACCCACGCCTTCTTCCTCCTCTGCCCACTCTCGCCTCCTCGAGCTCCAGCGCCCTAGTCCAAGTATTCTCCGCACAGCTAAGCATGTCCAGAGCAGGAGGCAAATGGGCGGCTTCCACCGTGAAGGAGAAGAACATCGCAAGTCTTCAGGCGGCCGGATACTTGGCCGCAGACATAGCACACCGGCTACCAGACGGTGGGCAGGTCATTCCAACTCCAGGACCCCACGAGAGGGTCGTGTTCCTTGCCCACTTCGTCCGTGGACTGGTGTTTCCACTCACCCCTTCGTCCACGGGCTCATGTTCTACTATGGGCTAGACTTCCATGATCTAGCTCCGAACTTCGTCCTCAACATCTCGGTGTTCATTATCATATGCGAGGATTTCCTCCGCATCATGCCTCATTCGGCTTGTGGCTGCAAATCTTCTGCGTGAAGCCGAAGATCGTGAGTGGCCAGCAAGCGGAGTGCGGAGGAGCCATGGTGGGCAAGATGCCTAATGTCACCTGGCTTGACGGCTCCTTTGCGGAGACCATGAATGGGTGGCAATCGGGGTGGTTCTACATCACTGAGCCGCGCGACGCTAACTAGGCGGCGACCCCGGAGTTCCGATTCGGAACCCCTATGCGGCTCACCTCCTGGGAACGAAAGGGCCTGTCCTGGGGCGAATCTACCGAGCTGACCGGACTCTAACCTGCATCAGGGGCATGAAGGACAAGAAAATCAAGCTTGTCAACGTGATCCAGGTCTTGCTCATTCGTCGGATTCTGACGTGCCAAAGGCGGGCATTCAATCTGTGGGAGTTCGTTCCAGCCGAACACCAGACGCTTCAGAGGCTCTACGGCATGAAGCACAAAAATGCACGCAAGGTGCTGTTCAAGGCCTCCGAAGTACCTCCCCTCATAATCGAGGACCGTGGGCTCCACGCCGCGCGGCACCCTACCCAGGTGAGTTCTCAGACCGCCACCGGGTTTGGTTCTCCCTGATATATTCATGGGGGAGCCCTCAAGTAATTGTGTCTATTTGTTCAGGATTATGTGGAGGTGGTAGAGCGGATTGGCTGTCCGGCTCCACTGTCGGAAAGCCCAGCTAATGCTCTCCTGACGGAGATGCTGGTTCCGGCGCCCTACAAGGGGTCGGAGAAGAAGGCCAACAAGAAGGCCCCGGGGACTCAAAAGAGTCTCTGGCGTAAGGCTGCGCCAGAAGCCTCGTCCGAAGAGGACGAGGAAGACTCCTCCCCCGAAGGGGAAGAAGGAGAAGAAGAAGAGGCCGCCCTATCCAGACAGGATGGGGGGCCTGAGATGGCGGACCAGGGGACCAGGAGAGGCCCCCGGCGCAAGGCCGTCATACCCTTGTCGTCTGACGACAACGAGACAGATTCCTCCCACGGAGGCGGGGAGGAACAAGAAGAAACACCACCTCCCCATGTCGGAGGAGGGAAGAAGAGGAGGGCCGCCTCGGAGGGGGAGACTGTGACGCCCAAGAAGGGAAAGGTGTCCCTTCCAGACTACTCCGCCACCGCCGCCGATAGCGAGGAAGGGTGGCTGCCCAGGAAGAAGCCCCTAGTGCGATCGGAAGTATCCGCACTCAATCATAATTTTGCTTCATAGTTTAGTTATAACACCGAACTTGTATGCAGTCCGGCCAGGGCCCATCCCGAGGCATCATCCTCGGACGGGTCCCTGAGTGAGTCAGCAATGAACTCACTCCCGATGGCTACTTCTCCTCGGCCTGCGGATGACACGGAGGTGTTGTCCCAAAGGCTCCCAGAGATGGGGGAGGTGGCCCTGGAGATGCCTCAAGGCGGCGTTCCAGACGTCGGACTCGCGGGGTTCAAGATCCCCGCGGATCATGTTGGTGAGAGCCAGAGTAAGCCGGACTCTCAGCCGAACACTGTCCCGGAGCCTTCAGTGGTTCCGGGTTCAGGCGGGCAGCCCCTCATTAGGGAGGGAGGGCCGTCTGTATCGAGGACTTCCGTTGCGCCTGAGGCACGGGATTGTCTGCTGGAAGCGCTTCGTGGCGCTTCTATAGATGAAGAGCACCATACTCTCATGAGTGCGGTGATTCAGAAGGTGTCGTCCGCCAAGAGCGGACTAACTGAAGCCTGCACCAGCCTCCTAGCAGGCTTTGAGGTAAGCAGTAAAAATGTATGAAGTTACCACCCGATAGGTAGTAGCCCCTGATACTCTGTTTGGTGTTCGGAAGGAAAAACCAAACGGAGGGTCAATTAAAATCCGCAGGAGTCTAACAACAAGTTTGAATGTGAATAAACAAGCTATGTTGTTGGCCGCTGCTGCTCGTACGGCCGAAATCGCCGGCCTAACGCAGGACTTGAAACGGGCACAGGGAGAGCTCAGACTCGCGAGGAGGCAGCTTGAGGAAAGCAAATGTGAATAATTCCCCTCTCTCATATAGTAAAGTATAAATAAAATTTGTTCATGCTAACGACGAAGCGTCGTGATTTGGTAGCAGAGGCCACCACCGAAGTGGCGTCCCTCAAGAAGGCGCTGTCCGAGGCCGAACACAAAACGGCCTTGGAACACAAAGAGCGCCAAAAGTAAGAAGCCTGAGAGGGCAAAGTACAAGAAGAGCTCCAGGAGCTCGGCAAGAAGCTCGAGTCCATGTAGCATGAGCTTAAAGCAAAAGAGGCCGAGCTTGCGAAGGCCCTCACAAATATAAAAGACGCCAAGGCCGAAGCCGAGAGGGCATGGCAAGAGATCCAGGAGGCCAAGAAGATAGCGGCGGGTAAGAAATTTTTTATGCAAAGCAAACATGTGGAGGAGGCATATCTTTTGCTTACTCGAATCCGGAGCTCTCCAGGGGCATTCGCAGATCTGCCACGTAGCGTATCAGATGTCGCGGAGTTCTACCATGCCCAGGAGGGGAGCTCAACGGAGAAGCTGTTCTGGTCCCAGTATGCTGGGGCTGAACATTCAACGCCTCTGAGTGACCAACTGAAGCAGTTGGTCGAACTCCACAAGGCGGCCGAAGTGGCTATGAAGGATGTCATAGTCCGGATGTGGCCTGGTGAGACCTTGCCCACGAGCTACTTCAGCCTGATCAAGCGGATGGTGAGTGCCTGTCCGCGCCTGGAAGTCATCAAGCGATCTGTTTGCATTGAGGGTGCCCGCCGGGCCCTTGCCCGTGTGAACGTGCATTGGGGCAAGCTGGATGCAGAGAAGCTGGTGAAGGACGGGCCGCCAGAAGGCAAGACGCATCGCGTTCCCGAGAAGTATTATGATGGTGTTATGAAGGGTGCTTGCCTCGTGGCCGATGAATGTACCAAAGACATAATTTTTGAATGAATTCGCTTCTGTCATGTTTGTAATTTAAAGACGAAGTTACTTGCGCTATATAGCACTTTTGTTATTTAAAATATTACCTTCTGTGCGGCTGTTTATCAAATTCTGAAAGTAGGCCAGTCGTCAGCTTCCGCCCCCATGTAACTAGTACTGGGGTGTTCGTGGAAAACCCGGACACTCTTTATCCAAATGTTTGGTCCCTGAAGGAGGTGTCCAGCGCAGCGAACAAGGCAATCGGACTATGCGGCTTTATAACTTTCACTTAGCCATAGAAGTCTACAATTTTAAATTTCGGCGAAGCCCCTAGAATCCGGAAGGCCAAATTGGGGCGCTATACACGCCTATATCGAACAAAGCCGAATTAATGCCTAAAGCGGAAAAATCTTTAAGGATTTTAAGACCTCTCGAACAGCGACCAGCTCTCGCCACATCATGCCGGACAGTTTTGTGCTTTCCCTACTGAGGTGCTCGTCCGAAAAAACCAGGGGACAATAGCAGTAGTTCTCCCTGCGCTACCTTAGCCGAATTAACGGAACATAAGGCACCAAAACAATGGAGCCGGGCTATCCCAACTGTAACCCAAGACATGATTCGGAGCTAATGCATATAATGATATAAGTTCGGGGTGCCGCACTGTTGAAAGTGTTTGGACTTGACTTGCCATATTGTGGGGTGCCATAAGAAGCCCCTGGCAAACTAAGCGTACCAAAGTGTACGGATGCAAAATCAAATAGACATTTATAAAAAATGCTCAAATAAAAATAAGTAAGCTGACGCTATATATGGTCTCCCATTGATGAATAATACGTTTAGGCGTATGTTTACAATGTATGCATTAAGCGGAGACAAATAGGATTATTTGACATATCCTATGCAGGGGCAGGCTACATACAGATAGATAAAGTAGGAACAACAATCGTAAATAGATTCCACCTGGGTGTTTGCTGCTGTGCCCAAAGCCTGTTGCCTCCTGGGTTTCCTCTCCTATGTGAGTCAGACAATCCGTCTCTTCTGGAGAAGCTGCACTAAAGCAATGTCCTTAAGGGTAAAAGGAAAGGTTACAAAGCGATACCATACTGTTGACTGAGCCACTGATACGCCTCCGCCTGTGCCCATGGTATTTTGAGTGCATAATTGTGTACGCGTGGCATGAATGCTGCTTTGATGGGATTTGAGCGGAGGCCGCACTGCTAGTCATGCTCTTGGCGTGCCTGCTGATCCTGTTGCAGGGTGTTCCGCCCCCGCTTGACAGAGCTTGAAGTTGTTGTCGCCGGATTGGTGGTTTGCCGGAGGAGGCCGCATTGTACTTCGACCGCAAGGGCTATAGTGTGTTCTTCTGTATGGAGAGAGCGATCCATATTTCCATTGACTATTATGACCTCGTGCGGGCCTGGCATCTTGAGCTTGAAGTATGCATAGTGTGGTACCGCATTGAATCTAGCGAATGCGGTTCGTCCGAGCAGTGCATGGTAACCACTACGGAAAGGGACGATATCGAAGATTAGCTCTTCACTTCGGAAGTTATCCGGAGATCTGAAGACCACTTCCAATGTTATAGAGCCCGTACAGTGGGCCTCTACTCCAGGAATGACACCTTTAAAGGTGGTTTTGGTGGGCTTAATCCTTGAAGGATCAATGCCCATTTTGCGCACTATGTCCTGATAAAGCAGGTTCAAGCTGCTGCCTCCGTCCATAAGGACTCTTGTGAGGTGAAATCCATCTATGATTGGGTCTAGAACCAATGCGGCTGTGCCGCCGTGACGGATGCTAGTAGGGTGATCCCTACGATCAAAGGTGATCGGACAAGCTGACCATGGGTTAAATTTGGGGACGACTGGCTCCATCGCATATACGTCCCGTAGTGCTCGCTTCCGTTCCCGCTTGGGGATGTGGGTGGCGTAGATCATGTTGACCGTTTTCACCTGAGGGGGAAATTTCTTCTGTCCCCCCATGTTCGGGCGCCGGGGCTCCTCGTCATCATCGTTGTGCAGCCCCTTTGTCCTTGTTTTTGGCATTTATTTTGCCGGTCTGTTTAAATACCCACCAGTCTCTATTGGTGTGGTTGGCTGGCTTGTCCGGGGTGCCATGAATTTGGCATGAGCGCTCTAGTATACGGTCCAGACTGGACGTTCCTTGATTGTTACGCTTGAATGGCTTCTTCCTCTGACCGGATTTGGATCCGCTGAATCCGGCATTGACCGCTGTATCTTCGGTGTTGTCGCTGTTGTTCCATCGCTTGTGTCTATTGCGCCGTGGCTTGCTATTATTGTCCCGGACATCTGAAGTTCCAGAATGTGGCGTAGTGCTACTGCGAGCCAACCAGCTGTCCTCGCCTGCGCAAAAGCGAGTCATTAGTGTCGTGAGAGCTGCCATGGACTTGGGTTTCTCCTGGCCGAGGTGTCTGGCGAGCGACTCATCACGAATATTATGCTTGAAGGCCGCAAGGGCTTCGGTGTCCGGACAGTCGATGTCACGCCCAATATGCGACCCTATCCAAAAGGAACTCAAAGGTCCCACCAAGGATAGACCCGCATATTGAAACGCTTTTGCAAGGTGGATATCATTACATCAACATTACATAATAGATGGGGATACATACATAAGGCATATAATGCCACACGAATACAACATCACAATACAAAAGAGCAACATCCGACTACGGATGAAACATAAACAGAAACTCAAACGACATCCACCCTGCTAGCCGAGGCTGCCAACCTGGAACCTATCCCCTGATCGAAGAAGAAGCAGAAGAAGAACTCAATGCAAGCAAGCATCGCTCTCGCGTCATGAGCATCGTAGAACCTGTACCTGCAACTGTTGTTGTAGTAATCTGTGAGCCACGAGGACTCAGCAATCCCATTACCATGGGTATCAAGACTAGCAAAGCTTAAAGGGAATGGAAGGGGTAAAGTGGTGAGGTTGCAGCAGCGACTAAGCATGATATGGTGGCTAACCAATGCAAATAAGAGCGAGAAGAGAGCAAGCGGAACGGTCGTGAAGCTAGCAATGATCAAGAAGTGATCCTGAACTTCTGCTTACGTCAAACATAACCCAAAGGCCGTGTTCACTTCTCGGACTCCGCCGAGAAGAGACCATCACGGCTACACACACGGTTGATGCATTTTAATTCGGATCTGGTATCAAGTTATCTACAACCGGACATTAACAAATTCCCATCTACCTATAACCACAGGCACGGCTTTCGAAAGATTATACCCTGCAGGGGTGTCCCAACTTATCCCATGATAAGCTATGCGATCAACGAAGGAATAGACCTTCTCCCAGAAAGACCCGATCAGACTCGGAATCCCGGTTTACAAGACATTTCGACAATGGTAAAACAAGACCAGCAAGACGGCCCGATGCACCGACAATCCCGATAGGAGCTGCACATATCTCGTTCTCAGGGCAACACTGGATAAGCGAAGCGTACAGGAACCGACGTAACCCAAGTTGCCAAGGGATGGCCCCGCACGGTGCTCTAGTTTGGACCAACACTTAGACAAGCATTGGCCCGGGGGGGGCTGTAATAAAGATGACCCTTGGGTTAATTACTCCCAAGGGAAATGTAGGTGGTGGTGAGGCAAATGGTAAAACCAATGTTGGGCCTTGCTGGAGGAGTTTCATTCAAAGCGAACTGTCGAGGGGGTCCCATAAATCACCCGACTGCGTAAGGAACGGAAAATCCGGGAACATAACACCGGTATGACAGGAACTAGGGCGGCAAGAGTGGAACAAAACACCAGGCATAAGGCCGAGCCTTCCAACCTTTACCAAATATATAGATGCATTAATAATATAAGAGATATTGTGATATCCCAACACAATCCTGTCCACCATAGAGCAATCTTCAACTTCACCTACAACTAACAACGCTATAAGAGGGGCTGAGCAAAGCGGTGACATAGCCAATCAATGGTTTGCTAGGAAGGGTGTCAAAGGTTAGAGGTTCATGGCAATTTGGGAAGGCTTGATGAGCAAAAGATAGGTAACGTAGCATAGCGATAGAACAAAGCAACTAGCATAGCAATGATAGTAGTGAGATCCAGGGTAGCGGTTATCTTGCCTGAATTCCCGCTAGGAAGAAGAACGAGTCCATGAAGAAGACACGCGGAAGTAGTCGAACGAATCCTCACAATCGCAACATTACCGGAACTAAGAAGCAACACCGAAAAGAAACAAACAACATGGCAAATGCACAAGCATAAACATGGCATGATGCACAATCAAGTATGATGCATGTCCGGTTTAAAGAGGCATGGCATGGCAAACTGCAACACACAATACTACAAATTAAATGGAGCTCAATATGCAACGAGTTGCATATTGACAAAACACCACATGCAATTATTTAGTTCGCTCTCGGTTATGTACCCAACAATATTAAATGTTATTAAACATGGCAAGGGGTGAAGCATATGAAAAATTACCTATCTAGGCAAGTATAAATGAGGCCGGAATAACAAACAACAAGTCCGGAAAATCCCCATATGCATATTTTAGATTCGGTACTGTTCTGCCCTAAACACAATTTTAATATTTTTAAACAGGAAAATAAAGTCCACCATGTTAAACTAGGTATTTTTCCACCCCATTTACATATAAAGTTTATTTAAAACCGAGCTACGGTTATTTAGTTATGAATTAAAGCATTTTAACATGGCATAATAGCAAATTAACACAAACAGCATTTTAAACATTTTAAACATGGATGAAAATGGCATATTATTAGTCTACACAATTTTCTGAGCATTTTACATATATAAATTATTTTAATCCGATGCACAGTTTGTGAGATATTAAATGCATGAACATAGAGGGGTAATCTGTAAATATGCAATCTCTGGATAATTAGCAAATCGCAGAACGGAAAAAAAACTACTCTGGGCCGAATCTGGCTGGGCCAGTAGTGTACAGGAGAGGGGCGCTGGAGGTGCTCACACTTGGGCCAGGGCCCAGGCTGATGGAGAGGCCGAGCGAGGTCGGATCTGGCTTGGGTTGGGCCTTGGCGCGGCTGCGGCTGGGGAGGCCCACACGGGAGGGGCGCGCTGGGCCTGGAGGCCGTTGGCCCAGGCACTGGAGGCGATCGAAGGCCTCCTGGTCCACGCGTGCGCGGTCAACGCACACGGTCGAGTGCTCGTTCTAGAACCGCTGCTCGAAGCAGGGGAAGGAGAGGATGCAACGGCGCCGGGCTTGGCGCAGCTGCAGATGGCGCCGGGGACGGGGAAACGGGAGGAGGTGGTCGGGATCGTCCAGATCCGGGGCCGGAAGACGAGCTCCGGCCGGATCCAAGTCGAGGACGGCGGCTCCTTCCAGAACGGCGCCGGCGAAGCCCTGCAGAGTGGGAGGGAGAGAGAGATCGTGAGGCCGGGCGAGGAGAGATGGAGAGAGATGGCGAGGGCGGCGCGACTTGGCAGGGTGCTTCGGGCGGAGGGACGAGGCTGAGGCGGAGGCGCGCGGCGGCCGGCGACGCATCGGGCGGCGGCGAGGCGAACGGGAGGAGCTCCTCTCCTCCCTGGATCGACGAGGCACAGGGGCACGGGCTCTGGGACGGGCCCTGATGGGCTTGGCGGGCCCTCCCCGGGCCTGGACGGGCTGCAGCGAGGGGAACGCCAGGGGGCGCTGGGAGGCCGCGTGGCGATCCCTGGTTGGCGGGGAGCAATGGTCGGGCGGCGGCTGACCGCTCAGGATGTGCCACGTGGCGGAGGTGGGGTTGAGGGCGCCGGATTTGGAGGGGGATGGCAGCGGTGCGGCCCCCAAGGTGGGAGGAGGTGGCTGCGGGTTGGGTGGCACGGAAAAAGAGGAGGACGGGGGTTAGGGTGACCAGATTTGGAAGGAGGGGGGGTTTAAATAGGAAAGGGGGGCTAGGGTTTAGTCTCTAGGGGATTTGGAGCGTTTCGGGGCCTCAGATCGACATCGGACGGCTCCGGATCGAGGGGAAGTGTAGGAGGGCTAGACGGGCTGTGATGAGAGGCCTCGGGCTGAGAGGAGAGGAGAGAAGAGAGGCCCGGCAACAGCTTCTGGATACCGAAAACATCCGACGCTAGACCGACTATATCGCGGTTATATATTTAACGGTTGGGCAGCCAAACGGACTCCGAATGCGACGAAACTTGACAGGCGGCCTGTCTACACTATAATAAGACCGCACGATAAGTTTCATCCCATTCCGAGAACATTTTTATGAAGCTTATAAAATAATATTTCGGAGGTGCCGCGGGCGCGTGCGAGTGTGGTCGGGCTCAGAACGGACAACGGAGAGAACCGGCGGGACCCGAACGGATGCAAGTTTTGAAAAACATGCGGATGAAATGCAGATGATGACATGAGATGAGATGCATAACAAGAACAAAATGCAAAACAACAGATAAAACCCAACCACGAAGGAAAAAATCATATAGCATCTCCGAAAAAGGCAAGAGTTGGAGTTATGAATATGGAAAGTTGTATCCGGGGCGTTACAACACTCCACCACTACGAGAGGATCTCGTCCCGAGATCTAGGATGGCACCGGAGGGAAAAGGAAGAGGAAGATAAGCGGTAAAACTAAGTTGCTTCGTCGACAACGAGTGAAACCACGAACCTTGAGAGGTTGAACAAATTGAAAGAAACAAAACAACGGAGATGACCAAGATTGCAAACAGTCCGTTAGAAAAGAGGAACCAGGAACATTACGAGAACTTGAAGGTTGCAAAGACATGAATGACGAGCACAATGGACAAGAAGGAATTGAAACCACTCTGGTTGAAACGAGATAAGAATGAATAAGAATGATATAATTTTGACAGCACTCCGACTGTAAATGGAAGAAATTGAACATGAACTTGACAAGATGAGAGGATACTTGATGAAATCAACAACACACTGCCTCCGGAACTATTGAAAAAAAATGGGACAAGGGGTAAGCAAGATTTCAGACAACACTCCGGTTGAAAAGAGAAGCAAAACTTGATAAGATTAAAGAGCTTGAAGAGATGACACAACACTCCAGTTAAATGGAGAAGCAAGGAGAAGAACATGATCTTGCTAAAGCAAGATGATGAGTGAAAAGAGCAACAACACAATGCCTCCGGAATGAATGAATAGAAGCTAGATTGTTGGGATAAAGGGGCGGAGAAGAAAATGACAATTTCTGCCACAACTGATCTTGGAAAGCACCCTTCCAAGAAGGTTATAATGGAGTTGTTGGAAAAACCAACAACGAAAAGAATAAGCTTGTAGTGGGCTTATGGAAAACTTCTCAAAATTGAGGCAAAATTCTGCCACTAATGGAAACAATAGATTGGATTGAGGTCAACATGGAGATGACAACTCCTTTCGCCGAGAGGATAGGAGAAAAACTTGGATCATTGATAAGCACCACAATAGCAACATTCCTTAGGCAAGACTTTAGGTTAAATATAACCCAAGATAACTGCAATGAAGAAGTTGATTGGTCGAAAAGATCTCTTGAACGAAGAGAAAATGATGGATTTAAAATACCTCATTCTTGACAACATATGAATCATGAAACATGAAGGAAATTGTCAAGAGTGACATAACACCACCACAAAAGATAAGGTAGAAAGAATTGCACTTCAGAATGTAAGATGAAGAATGCTTGTACTCCTCAAAATAAGACATGTGCTGAACACCATGTTTATTTTAGAGTAAAGCTTGGCGGATCTTAACTTCGAGAGAAATCTTGACGAAACCATTGAAGAATGAAAAGATTCCTTGACGAACCACCATGTAGATCTCCATGAAGAACTCTGGTAATAAGAGAATGATAGAAAGAAAGAGAAGTTGAAAGAACAAGGTGAGCCTTGCGATGATTTAGATGAAGCTTCGCAATGAGATAATGCGAAAAGCTTGGAACTTCGGAAAAGAAAAGATGAAGCATCTCGAACCGAGAAATGTGACATGATGAACAACTCTGGAAAGAAGAAACTAGATCACTCGGATGAAACAATAATAAGAATTACAGTTTGCGTATCCTTCACCAATTTAAATTGATGACAAACAATGGATTTGGCAGACTACTTATTCTCGTAAAAAGGATCAAGATAGATATGGCGCAAACTTGTGAAGGTCTTCAAGGAACCACCGGTGGAATTTGGAAACAACGAATGAATTGATATGATAACCAAGAAAAGAGAACTCTTGAACGAACCACCGTAAGAATTGTAAATGAACGAAGAAAAGATAAAGAAACACCGGGAAGAATTTGAAAATGAGCGAAGATACTTGAGAGAATTTAGATACAAGTGAACGCAGAGATCCCGAGCTGATTAGATAATACTTGAACGATGCACCGGTATGATTTGGAGAACGAGAGCTGAAAGCTTGAATGAATAATTCTGAGATGATGGGCTACAGAGAATAAATCTGAAAAGACTCTTGAATTGCTCCGGATGGATGAAAAAGAAAAAAAAATCTCACAATCGAAAACAATTATGAGAGGATGGCATCAAGCTTGAACTACGCATCTTTGGAAGAACGGGTAAGGATTTAAGAGGAAATCCTCTTCGGACTTCAAAATTCGAGAATGACGATGAGAAACACCACCATGAATTATTGAGATACTCCGGGAGAAAATTAGAAAGGTTGAACCAATGATGAAAAGAATTTGAAAGATCTTGGAGAAGGACATTTGACTGATGATATTTCATTCTTATGTCAAACTTTCAAATGAACTTGAGAATCGCTCCTGATAATTCGAAGAGTCAGGTAAGATCCTGGGAAAAGACCTGTGGGTTAGGGCCCACTCGAAAGAAACATCGTTGAACGATTGATTGAAATAGATATTGCACCGGTAGAATTAAATGACTTGAATGAGATAATAATCTCAAAATAGCCTGAACGGATTGAGAATGGAAGCATGAATCTTCCAAGATATCTTCAACACTCTAGATAAGAACTGGGCAAGGTGAATGAATAAGAGAGCCTTGGATAAGAAATTCACATGGGAAGATATGTGAACCAAAAGGAAGAGATATGATCAACACCGAAAGCTTGAAATTAATCCACCGGAGAAGAAAATAGATGAAGAGTAATGAACTTGAAGCTCCATTAGTATCTTCGTGAGAATCACCTGATAAGAACATTGACGGAAAAGAATGGAGAAACTTCACATCCATAAGATGGATACTTGATTAAGATATCTGAGTCCTTGAAGAAAAAGGGTGGGAGGGTGGGAAAACAAAGGCAACTTGGGATGAACGAAACAAACACCGTTGAGAAAACTTAGAATTGATCTTGCGGATGTTGAAAATGATCGAATCCACTTGAAGAGAAGCACACCGGTTGGAAAGAATTAACATGACAAACTCGATGAACAAAAGGATTAGTACTCCCATAGAAATATGAGAACATCGCTTGAAAGGTATGGAATCAACACTTGACATTGAAGCAACTCAAATACCACAACTCAAAACAAAACAAAGGATTTGGCTTGCAGAATTAGCCGGAAACAAACATATGATAGATCCCATATCGTATCATGTGTCTGTTGGAAAGATAAAACTAGAGCTACTTGAATTCCCACCTATAAAACTCCCGAAACTTTCTGGTTATGCAATCTGGTGTTGGGGATACAGGGGAAGCAATATATCTCACCCAAACTAACAATACCTACATCCAAGCTGTATCCATCCGTCAACACATAACCAAGAAAACTCCAGAAATCGTGTACCTCAACCTTCGAAAAGCATCCATTATACGAGTTATGGCAATACTCCCGAACTCCGCAGTACTAGGTGGCATCGAGGTTATCTCACCAACAACTGCATAAAAGAGATTTTCAATATCGGCAAAACTCAGGTATTCCAGAACTGCAACGATAAAATTGTGACGACAACACCTCGGAGCTCAACTCCCCGGGTCAATGCCACATAATAGACAGGAGGCACCAAGAACAATGTTCTCGTCACAAAACCATCGGGAGAATTCCAAGATACCCGCGTGATCCTAAATAAATTTAGTGAAATTTGAGGAGAGGAAAGTCAAAACATCTACGTCAGGAGACCTCACCAGAGCGACGAAGGGACTAAGGAGTAAAGAGAATCCTACTCTCCGACATATATAATCCTAAGACTCAAAATAGTTTTATTCTAGACTCAACAACGGCCAACAATCAAGGGGGCTCCTATGGTCGGTCGAGGCTCTGATTACCAACTTGTCACGCCCAATATGCGACCCTATCCAAAAGGAACTCGAAGGTCCCACCAAGGATAGACCCGCATATTGAAATGCTTTTGCAAGGTGGATATCATTACATCAACATTACATAATAGATGGGGATACATACATAAGGCATACAATGCCACACGAATACAACATCACAATACAAAAGAGCAACATCCGACTACAGATGAAACATAAACAGAAACTCAAACGACATCCACCCTGCTAGCCCAGGTTGCCGACCTGGAACCTATCCCCTGATCGAAGAAGAAGCAGAAGAAGAACTCAATGCAAGCAAGCATCGCTCTCGCGTCATGATCATCGCAGAACCTGTACCTGCAACTGTTGTTGTAGTAATCTGTGAGCCACGAGGACTCAGCAATCCCATTACCATGGGTATCAAGACTAGCAAAGCTTAAAGGGAATGGAAGGGGTAAAGTGGTGAGGTTGCAGCAGCGACTAAGCATGATATGGTGGCTAACCAACGCAAATAAGAGCGAGAAGAGAGCAAGCGGAACGGTCGTCAACTAGAAATGATCAAGAAGTGATCCTGAACTCCTACTTACGTCAAATATCACCCGGAAACCGTGTTCACTTCCCGGACTCCGCCGAGAAGGGACCATCACGGCTACACACGCGGTTGATGCGTTTTAATTCGGATCTGGTGTCAAGTTATCTACAACCGGACATTAACAAATTCCCATCTGCCACATAACCGCGGGCACGGATCTCGAAAGATTATACCCTGCAGGGGTGTCCCAACTTAGCCCATGATAAGCTCTCGCGATCAACAAAGGAATAGACCTTCTCCCAGAAAGACCCGATCAGACTCGGAATCCCGGTTTACAAGACATTTCGACAATGGTAAAACAAGACCAGCAAGACCGCCCAATGCGCCGACAACCCCGATAGGAGCTGCACATATCTCGTTCTCAGGGCAACACCGGATAAGCGAAGCGTACAGGAACCGACGTAACCCAAGTTGCCAAGGGATGGCCCCGCACGGTGCTCTAGTTTGGACCAACACTTAGACAAGCATTGGCCCCGGGGGGGGGGGGCTGTAATAAAGATGACCCTTGGGTTAATTACTCCCAAGGGAAATGTAGGTGGTGGTGAGGCAAATGGTAAAACCAATGTTGGGCCTTGCTGGAGGAGTTTTATTCAAAGCGAACTGTCGAGGGGGTCCCATAAATCACCCGACCGCGTAAGGAACGCAAAATCCGGGAACATAACACCGGTATGACGGGAACTAGGGCGGCAAGAGTGGAACAAAACACCAGGCATAAGGCCGAGCCTTCCACCCTTTACCAAATATATAGATGCATTAATAATATAAGAGATATTGTGATATCCCAACACAATCCTGTCCACCATGGAGCAATCTTCAACTTCACCTGCAACTAACAACGCTATAAGAGGGGCTGAGCAAAGCGGTGACATAGCCAATCAATGGTTTGCTAGGAAGGGTGTCAAAGGTTAGAGGTTCATGGCAATTTGGGAAGGCTTGATGAGAAAAAGATAGGTAACGCAGCATAGCGATAGAACGAAGCTACTAGCATAGCAATGATAGTAGTGAGATCCAGGGTAGCGGTCATCTTGCCTGAAATCCCGCTAGGAAGAAGAACAAGTCCATGAAGAAGACACGCGGAAGTAGTCGAACGAATCCTCACAGTCGCAACATTACCGGAACTAAGAAGCAACACCGGAAAGAAACAAACAACATGGTAAATGCACAAGCATAAACATGGCATGATGCACAATCAAGTATGATGCATGTTCGGTTTAAAGAGGCATGGCATGGCAAACTACAACACACAATACCACAAATTAAATGGAGCTCAATATGCAACGAGTTGCATATTGACAAAACAGCACATGCAATTATTTAGTTCACTCTCGGTTATGTACCCAACAATATTAAATGTTATTAAACATGGCAAGGGGTGAAGCATATGAAAAACTACCTATCTAGGCAAGTTTAAATGAGGCCGGAATAACAAACAACAAGTCCGGAAAATCCCCATATGCATATTTTAGATTTGGTACTGTTCTGCCCTAAACACAATTTTAATGTTGTTAAACAGGAAAATAAAGTCCACCATGTTAAACTACGTATTTTTCCACCCCATTTACATATAAAGTTTATTTAAAACCGAGCTACGGTTATTTAGTTATGAATTAAAGCATTTTAACATGGCATAATAGAAAATTAACACAAACAGCATTTTAAACATTTTAAACATGGATGAAAATGGCATATTATTAATCTACACAATTTTCTGAGCATTTTACATATATAAATTATTTTAATCCGATGCACAGTTTGTGAGATATTAAATGCATGAACATAGAGGGGTAATCTGTAAATATGCAATCTCTGGATAATTAGCAAATCGCAGAACGAAAAAAAAACTACTCTGGGCCGAATCTGGCTGGGCCAGCAGTGTACAGGACAGGGGCGCTGGAGGTGCTCACCCTTGGGCCAGGGCCCAGGCTGATGGAGAGGCCGAGCAAGGTCGGATCTGGCTTGGGTTGGGCCTTGGCGTGGCTGCGGCTGGGGAGGCCCATGCGGGAGGGGCGCGCTGGGCCTGGAGGCCGCTGGCCCAGGCGCTGGAGGTGATCGAAGGCCTCCTGGTCCACGCGTGCGCGGTCAACACTAGCGGTCGAGTGCTCGTTCTCGAACCGCTGCTCGAAGCAGGGGAAGGAGAGGATGCAACGGCGCCGGGCTTGGCGCAGCTGCAGATGGCGTCGGGGACGGGGAAACGGGCGGAGGTGGTCGGGATCGTCCAGATCCGGGGTCGGAAGACGAGCTCCGGCCGGATCCAAGTCGAGGACGGCGGCTCCTTCCAGAATGGCGCCGGCGAAGCCCTGCAGAGTGCGAGGGAGAGAGAGATCGTGAGGCCGGGAGAGGAGAGATGGAGAGAGATGGCGAGGGCGGTGCGACCTGGCAGGGTGCTTCGGGCGGAGGGACGAGGCTGAGGCGGAGGCGCGCGGCGGCCTGCGGCGCATTGGGCGGCGGCGAGGCGAACGGGAGGAGCTCCTCTCCTCCCTGGATCGACGAGGCACATGGGCATGGGCTCGGGGACGGGCCCCGATGGGCTTGGTGGGCCCTCCCCGGGCCTGGACAGGCTGCGGCGAGGGGAACGCCAGGGGGGCGCTGGGAGGCCGCGTGGCGATCCCTGGTTGGCGGGGAGCGATGACCGGGCGGCGGCTGACCGCTCAGGACGTGCCACGTGGCGGAGGTGGGCTGGAGGGCACCGGATTTGGAGGGGGAAGGCGGCGGCGCGGCCCCCGAGGTGGGAGGAGGTGGCTGCGGGTTGGGTGGCGCGGAAAAAGAGGAGGAGGGGGGTTAGGGCGACCAGATTTGGAAGGAGGGGGGGTTTAAATAGGAAAGGGGGGCTAGGGTTTAGTCCCTAGGAGATTTGGAGCGTTTCGGGGCCTCAGATCGACATCCGACGGCTCCGGATCGAGGAGAAGTGTAGGAGGGCTAGACGGGCTGTGATGAGAGGCCTCGGGCTGAGAGGAGAGGAGAGAAGAGAGGCCCGGCAACAGCTTCCGGATAGCGAAAACGTCCGACGCTAGACCGACTATATCGCGGTTATATATTTAACGGTTGGGCAGTCAAACGGACTCCGAATGCGACGAAACTTGACAGGCGGCCTATCTACACTATAATAAGACCGCACGACAAGTTTCATCCCATTCCGAGAACATTTTTATGCCGCTTATAAAATAATATTTCGGAGGTGCCACAGGCGCGTGCGAGTGTGGTCGGGCTCAGAACGGACAACGGAGAGAACCGGCGGGACCCGAACGGATGCAAGTTTTGAAAAACATGCGGATGAAATGCAGATGATGACATGAGATGAGATGCATAACAAGAACAAAATTCAAAACAACAGATAAAACCCAACCACGAAGGAAAAAATCATATAGCATCTCCGGAAAAGGCAAGAGTTGGAGTTATGAATATGGAAAGTTGTATCCGGGGCGTTACAGTCGACTATTTGGTTCTTTTTAGTTAGGAACCGAGTCCAGAATTTCCTGGCCGATTCTCCGGGCTGTTGAGTAATGTGGCTCAAGTCATCGGCATCCGGAGGTCGCACATATGTGCCCTGGAAGTTGTCAAGAAATGCATCTTCTAGATTTTCCCAACTGCCAATGGAATTTGTGGGCAGGCTGTTTAGCCAGTGCCGGGCAGGTCCTTTGAGCTTAAGGGGAAGATACTTAATGGCATGTAGATCATCTCCGCGGGCCATGTGAATGTGGAGAAGGAAATCCTCGATCCATACCGCGGCGTCTGTTGTGCCATCGTATGATTCGATGTTTATGGGTTAAAACCCTTCTGGGAATTCATGATACATCACTTCATTAGTGAAACAGAAGGGGTGTGCGGCGCCTCTATGCCGGGCTATGTCACGGCGCAGTCCAGCTGCGTCTGACTGGTTGTATTCGGCCCGGCCGGATTTGCTGTTAGTGTATCCGGTATGACGGTCATCTTCATGTGCTTTGGCGCGCCCCCGTTATTCGTAGATCGATCTTGGTTGTCCTGCGGCATTACCCAGTTTATTGCGTAGGTCCTGGGTATTGCCCTGGGCCATAGTAAACCGGCGCGGGGCTGCAGGCTGGTATTCCGGCTGATATGCCATTTTGTCCCAACCTCAAGGCGGCCGGTCAGCCGTTTGGCGCTCGAGTCCATATTCCTCGGCTGCCAGGACTTCTGTCCATCTATCTGTGAGCAGATCTTGATCAGCTTGAAGCTATTGTTGCTTCTTCTTCAGGCTTCTCGCAGTGGCAATAAGCCGGCGCCTAAAGCGCTCCTGCTCTGCGGGGTCTTTGGGTACGCCGAACTCGTCTTCGCTGAGGCTAACCTCGTCTTTGGAGAGGGTCATGTAGTTGTCCTCCTCCGGATACCCGCTCGTCGCCTGTTCATCTAGGCTGTTATGCCCGTCTTCCTGTTCGGCCTGCTCGAAGGCGGGCTTTTCGGGGTTGTATTCATCGTTAGCACTGTCCGGATTATTATCGTCTCCGGTGCCGGTATTGCCTTGGCGGGGCTTGGAGCGGCGCTGGCGACGCCCATGCTTTGCTTTCTTCTTGGAGGGGTTAGCCTCCATTGCCTCATCGCCATTGGTTTCTTTGGAGTGTCCACCATATATATATATATCATATGAAGAAGTGGCTGTCCACCGCCCTGTGAGCGGTGGCTCCTGTATGTCTCTTGCATCGTCGTCCATACCGTCGATGTCTTCGAAGTCGAAGTCGAGCACGTCGGTTAAATCATCGATCATGGTGACAAAGTGGGTGGTGGGTGGGCAGCGAATTCCTTCGTCGCCTGCTTCCCACTCAAGCCAGACATAGTTTGGCTCAGAGCCTCCTGACAGAGAGAGAGAGACTTTAATGAGTTCAGCATGTCGCCAAAAGGCGAGTGCTGGAAGATGTCTGCAGCGGTAAACTCCATTACCGGAGCCCAGCCTGGCTCGGCTGGCTCCAGAGTGTGCGGGCCGGGACAAACGACCGGATATGAGTCTGGGGGCCCAGGGTTACAGGCCTCCACAGAGGTGAGGCCTGTGTTCGGCTCCACCGCCGATGAGTGTGGGGCCTGCGGGGCAGGGTCCAGCCCTCCGTCCATAGGCAACGCAACCTGTCCTGGATTTAGATCTGGGGCTGCTGCGGGGGTGATGTCCCGAGAATTGTCCGACAGCAGGTCTAGGCCGTGCTCGTCGTGACTGTTCGGCGCTCCTGGCACAGGCTCGAATCCGTCAAAGATCAAGTCTCCGCGGATGTTTGCCGTGTAGTTCAAGTTTCCGAACCTGATCTGGTGGCCAGGGGCGTAGCTGTCGATCTTCTCCAGCTGGCCAAGCGAATTGGCCCGCAGTGCGAAGCCGTCGAACACAAAGATATGTCTGGGGAGAAAAGTCTCACCCTTGACCGTGTTGCCGACGATAGAAGTTGCCATCAAGCCTCGAAGCAACGACACAGAGGAACTCTCAATGAAAGCACCAATGTCGGTGTCAAAACTGGCGGATCTCGGGTAGGGGGTCCCGATCTGTGTGTCTTAGGCTGATGTAACAGGAAGCAAGGGACACAATGTTTACCCAGGTTCGGGCCATCTCAATGGAGGTAAAACCCTACTTCCTGCTTGATTAGTATTGAAGATATGGGTAGTACAAGAGTAGATCTACCACGAGATCGTAGAGGCTAAACCCTAAGCCTATGATGGTATTATTGTAATTGTGATCGGCCTTCTAAGGACCATCCTCTCCGGTTTATATAGACACCGGAGAGCTAGGGTTTACATGGAGTCGGTTACAAGGACACATAATATCCGAATCGCCAAGCTTGTCTTCCACGCAAAGGAGAGTCCCATCCGGACACGAGCCGAAGTCTTGAGTCTTGTATCTTGACGCTTCTATAGTCCGAACGATGTATACAGTCCGGCTATCCGGATACCCCCTTATCTAGGACTCCCTCAGTCGGTTCGGAGGACATGAGTCGGATGTGATCCGAGCTGGACTTGGAACGCGACCGAGTAGACTCTGGGCTTTAGGATCCATGCAAGGCCCAAGTGTTGATCCCACGATGGATGCCTATAAACAGTGGAGGTGAGGTACACTTATTGAGTTGATCGCTTCGGCGCTATCACTAGGGTTTGCATGTGTTGCGAATAGACACCTCCACCCGCCACCGGTTGTATGATCGGACCTAGCAGTCCACCGCACGATGTTCCTCCTGCACGTGTGGATACCGTTAGAGGCGGTGCACTTGCGCCGCTCTGGTGAACCTGTACGAGGGATCAGACGGCCAGCTGTTTGAGGGAGATCAGACGAGGAGGAGACGAACCATGTGGATGAGCTGCCCCAACTCTTCTTCTGCTGCCGGGCACTGCGTGTCTAGTGGTAATGATCTGTGATCCATCTCCCGTAGCATGTTCTTGGTTGTTCTGCGCATAGGAAATTTTAATTTGCAGTCGACACACCCTACCATAGAACCCAACAGTGGTATCAGAGCCTCTGCTATAAGACTTGAATTCAGATCGTATGCATATTATATATGTGGAGGCGGTAGATGAGATCTGTTGTCGTTGATGAGATCGGCTATGTGCACGGTTGATGAGATCAATTGCACATGGGGATTGAAGAGGCTATGTTTTCTGATGATCGAAGTCGATGAGGTCGTGACACAACCTACCCCTACCGGTCGGTATCCGCCATCGGGTTAATAGTGAAATGTAAATTCGAATCGGACTCGCGATGATCGATAAGATCGGTCAGATCAGAAAATTCGGCGTGATTGGAGTTCAGATGTGATCTATAATTTCCGTGTGCGTAGCGCCTTGTATTTCGTACATGATCACTCAAACCGGTAGAATGCGATTCTATGCATAACTTTATTTTGCATGGTTTGATGTGAATAGTATGGCTCATGTGTATGTGATGCATGTGTGTAAATTATACATGGCCTGCATGTCATGTTTGTCAGCCGGCTGGAGCCAAAGTGTTGTCATTATAATGTATAACGACCTGCGTTTCGACTTCTGACTCTATGTAAAATTCATTACTAGTTGTAGTAGTTGGATAACAAAGATCAGGTTGGTGGCTTGGCATCCCGGCATGACAAACAAGATGGAGTTCCTAGATGGTCATCGGAGTCGGAGCCGACCTGGAAGAACATCCATGAAGGAGCCATACTATTTCACAATATGTGTTTATTTGCGATTGTTATGCTTCTTTGTTTCTACGCATGTTAGAATGGTAGAATGATCCCTCATGAATATCAGGCGAATTGCCATCCCTGATGTTGCACCTTCGCACATCAAGTAAGTCTAGTAGTGGGCTCATAAATTGGGGTGCTTCTAGGTGTCCTTGAACCGAAGGGTTCGTGTCGGACACGGACATGCACTGCATCAGGTTAACTTGACGAGGCTATCAAAACGGTTTTGGGCCTTCTGGCAAAGAAGGTTGGGATCCGGGGTATGAGATACCTTCCCGACTGACATGAGTCGTATAGAGATATGATTAGCAAGGAGTTGCTTGCCCATTAGGTATGTTGGCTAGCAGTGATGCTAAAGCTCACAAGTCGCATGCGCTAGTCGGATCCTGAATCTCTGAGAGTTTGCGGAGGGATGCTGACTTCAGTGGGAGTATTTCTATTTAGGCTTGAATTACTCTACATAAACACATTGCTTAGTGATTGCATATTTTCTGTTGTAGATCAATGGCACCACCTGCTCAACCCAACTTTGCATTGAAATCAATTATGGAAAAGGATAAACTGAATGGAACAAACTTTACCGCCTGGTATAGAAATCTTAGAATTGTTCTCAAGCATGATAAAAAGGAACATGTTCTAGAGGATCCACTTCTAGAGGAACCTGCCGATAATGCTAATACCACAACCAGGAATGCCTACCAGAAACTCGTTGATGAATCAAACAAGATCAGCTGCCTCATGCTGGCTTGTATGGAGCCCGATTTGCAGCAGCATTTCAAAGATGTTGGGGCTTTCGATATGATCGAGAGTCTCAAGAGCATGTTTCAGGTGCAGGCTAGGACCGAAAGGTTCAACATCTGGCGATCCTTGATGGATTGTAAGCTGAAGGAAGGTGATCCACTGAGCCCGCATGTGATCAAGATGATCAGATATGTGCAAGATTTGGATTGGTTGGGCTTCCCGCTCTTGGATGAGCTGGCTACAGATGCAGTTCTGGGTTCTCTTCCACCTAGCTATGGGACGTTCATCTCAAACTATCATATGCATGGCATGGATAAGAAGCTCGCTAAATTGCATGGGATGCTCAAGATGGCAGAGCAGGATATCAAGAAAGGCATGCATCAAGTGTTGATGGTGCAGAAATCGGCTAGGTTCAAGAAGAGTTGGTCCAAGAAAAAGGCTAAGGCAAAGGGTACGGAGATGGTAACCTCCGCCGCTGCGCCGAAGGCTGGACCGGACTCGAAGACCGTTTGCTATCACTGCAAGGAGACCGGTCACTAGAAGAGGAACTGTAGCAAGTGGCTTGCAGAGCATGGCAAGAAGGCCAAAAATGCTTCTTTGGGCAAAGGTACACTTGTTGCATATGTTATAGACATTTACCTTGCTAACATACCTAGTAGCTCGTGGGTATTTGATACCGGATTGGTTGTTCATATTTGCAACTCGATGCAGGGGTTGGTAAGAACTAGGCATGTGGCACAAGGGGAGATTGACATCAGGGTCAGCAACAAAGCAAGAGTTGCTGCGTTGGAGGTCTGCACGATGCAGCTCTAGCTTCCTTTTCTGGATTTATTTTGGAATTGAATAATTGTTATTACATTCCTGCACTTAGTCGGGACATTATTTTTGCCTCATGTTTGATGAGTCAGGGTTATGAATTCAATTTAAAGGACAATGGTTGTTCTTTTTATTTGAATGGTATGTTCCACGGCTATGCACCCATTGTCGATGGGCTATTTATATTGAATTTGGAACAGGAACCGGTCTATAACATGAATGTCAAGAGGCATAAGCCTAATGATATAAATCCGACATACTTCTGGCATTTCCGGCTTGGACACATTAGTCTGAAACGCATGAAGAAGCTCCATGATGATGGGATCCTAACTTCATCCGACTTTGAGTCGTTCGAGACATGTGAATCATGCTTGCTCAGCAAGATGACTAAGTCTCCTTTCGCAAAGAGTTGTGAGAGGGTGTCCGAGCTGTTGGAGCTTATACATAGTGATGTGTGTGGTCCAATGAGCACAACCGTCAGAGGTGGCTATCAGTACTTCGTGACTTTTACCGACGACTTGAGTAGATATGGATATATCCATTTGATGAGGCACAAGTCAGAAACCTTTGAAAAGTTCAAAGAGTTTCAGAACGAGGTTGAGAATCAGCTCGGCAAGGCTATAGGTGAGTACATGAGCCAGGAGTTTGATGATCATCTGAAAAGCCGAGGTATAGTACCTCAGGTCACACCTCCGGGTATGCCACAGAGAAACGTCGTGTTAGAATGGAGGAATATGACCTTGTTCGACATGGTCCGATCTATGATGAGCAAATCGGATTTACCCTTGTCATTCCGGGGATACGCTCTAGAAACTGCAGCTTTCGCACTTAATAGGGTACCATCAAAATCTGTAGACAAGACACCACATGAGATGTGGACCGAGAAGAGTCCCGGTTTGTCTTTTCTAAAGATTTGGGGTTGTGAAGCATTTGTCAAGCGACTTATGTTAGACAAGCTTACACCCAAGTCGGATAAGTGCTTATTCGTGGGATATCCAAGGGAAACCTTGGGATATAGCTTCTACAACCATGAAGAGAACAAAGTGTTTGTTGCTCGGAATGGGGTTTTCCTTGAGAAAGATATTCTCAGTCGGGAGGCCAGTGGGAGGACAGTCCGACTCGAAGAAATTCGAGACCACTCGGGAACGGCTCGGCTGGTGATGAGATCATACCAGAGTCAGTCAGGGAACCCGTAGTGGAAGCGGCACCAGAACCACGAAGGTCGGAAAGATTGCGCAGAGTGCATAGTGTATTTTTGCTAGAAAGCGATGAGCCGGCCACATATGCAGAAGTGATGGTGAGCCCAGATTCCGAGGCATGGCTGGAGGCCATGTGATCCGAGTTAAAGTCCATGGACGAGGATCAAGTCTGGGACTTGGTTGATCCGCTGCCTGGCGTAAAAGCCATTGGTTGCGAATGGGTCTTTAAGAAGAAAACCGATGTGAATGGAAATGTTTAGATACAAAAAGCTCGGTTTGTCGCTAAGGGTTATGGAAAAGTTCAAGGAATTAACTATGACGAGACTTACTTGCCGGTAGCGATGCTAAAGTCGATGAGGATCATACTAGCTATAGCTGCATATTTCAATTATGAGATATGGCAGATGGATGTCAAGACGGCTTTCCTTCACGGAAATTTAACCGAGGACGTGTATATGATACAACCCGAGGGTTTTGTCGATCCGACTAGCGCTAGTAAGGTATGCAAGCTCAAGAGATCCATTTATGGGTTGAGGCAAGCATCTCAGAGCTGGAATATTTGTTTTGATGAGGTCGTCACTGATCTCGGTTTCATCAGAAGCAAAGAGGACGCTTTGTTTATACAAGAAGTTAAGTGGGAGCTCGATAGTGTTTTTGATCTTGTATGTGGATGACATATTGTTGATCGGGAACGATGTTTCAATGCTAAACTCAGTCAAGGAATCATTGAATGGTAAGTTTTCGATGAAGGACCTTGGTGAGGCAGTCTATATTTTAGGCACTAAGATTTATAGAGATAGATCGAGGAGGCTGCTCGGCTTAAGCCAGAGCACGTACATTGATAAAGTGTTGAAGCGGTTCAACATGAGTGAGGCGAAGAAAGGGTTCTTCCCACTCTCACATGGTATAAGGCTAAGCGAGACCCAGAGTCCTTCGACATCTGATGAGCGAAGCAGGATGAGTAGGATTCTATATGCCTTGGCAATCGGATCCATCATGTATGCCATGATATGTACAAGGCCTGATGTTTCTTTTGCAATAAGCCTAACAAGTAGATACCAGGCCAAACCAGGTGAGAGTCACTTGGAAGCGGTAAAGACTATTTTGAAGTACCTGAAAAGGACTAAAGAGATGTTCCTAGTTTATGGAGGTGAGGAAGAGCTCGTTGTAAGGGGTTACGCCGATGCTAGTTTCCAAACCGACAGAGATGATTGTCGACCATAGTCTGGATTCATGTATGTCATGAACGGAGGAGCAGTGAGCTGGATGAGTTCCAAGCAAGATATGGTGGCCGATTGTACCACAGAAGCCGAATACATTGCAGCTTGTGTAGCTGCAATGGAAGGTGTTTGGATCCGGAACTTTCTAGATGATCTTGGTATTTTCCCAGCCTCGGTAAAACCGTTGGACCTTTATTGTGATAATTCCGGTGCCATCGCACAAGCCAAGGAGTCGAGGAATCACCACAAGGTCAGACACATAGATCGGAAATATCACCTGATACAAAAGATCGTAAAGAATGGTGATGTAGAGTTATGCAAAATTCACACGGATGCGAATTTTGTGGATCCATTGGCTAAGCCGCTTCCACAACCCAAGCATGAGGGGCACGTTAGAGCTATGGGAATTTGATGTCTATTTGATTGACTCTAGTGCAAGAGGGTAATGTTGTTGGAGATATGCCCTAGAGGCAATCATGTATGATGATATTTCCTATGTGTTTATGAATAAAGATAGTCCTTGGATGTAATCAATGATACTTGTTGGCAAGTACGTGACTTGTCTGTGAGATCTTGTGTTGTATGATACATCCTAAATTGTCCCTAGTCGCAAGTGACGTGTGGGCACACGTCGGACTAGAATAGCATATGACACGATGGATGGCTCGGTCTCACTAGCCATGGAGCATTGGATGCTAACCGGATAATATGGACTTGGAAGGATCTGGTTGGATTTGACGTAGTCGAATCCAAGTCGAGATAAGGTCCGAGTTGGACAGACCCAACTATGAGACACATCAATATGTCATCTATGAGTCTCTAGTGCAACATATGTTCTATGTCCTAATACCTGAGCTGATGCATGTACTCGGGATGGTGACAGACTTGCTTTGGGCCGACCAAATGCTACTCTGTGACTGGGTAGTTACAAAGGTAGGTTTCGGGTTTGTCCAGTCCCATGCTGCGAGACATGATCGAGCAAGATGGGAATTGCCCCTCCGATCAGGAGAGATATACTCTAGGCCCCTTGTGTGATCCGACCAGGATAAGCATGGCCATGCAACAAGGATTATGAGATAATCTAGTTTGTGGTCGGTATCACTGGAACAAGAAAGAGGTCGGGCTACTACAAGAATGATAGTCTCGCCTTGAGCCGGACAACATATATCGTGAGGCAAAGGGAACAGAAGTGTGACACGTTGTACAGGTTCGCCTAACCAGCTTCATAGTCTGCTTGGTGGTCGGCACGCCTTGCTAGAGGCCGCTACCAACCGTGCAGGTCGGAGGTGATCCGAACTGTGACCAAGCCGACTTGAACCTAAGGGGTCGCGCGCTTAAGGGAAGGAACCTATGAGGTCGTTTGGAGACACTGGTCGGATGTGATCCGAGCTGGACTTGGAATGCGACCAAGTAGACTTTGGGCTTTAGGATCCATGCAAGGCCCAAGTGTTGAGCCCACGATAGATGCCTATAAATAGTGGAGGTGGTCACACTTATTAAGTTGATCGCTTCAGTGCTGTCACTACGGTTTGCATGTGTTGCGAATAGACACCTCCACTCGCCGCCGGTTGTGTGATCGGACCTAGCAGTCTTCCGCACGATGTTCCTCCTGCACGCGCGGATACCATTAGAGGCGGTGCACTTGTGCCGCTCCGGAGAACCTGTACGAGGTATCCGACGACCGTCTGTTCGAGGGAGATCGGACGAGGAGGAGACGTACCATGCGGACGCGCTGCTCCAACTCTTCTTCCGCTACACGGCACTACGCGTCTAGTGGTAACGATCTGTGATACATCTCCCGTAGCATTTTCTTGGTTGTTCTATGCATAGGAAATTTTAATTTGCAGTCGACGCACCCTACCGTAGAACCCAACAAATGCCTCGGCTGCCGAAGACATGGGGAGGCCAACCCCCATGGAGACTGAGGATGGGGCCATGACCAATCCGTCCCCCAACCGCACCACTATTCCGGAATCCAACGAGCGACCCCCTTTGAAGGAGGGGGAGCATCGACTCCACCGGCGACCTCCAAGAATCAGGAAGCGCCATATAATTTGACGGAAGCGCTTCATCATGCTTCCGTAGTGGAGGAGCACCGCACCCTTATGGGTGTAGTGGCTGAGAAGATTTAGTCCACCAAAAGCGGGCTGAACGAAGCTTTTGCCAGCATGTTAACGGGCTTTGAGGTATACGATGTAATTTTCTAACCGATTTCAATAAAGAGATATACTTGTGTGTAGATAATAGCCCCTGAGACTCTATCTGGTTTCGAAGAAGCCAGACAAAGGATCACATAGTGTTCGGGAGAGGTGACATTCTATTATACAACAGGCTTCCCTGCTGGCGGCGACCGCCTAGTCCGCCGAAGTTTTTGAACTCACTCAGAAGCTGCGGCTTGCCGATGAAGAGGTTGTCCGCATTAATACGCGGTTTGAGGAGACGCAAGGTATGCGTACATTGGGTATAAGTCCCCAAGCGTAGATATTGTGATCGTTTGATGACGGACAAAGAAATGTTTTTACTGTGCTTGCAGTTGGCGCCGATGAGGTCGAGTCCCTCAAACGTGCCCTTGACGAAGCCAAGAAGGAGGCAGAGGCGAGCAAGGCGTCCGCAGACTAGGTGGCCAAAAGCTTAGAGGAGGAGAAGACCGCCCGCCAACAACATGAGGCGCGGGTGGGTGAGGTTGAAAAAGAGCTCAAGGACGCCATTGCTAGAGGCAAGTCCTTGGAGCAGACGAGCTCGGAACAGGCCTTCGAGCTCGCCAAAGTCCGTGAGAACCTGAAGGAAGCCCGGGCTAATGCCTAGGACGCTCGCCAGGAAATCCAGGAGGCGAGCCGTATTGTGGATGGTAAGGCCTTTATTATGCAGAGTAGGTATACCAATAGAAGATATATTTTACTAACCCGAGTTCGGAGTTCTCCAGGCACCTTTGCTGATCTGCCAAGAAGCATTGCAGACGCTGCCGCATTCTTCTGAGCCGAAGAGGGCAGCTCCACGGAGAAACTGTTCTGGTCGCAGTACCTAGCGCCGGAGCTTACAGTGTCCCTGAGCGACTAGATGAAGCAGTTGTCTGAGCTGCATAGGATGGCTGGTCTGGTTATGAAGGATGTGATAGTCCGTCTGTGGCCGGCCGAAGCCTTACCCAGTAGCCACTTCAGGCTCATGAAGAAGCTGGTGGAGGCACTCCCTCGGATTGATGCCCTTAAGCGGTCATCCTGTATCGAGGGTGCTCAGATGGCCTTTGCCCGCGTGAAGGTTGAGTGGGCGAAGATGAAAGCTACCAAGGTTGCAACCTCAGGGCCACCTGAGGGCAAGGAGCACCATCGTCCAGAGAGGTATGTTGGAGAGGTCCTCGACGGAGCCGGTATTGTAGAGGGCCAGTGCTCCGAGGACATAATGTTTGAGTAGTTGTTTCCGGTTTGTATGAGCAATGTAATGAACTCGTAATGTATGATAAATATGATTATGCTTTATTGTCAGTTTATCCTCCTATTAGCTGTTCATATGTCTGAAAGTTTACTAGTCGTCGGCTTCAACCCCCACATAGATGCTACAGGGGTGTTCGAGAATGCATGACCGCACTTTATCCAACGTCTTGGTCCAATGTAGGAGGCGTTTTGCGAAATGAACCAGACAATCAGACTATACGGTTTTAGCACTTTCATTTTAGCCATAAGAATCCATTGGTGGCGCTAATTTCTTAGCCCCTCGTTGCATGATCAGCAATCCGAAGTGCGGTGCCTTTGCAACATGGTTGTTCAAAAACCCAGCCCCTCATATAACACGACATAAATTGCGAGTGATTTGTAGTATAACACTAAGTCACTGGATCGCTGATCCACTCTCTCTTACCATGACAGTCAATTTTCGGCTTTCTCTACTGAGGTACTTGACCGGACGAACCGGAAATACAATCACAACAGTTCTCCCTTTAGTACCTTAGCCAAACTTGCGGAACATAGGTGGCAAACATAGGAGCCAAGCAAGCCAACTATAGACCCAAGACATGATTCGGAGCAGATGTATATAATGCAATATCCCGGACGCCAAAGAGTTCCCTATGGGTGTCCGGACTTAAGGATTGAGCAGGGCCGAGTACAACCCCTGGTATGAAGACCGTGTTGAACCACATGTGTCAGTCGAACATAAGGAATAGCGCAGATGACAAAGTAAAAATCTAACACCCAACCAAGAAGGTGGTAGTCATCTATGCCCTTTATATCTTTATTGATATTGTGATGACAGACAATGTCGTTCAATACTAAGGTCATATTACATGCCCGGAAAGATAGAAAATGTTACATAAGGGGAAGTCTAACACAGGGCCTAAAAAACCTCAGTTCAGAAAAGAAACTCCAACGATGCCCTGCCGCACGTCTGCGCCTTTCCTCCTTAGTAGTGAGTCCTTTGAGAGGATCGCGTGGTGGTTGGGACATGCTAGCCTTAAAAGGATCTCTTGTGACAACCATCTTGTAAGTAGGGCTCTTGATGAACCTGTGGTAAAAGGAAAACAATACATATATATGGCCTGATTATGGTCAAGCCGTGTAATGGACTTGTTCCGCCATGTGCCTCCATTGCCGCCCAAGGTATTTTTAGTGCGTAATTATGTACGCGCGATACGTAAGTCACGACCTGATGGGGCGGTCGGTGGAGGATGAGCTGCTAGTCAAGGTACGGATCCGTTGACTTATCACTGTTATGCGCGGACCGGAATCGTTTGGATGTGTCATTGGATTTATTAGCCAGCGAGCTGTTCAGCTTGATGAGGCTGCTGTACACTTCTGCTGCAAGGGCCGCGGTGTGCTCTTCAGTACGGAGTGAGCGCTCCATATTACCATTGACTGTAATAACGCCATGAGGTCCAGGCATTTTAAGCTTCAAGTAAGCATAGTGTGGAAATGCGTTAAACGGGCGAAGGCAGTTCGTTCGAGCAGTGCATGGTAGCCATTACGGAAAGGGACAATGTCGAATATTAACTCCATGCTGTGAAAGTTGTCTGGGGAGCCGAATACTACCCCTAGAGTGATTGAGCCTGTACAACGGGCCTCCACTCCTGGTATCACACCTTTAAACGTAGTGGTACTAGGCTTGATTCGTGATGGGTCAATCCCCATCTTTCAGACAGTATCTTGATAGATCAAGTTGAGACTGCTTCCTCCATCCATGAGGACTCTAGTGAGGTGGTATCCGTCGATGATTGGATCAAGAATCAAGGCAGCCAAACCCCCGTGATGAATACTAGTTGGGTGGTCCCTGTGGTTAAAAGTGATCGGACAGGCTGACCATGGGTTGAACTTGGGGCTAACCGGCTCTACGACATAAATGTTCCTTAATGCGTGTTTGCGCTTCCTTTTAGGGATGTGAGTGACATATATCATATTCACTGTCCTCACCTCAGGGGGAAACTGCTTTTGACCCCCGGTGTTCGGCTGACGGGGCTCGTCTTCGTCTTTGCTTGGAGGCCCTTTCCCTTGTTTTCGGTATCTAACTTACCAGCCTGCTTGAAGACCCAACATTCCCTATTGGTATGATTTGTAGGTTTATTGGGTGTGCCATGAATCTGGCTAGGCCTCTTGAGGATTTTGTCTAAGCTGGATGGCCCTTCCTTGATACCTTAAAAAGGTTTCTTTCGCTGACCGGACTTAGGACCGCAGAATCCGGCATTGACTGTCGTATCATCTACATTGTCGGTGCTATTGTTCCGATGTTTGTTTTTATTGTGGCGAGGTTTGCCATTGCCGTCCCGTACCTTAGAGGTGTCGGGGTCGCCTGAGCTGTTGCTTCTACGAGCCAACCAGCTGTCTTCGCCCGCACAGAAGCGGGTCATGAGTGTCATTAATGCTGCCATGGTCTTCGTCATTTCCTGCCCCAGGTGTCAGGCGAGCTATTTGTCATGGACGATGTGCTTAAAGGCTGCCAAGGCTTTGGCATCCGGATAGTCTATGATCTGGTTCTTTTTAGTTAAGAACCGATTCCAAAGCTTGTGGGCTGATTCACCTGGCTGCTGAATTATGTGACTCAAGTCGTCAGCATCCGGTGGTCGGACATAAGTGCCCTGGAAATTAGCCCTAAAGGCATCTTCCAAGTCTTCCCAGGTTCCAATGGAGTTTTCTGGGAGGCTGTTTAGCCAGTGTCGTGCTAGCCCCTTCAGTTTCAGGGGAAGATATTTAATGGCGTGGAGATCATCTCCTCGAGCCATATGAATTTGGAGAAGGAAGTCTTCAATCCAGACGGCCGGATCCATTGTTCCATCGTATGGTTTGATGTTTACAGGTTTAAACCCTTCCATAAATTGATGTTCCATAACCTCATTAGAGAAGCATAGGGGGTGTGCGGCTCCTTTGTATCTAGCGATGTCGTGGCGGAGATCGGCTGGCATCTGGGTTCGGTACTGATCCCGAACATAGTAGCGGTCATGCCGGGCTTCATAGCCATTATCTCGCGCCGGGGCATGCCCCCTTGATCCATAGATTGATCTGGTTTGACCAGCTTTATAGGCTAGGTCAAGTTGCAGGTCGTATGTGTATCCCGCGCTGTAGTCTCCCTGCCTCTTCGGCGAGGGGGTGTGGGTTGGTATTCGGCTTGATATGCCGCTTTATCCCGTCCATGTGGTGGTCGGTCTGGTTGATCTGCCTGAATGTATTTCGACAGTATTGGTTCAAGGACTTCGTCGTTGAATTGAGGCAATAGCTTACGCCTAGGGTAACTTTTGACAGGTCATTCTTGGCCGTATTCCTCAGCAACCAGGACCTTAGTCCACCTCTCGTTCAACGTGTCCTGCTCTTCTTTGACTTGTTGCTGCTTCCTTTTCAGGCTCCTTGCTGATGTATTTTGCATCTAGCACTTTGTGGTTATGTATTTTACGTCATCTATCGGAGATGCTATTAGAATTCCACTCAGGTTAACATTGTCTCTCTTGTCCTGCTTCAACCTCGACATCGTACAATTCACCGGAGCTGCTCCAATGATGAAACCCTCCATCACAGCAGAGTAGTACCTCGGGCTCCATCTCCTGACGGCTAAGATCTTCTTCCCCTCCTCCGACAGCCAAGTCAGCCGGAGCATCCTCACCGGCGAACCCAATCACGCTGAGATGACATGGCTTCGCCAAAGAGGTTGTACACTTGTTGCATCTCTTTTTTACTCTACATGTTATTTATATTGTCCACTGAGGATAGGTAGTAACATGAAATACGATTATTTTATCCTACTATGTGACAAGGAGTGAGGTACCATGCAACTTAGCTATCCGTGATGTATGTTTGAGCTGTGCATTTGTCGATGGGCCTGGGAGTTGAGCTAGTAGGGCAGTGGCCTGGGTCCAAAGTAATAGAAGTAGCACAAAAGCATTTTTTTAGTGTAGGCTTTTCCTTTCTCAAGCCTGCCTACTAGAATCGCCAGTGCTTGAAAGGAAAAGTGAATGAAAAACATAGGAATTGAAAAGTTTCCTATGGTACTACTATTCATGAATTTGGTTCAAAGGAATGGAGCAAAGGAAAACTATAGGATTTGTTCCTTTAGTGTCTCCTTGAAAGAAAAACCGTAGGAATTTAGTTTCCACTTGTCATCCTTTTCAAATTCCTATTCATGAAGCACAAGACTGAGATAGTAGCATAATAGCATTATAACCATACATTTTCTTATGGTTTGACTTAATCTCACCATGCTTCTTTGCATCCTATGATCTTCAATTCTTGTGAATCAAACACCTAGATTGGCAGAAATCCTATGTTTTTAAATTCTCTATTTTTTCTCATGCATTCCTATCCTATTCCTGTCTATTTCCTATCCCTGCATTGTTGGAATCCTCAAATTCAAACAAGCCCTTACACAATTACTTCTATTACAGATATGTGTCAAAGAAAACCTTGCGTGGTTTGTCCTGCTCCTGCGGCGCTGTGTTCCACCCCAGCTAAGCTGCTCCAATGACGGAAGGGTTCACCATAGTAGGGATCCGCTCTCCAGACTGTCTTTCGCCGCCTCAGATCTTCTTCCCTGTCGCCGGCAGCCACGACAACTGCATTACCATCATCAACTAAGTAGATGACCTTGAGGACTACACGGGTCCGTAAGAGAGGTCGCACTCTTTTGTGTCTGCTTACGTTATGCATCGCTTAATATGATGACATGCTACTTTATCGTCGTGTTCACCTATTAGACTCCGAGTCAGGTCCAAACTAATGCTGAAACTTGAGTTTTTAAATGGCTGTGGGGTACATATTGGGGCAGCAATCAGTACTATCTGTCTACTATCTGGTTAATCTTGGGTGTCTACTATGAGTTTCATGTTGGGTGCAAACAAACATTAAAGGAGCCATTATCTGTATTTTTAACTAAAGCTATTATCTGCTTGCTATCATTGGTTTTGGGTCTATCCACAGTTTGCTACCATCACTTTGGATTTGTGCATGCACTCCTTACATAATGTCACTATGTTTTATTCCTATGCATGTAGTTATTGTACACAATGGAACTAAACACATAGAGCAAAAGAGACGAGACTTGCGTGGCAATAAAATTTCATGCATACGTCGCTCCATGGTGGGCACAAAGGCAGCCCCCCCTCCACCCATTTTGGATCATAATCAAGAGGAAGATAACTGTTCTGAGGAGGATTTAGAAGGATAAGACCACTCCTATTTACCCCATGAGGTCTTCGCTCTAACTTGGCATGCTGATGTTGGTAATATCATGCATATGGTGCCTTGCATTGCTTACTGTATACATCAAACATGTCATCTGCTTAGTTTAGACATGCTTTGCGTCAATGCCATCTGTTTAGTTTCTTTATCGTATATGTGAATCATGCAATGCCATCTTGTTTAGCCAGGAATCATATATGTGGATTTTGCAATGCCACCCTTGTTGGCCAGTCATCTTATATGTGAATTATATCATGCCATTATTTTTTATTACGTGTTAAATTTGTCAACAATTTTAGTACATTCAATTACTCTTCCTGTGCATCAGCCATTCGGCACGGTCATGGAAAAATCTGGAGTGGAAACAAGGTCTTCAGAGCAGATAATGCTATCTGACGAAGCACATGTCTTGTTGGTTATGGATAGCTCCTCATAGGAGGATTCAGAGACAGATGACCAATCCTATTCCCCCCCCTCCGAGGTGCATGCTCTAACTTGGTAGGGTTATGTTGCTCATATCGTGTGTATGGTATCTTGCATTGCTATGTCATTTGCTTAGTTTAGACATGCTTTGTGTGAATGCCACCTGTTTAGTGTCTAGTTACCATATATGTGAATTCTGCAATGCCATCTTGTTGCAAGACATTATATATGTGAATTATGCAATGCTATCTTGTCGCAAGGCATTATATATGTGAATTATGCAATGCCATGCTGTTTAGCCAAGCGTCATATATGTGAATTATATCATGTCGTCCATTTTTTTGTATTTCTCATTGCTTTTGTTGACAATGTTTGTATATTCAACTGCTATTCCTGTGCATCAGCCATTTGAATTGGTGATGGAGAAATCTGGAGTGAAAACAAGGTCTTCAGAGCAGACAATGCTACCTGCTGAAGCAGATATCTTGCTGGTTACAGATAGATCTTCAGAGGAGGATTCAGAGGCAGATGACCAGTCCTATTATCCCCCTGAGGTGTATGCTCAAACTTGGCAGGGTTATATTACTCATATCATGCATATGTTGTATTGCAATGCTTAGTTTTTACATCATATACACAATATTGAATGCCATCTCCTTAGTTCACACATCATATATGCGATTGCCCTCTGCTCACTTCCTTAGTATATAAATCATATATTTGAATTATATCATGCCATGATGTTTACATAGATAGCATGTATCTGAGTTATGGCATGCCAACCCATTTTCTAAAGACATAATATAGATATATCATCTCATCCTGTTTACATAGTCATCAGATTTTGAATTATGTCATTCTATCTGTGAATTATATCATGCCATCATGTTTCCATCGACGGCATGTTTGTGATTTATGGCATGCCAACCACTTTAATAGACACATCGTATAGTTATATCATGTCATCCTGTTTACATAGTCATCATATTTTGAAGTATGTCATTCTATCATGTTTAGTTAGCCATCATACATGTGAAATTGTGTCATGCTATCCTGTTTAATTAGCCATCATATATGTGAAATTATGTCCTGCTATTCTGTTTGGTTAGACAACATAAATGTGAATTATCGCATGCCATGTTTTCTTCCCTACTATCCATTGCACCTGTCTATCTTACAATGTATGCACATTCAATTACTTTTCTTGTTTATCAACCATTTCAATCGGAGGGGGTGATGGCAGTATCTGTGGGAGTAAAAACACGGTCTTCAGAAAATATCATGCTACCTGTCGATGCAGATAGAACCACGGTTGTACTTGCCCAAGAACCAGCCCCACCACACATAACCCAGACTCACGCACATTGTACCCCTACCCAGTTGGATAGAGAACCAGCTACACCCCTTCTAACCCCAACCCCAGCAGATAGTAACCCAGTTCCCGTTGACACAACACCGTCTCCACCATAGAGCACCCAAACATGAGCAATTAGTAAGGCAACTACAGTGCCCAAAGCACGAGGACCACCACCCCGAACCCCAAGTCATTGCTTAAATCATAAGAAGAATTGTTCTCAGGTTAGGTTCCGTAGCTATGGTTCATACTAGTTTGCTCTTGCATGACTGTATTTACTCATACCAACTAATTTCAAATTTGAAGGATGCAACTGAAACTCCAATGGCGCAACAGGTACGTTTTAAACCTATTTCTTTAATGTGTTTGCTGTTGTAACTTGCTCTATGTTAATTTCAGTTTCAATTGAATAAACAGTTATGTTCTCATGCCATGCACATTACAAGTGTTGTTATTGCTGTGTAGTTTCCCACACTTATATTCTGTCTATGCTGCTTTGTCTTAAATTGATATGATTTGAAATGTATCTATCTTGATTTTGCAACATAAACTAGAATGATATAGACCATACGGTGACCATACTGCATAGATATATGTTTGTTTCATGCTGTTATCCTGTCCACCTTACTACTGAATTGGTTTACCAAAATGAGTTTCATATACTACATTGTAAACTTGTGATGTGTTTGTTTGTTTCTCTTTTAAAACACGGATAAAATGTTGGAGAAGAGTACCCCGTTATACAATGGTAAAGGAAGTAATGAAGATAAGGTTCAAGATAGAGAGACATCCGTGTTGGTCTCCAAGAAAGCTGATAAAAACTATATTGAAGACACTGAGACAACCCCAAAGTCTTGTCTTGATGTAGTGTTCGAGTTACTGGCTACTACTGCTGGCACCAGCTCTTTGAACTCGCTGCCTAAATCGGTTTGGCTTCTTGAGTCTCAACTTCAAGTTGAAAGACATCGATCAGATATTATGCAACAGGAAGCCGAAGGACTGAGGAAGTCCCTGCAGAATTCATATGCATACTTTATGGTGCAACAGCAAGTGCTGGAAGATTTAAGCGCCAAGCAAGAGAAAGTTAATAAGCTTGCTAAGCATCTTGCCAGCATTATGGGTACCCAGGATATTGTTTCTTGAGCTCTTCTGAAGTGGTTTCAGTTCTGGACTTGTTTTGCTGCAACGTTTATATGCTGCTTTGTTCCCTATATTTGCACTGGTGGCGAACTTTGATGCCTAGTGGATGTAATATGTATAATAGCCGTGATAGCCTAGCGTAAGTTACTTGCTTATTTATTTCCTTATTGTCTTGTTTATTTGTTTTCTTGTAGTCAGTGCAGTTCTTTTTCCGCGGTTTGCTAGTGGCCACAATAACCTATTTTTAAAAACTAGGCCACAATAATCATGGGCTACATATTTACTGTAGTTACCATGGGCCTCTGTTTTCTCTTTCTTTTCCTTTTTGTTTGTTTTGAGAAAGATATCGGTGTGCCTGTTGAAGAATGACCCGGCGACTCATAGGCAGTGGCTTGGTTAAGGGAACGGAACCCACCGGAGCCGGGCTGTAGAAACAACGGGCCTTCTATGGGGCATAGAAACAATGGGCCTTCTACGGGCCATAGACACAATGGGCCTTCTATAGGCCGTAGACAGAATGGGCCTTCTACGGGCCGTAGACACAATGGGCCTTCTATGGGCTGTATCATCAATGGGCCTTCTACGGGCCGTATGATTGGTTGGCCAAACATGGGCCAATAACAAACTGCATTATGGTCATAAACGGGCTAGAGTTGGAATCCTCCATTCATGGGCCGACCATAACATGCCATCGTTAATCGACCATATTTCATGACGCTATGAAAACGTCCCAACATATTAACGGGCCACAAACGAGCCGACTGTAACCACGGGCTCAATTTGGCCCACAAGCAGAAAATAACAGTAACGGGCCGTAAGCAAACGAATGTTGGAAATGAGCCCAAGAATAAATGGGCCTTGAGAAGGCCGAAAGATAACATGGGCTGGAAACGGCCCAACGGAATAATGGGCCGTTAATGGGTATAAAGTGATACACTGTTCATTACGGGCCAGTTTCACCATGTGCCGTTAATGGGTATAAAGTGATACACTGTTCATTACGGGCCAGTTTCACCACATGCCATTAATGGGCTAAGAGTTACAAATGGCCTCATATGGGTCGAAAGACGTCATGGGCCATACATGGGCCAGAAGTTAAATTGGGCTGGAATCATATTGGACGGCCCAAATGACGCTACTGGGCCTAATTCGGATAGGTCATAACAGGCCCTAGGTTAGTGGGCTATAAATGGGCTATATGCGAACAGGACGTTAACATGCTTTCTGTGGGCCGGCCCGCCACCTTTTGACCAAGTCAAACGGGCCGGCCTTTTCACAGGAATGGACCTCTGTTGGGCCGTGCCACATATTGACGTATCATAGGCGCCTTCGATCCAATGAGTGGATGACATCTGTCCCAACGGTGAGCCGACACGTGTTTCCTCCAGCCAATGATGATTTTACACGTGGAAACTACCATTGGTCGGGGTTGTTAACGGGTTATCAGATCCAAAACTGGACCCGATAGCTTAACAGTGTTCCGTTATGGTAGATGCCACGTGTCGGTCACCCCTAATGAAAGCACTTCTATGACACGTGATTTATCTTCATGGAAGTGGACACTTCCGTGATGATAATTTTGGTAATGTCATGGAACACTTCTACGACAACACAGGTATGACTATCTTGATTCTATCATAAAATCGTCATGGATGTACATGCATGACAGAAAGCGTGACCTACTGTGACAAACACGTATCATCACGAAAGTGTATTTTTTTGTAGTGATTACATAAACCAAAAGGCATACGTCTATAAGCAAAGGTACCGAAAGGGCAAGTAAAAGTGGTCTTTTTATGATCCTCTGTTGACACAGGTATTTGAGAGAAACCAGAATAACCGTCTAGAAAGCAAAAATGTGTATGTTTGGATAATCTTTCTAGCATTTGATCAATAAAAGGTAAAGGGTAATGATCCTTTCTAGTAGCTTTATTTAATTTGCGAAAATCAATTACCATTCTATAACCTATACCAATTCTTTGTGGGATCAATTCATCTTTATCATTAGGAACACCAGTAATACCTCCCTTCTTAGGGAGACAATGGACAAGACTTACCCACTGACTATCAGCAACAAGATAAATTATGCCTGCCTCCAGAAGCTTTAGTATTTCATTTCTTACCACTTCTTTCATCTTAGGATTTAACCGTCGTTGGTGATCAACAACTGGTTTAACGTCTTTCTCCAATTTTATTCTGTGCTGGCATAGAGTGGGACTAATGCCCTTAAGATCATCAAGAGCATATCCAATAGCAGCACGGTGCTTCTTCAGAGTTTTCAATAATTTCTCTTCTTCCTGCTCTGAAAGGTTAGCACTAATAATAACAGGATATATCTTCTTTTCATCAAGATAAGCATATTTAAGAGTACCAGGTAATTGTTTAAGCTCAAAAACGAGATCACCCTTTGGTGGAGGAGGATCCCGTAGGATTTCAACAGGCAAGTTGTGTTCCAATATAGGTCCCAGTTTAAAGAATACTTCATCTATTTCCCTTCTTTCATTCATAATCATATCATTTTCATGGTCTAGCAAATATTGTTCTAAAGGTTCATTAGGAGGCATGACAATAGAAGCAAGACCAATAATTTCATTTTTACTAGGCAATTCTTTATCATGGGGTTGTCTATGGAATTTAGAAAAATTAAAATCATGAGACATGTCCCCTAAACCAATAGTAACAATATCCTTTTCGCAATCTATCTTAGCATTAATAGTATTCAAGAAGGGTCTACCAAATATAATGGGACAAAAGTCATCTTGTGGGGAAGCAAGAACAAGAAAATCCGTAGGATATTTAATTTTCCCACACAAGACTTCAACATCTCTAACAATCCCAACTGATGAAATAGTATCTCTATTGGCAAGCTTAATAGTAACATCAATATCTTCTATCTCAGCAGGTGCAACATCATGCATAATTTCTTTATATAAAGTATAAGGTATTGCACTAACACTAGCACCCATATCACATAAGCCATGATAACAGTGATCTCCTATTTTAATAGAAACAACAGGCATGCCAACAACAGGTCTATGTTTATTTTTAGTATCGGGTCTAGCAATTCTAGCAGCTTCATCACAGAAGTAAATAACATGCCCATCAATATTATCGACCGAGAGATCCTTAACCATAGCAATACTAGATTCAACTTTAATTTGCTCAGTGGGTGTAGGTGTTCTAGTATTACTCTTACTAACCACAGTTGAAGCGTTAGCATGATCCTTTATTGTAATAGGGAAAGGTGGTTTCTCAATATAAGCGGTAGGAACAATAGGATCAACATTATAAGTTATAGTTCTCAAACTTTAATAGGTTCTACTACTTTTACTTCAATGGGAGGATGATGTTTAAACCACTTCTCTTTAGGGAGATCAACATGAGTAGCAAATGATTCACAGAAAGAAGATACTATCTCAAAGTCAAGTCCATATTTAGTGTTAAATTCACGAAAAGCATCGGTATCCTTAAAAGATTTAACACAATCAAACTTAGGTGTTATACCTGACTCCTTACCTCCTTAGAGTTCCTAATCTTCAGAGTTGCGTTTAATTCTTTCCAATAAATCCCATCTGAATTCAATAGTCTTCATCATAAAAGAACCAGTACAAGAAGTATCGAGCATGGCGCGATTATTGAGAGAAAGCCAAGCATCAATTTTTTCAATAATAATTTCTCTTGAGAGCTCATGATTGGGGCATGAATATAACATTGACTAAAGCCTGCGCCAAGCTTGAGCATTACTTCCT
>NC_041393.1:235610218-235642473 GCF_002162155.2 Triticum dicoccoides
GAACCAGATGCATAGGATAAAACTTCTGATGAATCCTCGGGCATACCTGCAAGCTTAAATAATCCACAAACTTCATCCACATAGATTAGGTGCATATCGGGATGTAATGTTCCATCTCCTGTAAAAGGATTAGCAAGCAGTTTCTCTACCATACCTGAAGGAATTTCAAAGTAAACATTTTTAGTAGGTTCAGTAGGTTGAGGAGAAACTCTTTGCTCTACTGGTCGGGGTGAAGATACCCCAAACAAGCCCCTCAAAGGATTATTTTCCATAGTAACAAGAGACAGTAAATTTCAGCACACTATATAAATTTTTCCTTACCAAATTCCACCTACCAAAGGAGCTTCACTCCCCGGCAATGACGCCAAAAAAGAGTCTTGATGACCCACAAGTATAGTGGATCTATCATAGTCCTTTTGATAAGTAAGAGTGTCGAACCCAATGAGGAGCAGAAGGAAATGACAAGCGGTTTTTAGTAAGGTATTCTCTCAAGCACTGAAATTATCGGTAACAGATAGTTTTGTGATAAGGTAATTCATAACTGGTAACAAGTAACCAAAGTAAACAAGGTGCAACAAGGTGTCCCAATCCTTTTTGTAGCAAAGGACAAGCCTGGACAAACTCTTATATAAAGGAAAACGCTCCCGAGGACACATGGGAATTATCGTCAAGCTAGTTTTCATCATGCTCATATGATTTGCGTTTGGTATTTTGATAGTTTGATATGTGGGTGGACCGGTGCTTGTGTACTGCCCTTCCTTGGAAAAGCATCCCACTTATGATTAACACCTCTCGCAAGCATCCGCAACTACGAAAGAAGAATTAAGGTAAACCTAACCATAGCATGAAACATATGGATCCAAATCAGCCCCTTACGAAGCAACACAGCTTCTATCACTCTAGCAACCCATCATCTACTTATTACTTCCCAATGCCTTCCCCTAGGACCGAATAATGGTGAAGTGTCATGTAGTCAGCGTTCACATAACATCACTAGAGGAAAGACAACATACATCTCATCAAAATATCGAACGAATACCAAATTCACATGACTACTTATAACAAGACTTCTCCCATGTCCTCACGAACAAACGTAACTACTCACAAATCATATTCATGTTCATAATCCGAGGGGTATTAATATGCATAAAGGATCTGAACATATGATCTTTCACCGAATAAACCAACTAGCATCAACTACAAGGCGTAATCAACACTACTAGCAACCCACAGGTACCAATCTGAGGTTTTGAGACAAAGATCAGATACAAGAGATGAACTAGGGTTTGATAGGAGATGGTGCTGGTGAAGATGTTGATGGAGATTGACCCCCTCCCAATGATAGGATCGATGGTCATGACGATAATGACAATTTCCCCCTCCCGGAGGGATGTTTCCCGGGCAGAATAGCTCTGCCGGAGCCCTAGATTCGTTCCGCCAAGGTTCCGCCTCGAGATGGCGGCGCTTCATCCCGAAAGCTTCCTTCAGATTTTTTTCCAGGGAAAAAGACAGCATATACCAGAAGATGGGCATCAAGGGGCTTCCAGGTGGCCCACGAGGCAGGGGGCGCGCCTAGGGGGTAGGGAGCGCCCCCACCCTCGTGGACAGTGGGTGGCCCCCTCTGGTGCTTTCTTCGCCCAATATTTTTAATATATTCCAAAACTGACTTTCGTGGAGTTTCAGGACTTTTGGAGTTGTGCAGAATAGGTCTCTAATATTTGCTCCTTTTCCAGCCCAAAATTCCAGCTGCAAAATGGACGTATCAGTCCTCGAGGGAGCCCGCATTGTAGAGGTCCAGTGCTCAAAAGATATCATATTTGATTAGTAGAGTCCGGTTTGTAAGAACTGTGTAATGAACTTATGGTGTAAAATATTTATGCTTGCACTTTATGATTAGTTTATCCTCCTATTTGGCCGTTTAATTTATAAGTCTGAAAGTTTACCAGTCATCGGCTTCTGCCGCGATGCAAATATTATAGGGGTGTTCGAGAATGCATGACCGCACTTTATCCAACGTCTTGGTCCGATGTAAGAGGCGTCTTGCGAGGTGAACTAGGCAATCAGACTATGCGGCTTTAGTACTTTCACTTAGCCATAAGAGTCCATTGGTGGGGCTAAGTACTAGCCCCTTGTGTGAGCAGCAATCTGGAGTACGACGCCTTTGCAATGCGGCTGGTCGATGCCCAGCCCCTCATATAACACGGCATAAATCGCGAACGATTTGTAGTATAACACTAAGCCACCGGATTGCTGACCCTCTCTCGCATACATGACAGTCAGTTTTTGGCTTTCTCTACTGAGGTACTTAACCGGACGAACCAGAAATACAATCGCAGTAGTTCTTCCTTTACTACCCTAGCCGAACTTGCGGAACATAAGGTGGCAAATACAGGAGCCGAGCAACCCAACTATAGACCAAAGACATGATTCGGAGCCGATGCATATAGTGCAATATCCGGGACGCCGAAGAGTTCCTTATAGGTGTTCGGACTTAAGAGTTTGCGGGGGAGAATACAACCCTTGGTGTGAAGGCCGTGCCGAAGCACGTATGTCAGTCGAACGCAAGGGGGAATACGGATGACAAGACAATATAAGAGCCCAACCAAAAAGGTGATGATCATCTGCTTCCATATCCTTATTAATACGTTGAGGCGTTTTTTGACAGACAATGCCATGAATATTAAGGTCATGTTACATGCCTAAAGAGAAAAAGAAGAAATTTTACATAAGGGAAAGTCTAACACAGGGCCTAAAAATAATAGTTCAAAAACTCTAGTTATGCCCTGTCGCACGTCTACGCCGTTTCTCCTTAGTAATAAGTCCTTTGATAGGAGTATTTGATGGTTGGGAAACGCTAGTGTCGGTGTCAAAACTGGCGGATCTCGGGTAGGGGGTCCCGAACTGTGCGTCTAGGTGGATGGTAACAGGAGACAAGGGACACGATGTTTTACCCAGGTTCGGGCCCTCTTGATGAAGGTAAAACCCTACGTCCTGCTTGATTGATATTGATGATGTGGATATTGCAAGAGTAGATCTACCACGAGATCAAGGAGGCTAAACCCTAGAAGCTAGCCTATGGTATGATTGTTGTCCGTCCTATGGACTAAAGCCATCCGGTTTATATAGACACCGGAGAGGGCTAGGGTTACACAGAGTCGGTTACAATGGTAGGAGATCTACATATCCGTATTGCCAAGCTTGCCTTCCACGCCAAGGAAAGTCCCATCCGGACACGGGACGAAGTCTTCAATCTTGTATCTTCATAGTCTTGGAGTCCGGCCCATGATGATAGTTCGGCTATCCGGACACCCCCTAGTCCAGGACTCCCTCAGTAGCCCCTGAACCAGGCTTCAATGACGACGAGTCCGGCACGCATATTGTCTTCGGCATTGCAAGGCGGGTTCCTTCTCCGAATAATTTATAGAAGATTGTGAACACCAGGATAGTGTCCGGCTCTGCAAAATAAATTCCACATACCACCGTAGAGAGAATAATATTTACACAAGTTCAATGTGCTAACGTATTTTGTGGCGTGACGTCACACCACTACCAAGCCTTTACTCGAATTGTTTTTATTGTACCACCTCAGCATGTTCAGCGAAGCGGTTTCCTTGGCACGTCTTGTCGAAGCAGAGATCGTGTTCCCCTTATTCCGGGATTCCCATCAATACGGACGTGGGTAACCCAACCGCGCCATTGATTGCGGCACTTGGGAGATAATTGAGTTTTATCAGGCCGATGGGGACGCATGTTTTCGTCCGCCCATATAAGGGGATAAAGATCCAACCCTTTTACCTATGCCTTCTTCCTCCTTTGCTTATCCATCTCCGCGAACTCGAGCTCCAGCGCCCAAGTCCGCACATCTCACCTCAACCTTCTCCAACTATGTCTGGAGCGGGAGGCAAGTGGATAGCCTCCTCCGTTACGGAGGGGCACATCCAGAAGCTGCGCAGCATCTGTCCAGCGACATCGCGCACCGGCTCCCCGACGAGGGGGAGCTCATCCCCACCCCAAGGCCCCATGAGAGGGTAGTATTTCTTTCCCATTTCCTCCGCGGACTGGGCTTCCCACTCCATTCCTTTGTCCGGGGGCTCATGTTCTACTTCGGTCTGGATTTCCATGATCTGGCCCCGAATTTCATCCTCAATATCTCGGCGTTTATCGTGTGTGTGAGGCCTTCCTCTGCATCCAGCCCCACTTCGGCTTGTGGCTCAAGACCTTCAGTGTCAAGCCGAAGGTTGTGAAGGGCAGCCAAGCGGAGTGCGGAGGCGCCATGGTGGGCAAGATGCCCAACGTTACTTGGCTCGAGGGCACCTTCGTGGAAACCATTAAGGGGTGGCAATTGGGGTGGTTCTACACCGAGCCGCGTGACCCTAAATGGGCAACGGCCCCCAAATTCAGATCTGGCATCCCCATACGGCTCGCCTCCTGGAAAGAGAGTGGTCGGAGATGGGGTGATTCGGAGGAGCTGACCGGACTTCAAGCCTGCATCCAAAAGCTAGTGAACAAGAAGCTCAAGCTTGTCAACGTAGTCCAGGTCATGCTCATCCGCCGGATTCTCCCGTGCCAACAACGGGACTTCAATATGTGGGAGTTCGATCCGGCGCAGCACCAGACTTTGAGCGGGCTCTTCGACACTACGTACGAAGAGGCCTGGAGGGTGCTGTTTAAGGACGCCGAGGCTCCCGCATCTGCTACCAAAGATCGCGGATTCAGCTCGCAGCGTCCGGCTAGCGAGGTAAGCGATTTTGCCCTTTACGGGACACTTGTTTTCCATAGTTTGACTCTATGCGGGATCTAAACCCCTCCTTTGACAGGACTGGCTGAAGAAGGCCGAACAGACTATTTGTCCGGCCCCATTGCCAGAAGACCTAGCGGACGCCCGCTTAACGGGGCTGCTGGCTCCGGCACCCCACGTGGTGCCGGAGAAGAAGGCCAAGAAGAAGACCACGGGCACTCGAAAGAGTTCCCGTTTTCAGGTGTCATCGGATGATGACTCCGAGGCAGACTCCTCCCACAAAGGCGAGGAGGAGAAGAAGGAGGCCTCTCCCCTAGCGGGGGGAGGGCAGAAAAGGAAGGCCTCCCCAACAAGGGAGGCTGAAGGGTCCAAGAAGGGAAGGACTCTTCCCCCGGACTGCTCCGCCAACGCCGACGACGATGACGAGGATTGGCCTCCAAGGGCCAAGCCTCTGGCGAGATCGTAAGTATCCAGACTCCCGAATAACTTCATGGTTTTTCTTTTCGCCACATGGTGTCTTTCGAATGCCGCATACTACCCTGTAGTCCGCCCAAGGATGATCTTCCCGCTTCGTCGAGCGGATCCTTGGGTGCGTCGGATATGGATTCTCTTTCGACCGCCTCCACCCCCCGTGATGCGGACGATGCCCAGGTGGGATCCCGGGAAGGGACCCGCCAGGAGGAGGAGGCCCCGGAGGTGCCGCAGGGCAACCTCTCGGACTTTGCACCGGACTCCGCCCCGGAACCTGTAGTGGCTCCGGAGTCCGATGGGCGGCCCCTTCGTAAGAAGGGCAAGACCGTGACGCCGGCGGCCTCCATCCAGCCGGAGGCGCCGGATAGCTTGCTGGAGGCGCTCAACGGCGCCTCCATCGAAGAGGAACACCGCACTGTCATGAGTGCGGTGATTCAGAAGGTTCAGCTCGCCAAGAGCGGGCTGACCGAAGCCTGCAGCAGCCTTCTAATAGGCTTTGAGGTAAGAATTTTGATATATGTAAAATAGTACCGCATAGACAGTAGCCCCTGATGCTCGGTTCGGTATTCGGAAAGAAAAGCCGGACTGAGGATCTAAAAAGATATACGCATGAGTCATAAAAAAGTATGTCAATATGGGATTGCAGGCTGTGCTGCTGACCTCTGCCACCCTGACTGCAGAGGTCAATACTTTGAAGCAAAGCCTCGAGCAGTCCGAGAACGAGCTCGGCCGTGCCAAGAAGCAGCTCGAGGATAAGGAAGGTGAGTAACACCTTATTAAAATTGTACCTTACAGAAAAGGATTTGGTTGCAACAAGGATGATAAGGATAACATGGGTATTGCAGGGGCCACGAACGAGGTGGCGACCCTGAAGGAGGCGGTGTCCGCGGCCGAACGTAATGCGGCCGCAGAGCGCACCGAGCGAGAGAAGCAGGAGGCGCGGGTGGCAGAGGTACATCAAGAGCTTCAGGCTCTCGTGGAAAAACATGAGAGTTTGGAGCGTGACTCGAAGACTCGAGAGTCCGAGCTTGCATCGGCTCTTGAGAGTGCCAAAGCCGCTAAGGCCGAAGCCTACAAGGCCCTCCAGGAAATCGAGGCGTTGAAGAAAATAGCGGCGGGTAAGGCATTTTTTATGCAAAGTAAGCATGTGAGTGTGAATTACCTATCACTTACCCGAATTCGGAGCTCTCCAGGAGCATTCACAGATCTGCCCTGCAGCGTGTCCGATGCTGCCGCTTTCTATAGGGCCGAGGAGGGGAGCTCGACGAAGAAGGTCTTCTGGTCTCACTATGCTGAGGCCGGACATCCGGTGCCCCTTAGCGACCAGCTGAAGCAGCTGGTCGAGCTCCACAAGGTGGCCGAACATGCCATGAAGGGCCTCATAGTTCGGCTGTGGCCTAAGGAGGCCATGCCTGGGAGCTACTTCGGCCTGGTGCGGCGGCTGGTGGATGCGTGTCCATGGGTTGAAGTCATCAAGCACTCCGCCTGCATTGAAGGTGCCCGTCGGGCCCTTGCCCGCGCAAAGGTGCAATGAGGCAAGATGGATGCTGAGAAGCTTGTGATGGACGCGCCACCGCCGGGCAAGGAGTATCGCACGCCCGAGATGTATTATAAGATTGTCCTGAAGGGTGCCCGCATTATTGCGGGTGAGTGCTCCAAAGATGTAATATTTGAGTAGACTCGCATTTTGTTATCCTGTGCGCTGAAAACTTTGTTCATATGCGCTAAGCAACACTTGTTAATTTAAAATATTACCTTCTGTGCGGCCGTTTATCAAATCTGAGAGATGGCAAGTCGTCGGCTTTAGCCCCCATGCCACGAGTGCTGGGGTGTTCGGGATAAATTTGAGCACTCTTGTTCCCATTTTTGGGTCCATCTAGGGAGGCGCTCAACACAACGAACAAGGCAACCGGACTTATAATGCTTGAACACTCTCACTTAGCCATAGAATTCTATAATTTTAAATTTCGGCGAAGCCCCTAGTGTTCGGAAGGCCGAATTTGGGGCGCTATCCACGCCTGGGCCGGACAAAGCCGGTTCCTCGCTCTAAGCGGCATAAGTCTTTAGGGACTCGAAAAAACCTCTCGAACAACGACCGACTCTCGCCTCATCATGACGGTCAGTTTTAGCTTTCTCCACTGAGGCGCTCGCCCAGCTCAACTGGGGCGCAATCGCAGTGGTTCTCCCAGTGCTACCTTAGCCGATACAACGGAACATAAGGTACCAAAACATGGGAGCCGGGCAAACCCAACTATTGACCCAAGACATGATTCGGAGCCGATGCATATAATGCTATAAGTTCGGGGTGCCGCACTTGTGAAAGTGTTCGGACTTATCACATCATGATGCGGGAAGCATAAGCCCCTGGAGTATTTAGCCGTACCAAAGTGTATGGATGCAACATGTCATATATGTATAAGAAAGAAATGCAATTATAAGCAAAAAGGTGCTGCATTGTTTATTCAAGAAATACTGCTGTGAATGCAGAACGATACAAATGGTGCGATAAGCAAGGGATGGGACTATTAAACATGTCCCCCTCCAGGGGTAGGCTGCGAAGTGGTGTATAAAACAGATTTAATGCTCGTAATGGAGACCACCTGGATATTCGTCGTAGCCTTTCTCCTTCCCTGGCTGTTGCATCATGGGTTCGACAGGTCTACTGCCGGACAGGGCCTCTGATGAATGCAGTCCTGTGGGTAAAAATAAAAAAAAGAGAGAAAAAAAGAACGACACACTTGAGAGCCCCTGGTGTGGTTAAGCCGCATTCTGGGCCTATCGTGGTCGTGCCCCTCCCCCTATGCCCATGGTATCTCCAGAGCGTAATGATGTACGCGAAGGACCTGTCTTGAAATTTTGCAGGGGCTAGGGTTGGGGCCGCATTGCTACGCGTGCTCGGAACGTGCCAGGTGGTCTTGTTGTAGGTTACTCCGGGCGCGTTTAGCCGTGTCCGGTCACTTAACGGCCGGACTCGAGAATTGCCTTAAGAGGCTGCACTGTACTTCTGCCGCGAGAGCCGCTGTATGTTCCTCTGTTCGGAGAGAGCGTTCAGTGTTTCCGTTGATCGTGATGACTCCTCGAGGTCCTGGCATCTTGAGCTTGAGGTATGCGTAGTGCGGCACCGCGTTGAACTTTGCAAACGCGGTACGTCCGAGCAGAGCATGATAGCCGCTGCGGAATGGAACTATGTCGAAGATTAACTCCTCGCTTCGGAAGTTATCCGGGGATCCGAAGACCACTTCCAGTGTAACTGAGCCTGTACAATTGGCCTCTACACCTGGTATGACGCCTTTAAAGGTCATCTTTGTAGGTTTAATCCTTGAGGGGTCTATGCCCATTTTGCGCACTGTATCCTGATAAAGCAGGTTCAGGTTGCTGCCGCCGTCCATCAGGACTCTGGTGAGGTGAAGTCCATCGACGATTGGGTCTAAAACCAATGCAGCGAATCCGCCGTGGCGGATGCTGGTGGGGTGGTCCCTTCGATCAAAAGTGATCGGGCAGGAGGACCATGGATTGAACTTCGGGGCGACTGGCTCCATCGCGTATACATCCCTGAGTGCATGCTTCCGCTCCCTTTTGGGTATGTGGGTTGCGTATATCATGTTCACTGTCTGCACTTGTGGGGGGAAACCCTTCTGTCCTCTATTGTTCGGCGGTCGGGTCTCTTCCTCGTCATCGCTATGCAGCCCCTTGTTGTTGTTTTCGGCAATTAACTTGCCTGCCTGCTTGAATACCCAACAGTCCCTGTTGGTGTAGTTAGCTGGCTTTTCGGGGGAGCCGTGTATCTGGCACGAGCGGTCGAGTATTCGATCCAAATTGGACGGACCCGGAGTAGTTCGTTTGAATAGCTTTTTCCGCTGACCGGGTCTGGAGCCTCTGAATCCGGCATTGACTGCCGTATCCTCACTATTGTCGCCGTTAATGCAGCGTTTGTTTTTGTTGTGACGCGACCTGCCATTGCGGTCCTTGATATCCGGACTGCCAGAATTTTTGCTGAGGTTGTTGCTGCGGGCTAGCCAGATGTCCTCACCCGCGCAGAAGCGGGTCATGAGTGATGTGAGGACTGCCATGGATTTCGGCTTTTCTTGTCCTAGGTGCCGGGCAAGCCACTCGTCGCGGATGTTATGTTTGAAGGCCACGAGGGCCTCCCCATCCGGACAGTCGATGATTTGATTTTTCTTAGTTAGGAACCGTGTCCAAAATTGTCTGGCCGATTCGTCGGGCTGCTGAATTATATGGCTTAGGTCATCAGCGTCTGGTGGTCGCACATACGTGCCTTGGAAGTTATCAAGGAATGCGGCTTCCAGGTCTTCCCAACTCCCAATTGACTCTGCTGGCAAGCTGTTAAGCCAATGCCGAGCTGGTCCTTTAAGCTTGAGTGGGAGGTATTTGATGGCGTGAAGATCATCACCGAGGGCCACGTGGATATAAAGGAGATAGTCTTCGATCCAAACCGCGGGGTCTGTTGTGCCATCATAAGATTCAATATTCATGGGTTTAAACCCTTCGGGGATTTGATGATCCATTACTTCATCTGTGAAGCATAGTGGGTGTACGACGCCTCTGTATTGGGCGATATCACGACGAAGTTCAAAAGAGCTTTGTCTACTGTGTTCGGCCCGGCCGGACTTACTGTGTCCTGCGCGACGGTTGTCGTCATGTATCATGGGGCGCCCACGCGATCCATAGATCGATATTGATTGTCTTGCCTTATCCTCCAATATATCTCGCAAGTCCAAAGCGTTCCCCTGTGGCCTTGTGCTTTTCAAGCGCTGCCGGGGTACGGTTCTAGTGGAGGGCCTAGATACACGGCTCCCCCGAGGTGGTCGGTCACCCGTCCTCGATCAGGAGTACGGCTCCCCCGAGGTTAGGAGTACGGTTCTATCGCGGCCACGGGGTGGTCGGTCAGCCGTATTGTCTGCTGGTGATGCAAGTTCATATGCCTCCTGCTCTAATCAGGGGAGCAACTTGCGTTTAGGGTAGCTTTTGGAGGGGCATTCGAGCTCATGCTCTTCGGCCGCAAGGACTTCAGTCCATCTGTCGGCTAGCAGATCTTGATCAGCTCTAAGCTGCTGCTGCTTTTTCTTGAGGCTGTTTGTCGTGGCCATAAGCCTGCGTTTAAAATGCTCTTGTTCGACGGGATCCTCAGGCACGACGAATTCGTCGTCGTCGAGGCTTGCCTCGTCTCCGGAGGGAGGCATGTAATCCTCTACCTCTTCGTCTGCTGCTCTCTCATGAGGGCTGGCATCTCCATCCTCCTATGCTGAATCTTGCTGGAGGGGGTTGTCTTCGACACTGTCTGGGGTGTTATTATCTCCGGTGCCGGAATCTCAATTCTTGCTGTGGCAGGATTTAGAGCGGCGCCGCTGACGCTGGCGCTTGGGCTGTTTCTTGGAGGGGTCATCCTCCGCTGTTCCTTCGCCATTCCCATCCTTTGGGATATCCACCATGTATATGTCATATGATGAGGTAGCTTTCCAGTGCCCAGTAGGCGCTGGTTCTTGGTCGTCTTCGGCATCGTCGTCCATATCGTCGATGTCTTCGGAGTCGAAGTCTAGCATGTCGGTTAGATCGTCGACAATGGCTACTAAGTGGGTGGTGGGTGGGCTTTGAATTTCTTCGTCGTCCGCATCCCAACCGTCCTGACCGCAGTCCGGCCAGGGCTCTCCTGATAACGAGAGATACTTTAGCGAACTAAAGATGTCGCTGAAAGGTGAGTGTTGAAAGATGTCCGCAGCGGTGAACTCCATGATCGGCGCCCAATTGGATTCGATTGGAGGGGGCGCGGGAGGTTCGGAGTCCGGTGAGGAGTCCGGCACCTCGGAGTCACGAGCTTCATGAGGGACAAGGTCAGTGTTCGGGTCCATTGCCGTAGAGGTTGCAGCCCCCGAGGCGGTGTCTAGCCACCCGTCCTCGATCTGCGAAGCCGGCTCCGAATTGAGGATCGGAGCGGAATCGTGTGCGGCCTCCAGGGCACTGTCCGGCTACAGAGCTAAATCATGCCCATCGTGACAGTGCGGCGCGCTCGGCTGTGGCTCGAATCCATCGAAGATCAAGTCTCCGCGGATGTCAGCCGTGAAGTTCAAACTTCCAAATCTGACCCGACGGCCAGGGGCGTAGCTTTCGATCTGCTCCAGATGGCCAAGTGAATTGGCCCGCAGTGCAAAGCCGCCGAATATGAAGATCTGTCCAGGGAGAAAGGTCTCACCCTGGACTGCGTCGTTGTTGATGATCGAAGAAGCCATCGAGCCTATCGGTGACGACACAGAGGAACTCTCAATGGAAGCACCAATGTCGGTGTCAAAACCGGCGGATCTCAGGTAGGGGGTCCCGAACTGTGCGTCTAGGTGGATGGTAACAGGAGACAAGGGACACGATGTTTTACCCAGGTTCGGGCCCTCTTGATGGAGGTAAAACCCTATGTCCTGCTTGATTGATATTGATGATGTGGATATTACAAGAGTAGATCTACCATGAGATCAAGGAGGCTAAACCCTAGAAGCTAGCCTAGTGTATGATTGTTGTTCGTCCTATGGACTAAAGCCATCCGGTTTATATAGACACCGGAGAGGGCTAGGGTTACACAAAGTCGGTTACAATGGTAGGAGATCTACATATCCGTATTGCCAAGCTTGCCTTCCACGCCAAGGAAAGTCCCATCCGGACACGGGACAAAGTCTTCAATCTTGTATCTTCATAGTCTTGGAGTCCGGACGATGATGATAGTTCGGCTATCCGGACACCCCCTAGTCCAGGACTCCCTTAGCTAGCCTTAAAAGGATCTCCTGAGACAACCATATAGCAAGTAGGGCTCTTAATAAACTTGTAGTGAAAAAAGGTATATGCAGTCTAGATAGGGTCAAGCCGTACTGTGGACCTTTTCTACAGTGTGCCTCCGGTGCTGCGTACTTTTAGTGCGTATTTATGTACGCGCGGTACGTAAGCCGTGACCTTATGGGGCAGTAGGCGGAGGCCGAAATGCTAATCAAGGTCCGGATCCATCGATTTATTGCAATTATGGGCGGATCAGGCTCGTTTAGACATGTCATTAGCTTTATTGCCTGAAGAAGTGTTCGGCTTGATAAGGCCGACGTACACCTCGGCTGCAAGGGCCGCGGTGGGCTCTTTAGTATGGAGGGAGCACTCCATATTTCCATTGACTATAATAATGCCACGAGGTCCATGCATGTCTAGCTTCAAGTAAGCGTAGTGTGGGACTGCATTAAAGCAGGCGAAAGCAGTTCGTCTGAGCAGTGTGTGATAGCCAAGAGTCATATATGTGAATTAAATCATGCCATCCCTTTTTTGTATTTCTCATTGCTTTTGTCGACAATGTTTGTATATTCAACTGCTGTTCCTGTGCATCAGCTTTGAATTGGTGATGAAGAAATCTGGAGTGAAAACAAGGTCTTCAGAGCACACAATGCTACCTCCTAAAGCAGATATCTTGCTGGTTACAAATAGCACTTCAAAGGAGGATTCAGAGGCAGATGACCAGTCCTATTATCCCCCTGAGTAGTATGCTCAAACTTGGCAGGGTTATATTACTCATATCATGCATATGTTGTATTGCAATGCTTAGTTTTTACATCATATACACAATATTGAATGCCATCTCCTTAGTTGACACATCATATATGCGATTGCCCTCTGCTCACTTCCTTAGTATATAAATCATATATTTGAATTATATCATGCCATGATGTTTACATAGACATCATGTATCTGAATTATGGCATGCCAGCCCATTTTCTAAAGACATAATATAGCTATATCATCTTATCCTGTTTACATAGTCATCATATTTTGAATTATGTCATTCTATCTATGAATTATATCATGCCATCATATTTCCATCGACGACATGTTTGTGATTTATGGCATGCGAACCACTTTAATAGACACATCGTATAGTTATATCATGTCATCCTGTTTAGATAGTCAGCATATTTGAAGTATGTCCTTCTATTATGTTTAGTTAGCCATCATACATGTGAAATTGTGTCATGCTATCCTGTTTAATTAGCCATCATATATGTGAAATTATGTCCTGCTATTCTGTTTGGTTAGACAACATAATTGTGAATTATTTCATGCCCTGTTTTCTTCCCTACTATCCATTGCACCTGTTTATCTTACAATGTATGTACATTCAGTTACTTTTCTTGTTTATCGGCCATTTCAATTGGAGGGGGTGATGGCAGTATCCGTGGGAGTAAAAACACGGTCTTTAGAAAAGATCGTGCTAACTGTCGATGCAGATAGAACCATGGTTGTACTTGCCCAAGAACCAGCCCCACCACACATAACCCAGACTCACACACATTGTACCCCTACCCAGTTGGACAGAGAACCAGCTACACCTCTTCTAACCCCAACCCCAACAGATAGTAACCCAGTTCCCGTTGACACATCACCGTCTCCACCATAGAGCACCCAAACACGAGCAGTTAGTAAGGCAACTTCAGTGCCCAAAGCACAAGGACCACCTCTCCGAACCCCAAGTCAACGCTTAAATCAGAAGAAGAATTGTTCTCTGGTCAGGTTCCGTAGCTATGGTTCATACTAGTTTGCTCTTGCATCACTGTATTTACTCATACCAACTAATTTCAAATTTGAAGGATGCAATAGAAACTCCAACAGCGCAACAAGTATGTTTTAAACCTGTTTCTTTAACGTGTTTGCTGTTGTAACTTGCTCTATGTTGATTTGAGTTTCAATTGAATAAACAATTATATTCTCATGCCATGCACATTACAAGTGTTGTTATTGCTATGTAGTTTCCCACACTTATATTCTGTGTATGCTGCTTTGTCTTAAATAGATATGATTCGAACTGTATCTATCTTGATTTTGCAACATAAACTAGAATGATATAGACCATGTAGTGACCATACTGCATAAATATATGTTTGTTTCATGTTGTTATCCTGTCCACCTTAGTACTGAATTGGTTTACCAAAATGAGTTTCATATACTACATTGTAAACCTGTGATGTGTTTGTTTGTTTCTCTTTTAGAACATGGATAAAATATTTGAGAAGAGTACCCCGTTATGCAATGGTAAAGGAAGTAATGCAAATAAGGTTCAAGATAGTGAGACATCCCCGTTGGTCTCCAAGAAAGCTGATAAAAGCTATATTGAAGACACTGAGACAACCCCAAAGTCCTGTCTTGATGTAATGTGCGAGTTACTGGCTACTACTGGTAGCACCAGTTCTTCGAGCTGCCTGAATCAGTTTGGCTTCTTGAGTCTCAACTTCAAGTTGAAAGACATCGATTAGATGTTATGCCACAGGAAGCCGAAGGACTGAGGAAGTCCCTGCAGAATTCAGATCCATACTTTATGGTGCAACAACAAGTGCTGGAGGATTTAAGCGCCAAACAAGAGAAAGTTAATAAGCTAGCTAAGCATCTTGCCAGCATTATGGGTACCCAGGATATTTTTTCTTGAGCTCTTCTGAAGTGGTTTTAGTTCTGGACTTGTTTTGCTGCGGCGTTTATATGCTGCTTTGTTCCCTATATTTGCACTGGTGGCGAACTTTGATGCCTAGTGGATGTAATATGAATAATAGACGTGATAGCCTAGCGTAAGTTGCTTGCTTATTTATTTCCTTATTGTCTTGTTTATTTGTTTGCGTGTAGTTAGTGCAGTTCTTTTTCCGCGGTTTGCTAGTGGCTGCAATAACCTATTTTTTAAAACCAGGCCACAATAAAAATGGGCTACATATTTACTGTAGTTACCATGGGCCTCCTATGGGCCGTAGAAACAATGGGCCTTCTACGGGGCATAGATACAATGGGCCTCCTACGGGCCGTAGACACAATGGGCCTTCTACAGGCCAGAGACGGAATGGGCCTTCTACGGGCTTTAGACACAATGGGCCTTCTACGGGCCGTATCATCAGTGGGCCTTCTACGGGCCGTATGATTGGTTGGCCAAACATGGGCCAATAACAAACTGCATTATGGTCACAAATGGGCTAGAGCTGGAATCGTCCGTTCATGGGCCGACCATAACGGGCCGTCGTTAATCGCCCGTATTTGATGACGCTATGAAAACGGCCCAACGTATTAATGGGCCACAAACGGGCCAACTATAACCACGGGCTGAATTTGGCCCACAAGCAGAAAATGACAGTAACGGGTCGTAAGTAAACGAATGTCAGGACCCCGACTCAATGCCACATCGATCTAGCATGTAACACCTCATATCACTTTGCGGCCTCACGCACGGTATTCCCACGGGTGTCGCCTTACCTTTGCCCGGGACCGTTTGCGTCTTTTGGCACACGTATATGATAGTGTCGCTAGCATCCATATGATAAGGAGCCCGGGCTGACATGGCTAGTCGTAAACCCAAAGTGGCACAAGCTTACAGGGACAGGCATCCATGACCCAGCATCGAACGTGTCGGTCATCAGCGAGTGAATCCAGGCTGTAGCACTGGGCTAGTAGGACTCCGGTGAACCGGGCTGTAGCGGGCTAACAGGACTCCGGTATTCATCGCGTGACATTTCCCCGAAGGGACAGACACAGGAACGAAGAAGGACACATGCCGGCCAGCCTAAGTGTTCCGGAGCAGTAGCAAGCTACCATGGCTCGGTGGAAACACTAGGAGACATTTCCCGGTAAGAGAGGCTACTAAAGATAAACAACTAGATAGTCAGATCCCACACATACCAAGCATTTCAATAACATACACACAATATGCTCGATATGTGCAAATACAACATGGCATCACAACATGACTCTACAACTCAAGTATTTATTCAACAGGCTCCGAGGAGCGAGATATTACAAACATGGGTCTCATGACCCGACAATCAGAGCATACAAGTCAAAGCACATGCGGAAGCTTAATATGTCTGAGTACAGACATCTATAAATGAAAAAGGCTGAGAAGCCTGACTATCTACCAGATCCTGCCGAGGGCACAAGATCGTAGCTGAGGTAACAAGCTAAACGTCGAAGACCACGCGGAACTACTAGCGAGACTGAAGTCTCTCTGCAAAAACATAAAATAGGCAAACGTGAGTACAAATGTACCCAGCAAGACTTACATCAGATCTATCTACATATGCATCATTATCAACAAAGGGGATGGTGGAGTTTAACTGCAGCAAGCCAGCTTTGACTCGGTGGCTATCCTGAACTACGACTGCAAGTAACTCTCTTAAGGTGGCGCACACGAGTCCACATATTCACCATCCAATACACCACTATGGATTCGCTCCCGTCTCCCTACGAGAACGCCATCCATAGAACTCACGCTTATCTTGCGTATTTTAGAGTATCCACTTCCACTTGTCTATGAACTGTGCAAGGGGTCCAAGTTTCCATATCCGGGGAATCCGGCTATTCGAATAGATAATGATAACCCTGCAGGGGTGTACTTCTTCACACACGCTCTCGCCACTTACCGGCCTGTACACGTCATGTACCTCGGCAACCTTCAAGCGGAAGCCGGGCGAGGGAGTCGGCCACGACCTGACTAACCGAACAAGTCTCTAGTCCAGGTTTATCGCCAATTCGGGTTCCATCCGCAAGGAGATCCGGCCGGGGTGTCGCTTACGGCCCCAAACGATGTGTGCAGGGTTCCCAAGCCCACCTCGACGGGTGGATGTACGCTTGGTACACCATGCCACTGTGCCTAGTCTGTCCCAAGCCCACCTGTACCGGGTGCCACTTGGTAGACTACTAACACTACCTACAAACACCAGAAACTAGTTGCAACTCCTGGACAGAGATCATGTTGATTAATAAGTCGAGAGGGGTCGAGTTACCGGAACCCAATGTGTGGTAGTAACTGGTCATGGATCACAAACACAGAACTCAGTTCCTGAGGACGGCTGCAATGAGACAACCCACCATGTACTCCTACATGGCCTCTCACCGCTACCTTTACCAAATCGTGTTCACACACTTAGCTCACACACAGTAGGACATGTTCACACGCCTCTGATTCATCCCCGATGAATCAGACCTGACTCAACTCTAAGCATTAGCAGGCATGACAAACAAGCATGAATGAGTAGGCACATCAGGGCTCAAACAACTCCTACTCATGCTAGTGGGTTTCATCTATTTACTGTGGCAATGACAGGTCATGCAAAGGATAAAGGGGTTCAGCTACCGCAGCAAGTAACAGATGAATCGGTGTTGTCCTAATGCAGTAAAAGAAAGCAGGAGCGAGGGAGTGGGATTTTATCGGAATGAACAAGGGGGTTTTGCTTGCCTGGCACTTCTGAAGATAATATAGCTCTTCATCGGTGTCATCGATCACATCGTCGGTATCACGTCTATCGAAAGGGGCAATCACCGGCAACTGAGGAAAAACACAATCAAATGCAATGCACAATATGATGCATGAATGTGACATAACAATATGCTGTGTTTTGTGCTAATGCAACTAGAACCAGTTTAAATGAAGTTGGTTTGAATCCAAGATTCAAACTCAAACTCCATATGTGGATATTTAAATGCCATTAATATGATTTGTGCTAAACAGCATCTATAAGTTGTTCTAACATGCATGAAAATGGTACAGATGGATTCCTTGATTTTTTCTGATAATTTTTCATATATAAATTATTTAATTTGGAGTTACAGTTGAATTTCTATGAATTTTAGAAGTTTAGGGCATTTTCTGAAAATATTAAATCATTTAAGATTTATTTAAATTCCAGAAAGGAATTATTGCGTCAGCATGACGTTGGCATGACGTCAGCAGGTCAACGGGCGCCGTCCAGGTCAAACTGACCTGTGGGCCCTGCATGTCAGTGTCTGGACTAACTAAACTAATTAAAATTAACCCTAACTAACTTGGTTAGCCGGGCGGGGCCCGCATGTCAGTGTAATCAGTCTAACTAATTTTTAGTTAACACTAATCCTAACCTAATTAACAGGCCGGCCCCACCTGTCATGGACACAGGGGGGGTCCCGCCGTGGTCAACGTGGGTCAAACCCACCGGCGGCTTGACGCCAGCGAGGCCAGCCACGGTGGCGAGCCTCGGGTTTTGCCCACAGGGCTCGGTTTGGCGCGCGGAGCACAGCTTCGGGATGCGGACGCTTGTCCGCATCCAACAGTGGTGGTGGCGCGGCCGGGAAGTGGCCGGAGTGGTGCCGGCGACGAGCTCGGCGGCGGCCGAAGCTCGGGTGCAAGTGGGGATGGGGCTGCGGTGCGCAAACAAGCGCGACGAAGTGCCACGGAGGCTCTACGCGATGCGGGGAGCGCGTTGGGCGCATGCCCGGGACCAAATGGTCACCGGAGCATCACCGGCGACGAGTGCGGGCGGCGGCGAAGGTTCGGCCATGGTGGAGACGACAGCTAGAGGGCGAGCGCGACTAAGCGGGGAGGGGGAAACGACGGAGGAGCTCACGTGGATCCCGAAGAGATGGACGGCGAGCTCGGGGAAGGCCGAACAGCGACAAATTTGATGACGGCGATCCTCGGTGGCCGAGGAGGGGAACGGCGGAGCTAGCAGCATCCAGGGGCTTCCGGCGCATTTCGTCTGGGTGAGGATGAAGAGGGAGACGAGGCGGAGCTTTCCGGAGCGTCTGCGAGGCGTGGGGTGGCCGGTAGGCATGGCTACGGCGAGCGGCGGCGACGAGCTCCGTTCGGTCGCGGGAGGGAGAGGGAGCAGAGGGGGATAGGGACGGAGGGAGAGACACGGGAGAGTGAGAGAGGGTCGAGGACGAGTGCGTGGCGCTCGGGAGACGTCCAGGGGGAGGAGGAGGCAGCCAGGCAGGGAGGAGGTGGCCGGGGCGCGTGGCCGCGCGCGCCGGGCGCGTGCCCGTCCTCCTGGCAGAGGAGGAAGGCGAGAGGGGGGTAGCGGTGGTGGGCTGGGCCGATTCTGCTGGGCCACCAGGTGGGTGGGCCTCAAGTAAGCGTCAGGTAAGTTTTCTCTGCTTTGTCTTTTACTTATTGTTTTCTAATTTTTTTCTGCAGCTTTGTGGCTTTATTAAAAATACTAAATCAATCCCAAAAATCATGCAACTGCTCATGACCACCGTTAGAAATATATTCTACAGTAAACATTTCAGTTTGGGATTATTTGAGCATTTAGAATATTTTATAGTATTTAAATGCCCAAATGCAAATAAGTAATGATTTAAATTCAAAGTCCCAAAAATAAATCCTTTTAAAATGTTCATTATTTTTGGTTTGGATCAAAACCCTTGCCAAAAATATTAAACATCTAAGGAGAGCATTTTGGAGCAATGAATGAGATTTTAGGGTTTTTGCCCTCCTTTTATTTAGGGCTTTTGAGGCTTCCAAAATTCCTCAGTTCAAGTTTCAAAAATTTAAACATGATGCACACATGGAAGCAAGCATAGATCAGGCCAGAACTAGGGATGTGACAACTCACCCCCACTAAACAAAAATCTCGTCCCGAGATTCAAGTGTAGGGTAAGACGATGGGGAACGCAAACTAGCACAATCTTCACGATCCAGGTTGCACTTTATAGGAACATTGATTCGATCACCATCATTGTCTTGAAGTCTTGCTCTGAGAAATCCTGTCAACATGACATGGAGGGAAGAAGGAGACTCTAGAAGGGTCGATCTTCTCGAAGATCGAACAATTTAGGATTAACTCACGGAATGAGACATAGCAACCTCTCTCGAGCTGAGACACTAAACATACATCCATGGGAATGGAGTGAAGCAGATGACGAAGGTTCACTAGGTAGACAACAATTCCACACCTAAGAAGGTGGTAAACAATTGTCAACGTAGCGAGGAGTTGAGTTGCCATGATACCACGACGAAACATCCTGGAGGAGGGTGATTCGTAGATTATTACCTTAAGTGGCAAAAAGAATTACCTTTGATATAGAGATCATTGAGACTCTCTATATCAGCCTAAGGCAAATCACAGCAATCGATTGGCAGGGGTCGGTAGAATGGCATACTCGGACTTGGATGATGTGGATTACCTTGTTGAAGACAACGTAATGTATGAATTTCCTTATCACCGGAGATGGAAGAGACCCGTGGTAGAATGGCACATTAATGGTGCAAGCTGGGAACAAAATGCAAATGCTGGGAATGATTCTGGTAACTAGGAAAGAACCCAACAATAGAGAGTGAATTCACTGTTTGAAAGGATCATAGCATTGCCGAGGAAACTGAGAGCAAACCCAGTTAGTGCTGATGATAACACCTAGCGCTTGTGCGTGCTCTCAAGAGCTTGAGCATTTCCACAATCATCAAGGTTTTATCAACATCCGTGTCAAGGGTGCTGACAACACAACATACTACCATGATGGCTAATGATGGATGATGCAGATGCAAAGGAAGATAACACCTTCTCAGATTTCACCTTAGAGAGGCCAAGGAAACAAAATCTGGATGATCGACCGAGAGACATTTAGCACTCCGCTTCTAATGTTCTCCTTGACGTGCTAGTGTATCCCATTCATAGATATGGTTTGATAACTAGAACATCAAGTAAAGGTCGGACTTCGGGAGCAATAGAATCCATAAGGAACAGTTACGAAGGTAAATCCTACGAAATCCTTATGGGGAGGTGGCCAACTTCCTCAAACAAGATACTACAATAATAGGTCTTCTGGCTGGGTGTGTTGGCCACGACATCCACTTTACCGGTTATTGAGGGACCAATATTATAGTTCTTGGGAAATGTCCCAACCATCAAGTCTGCCTGAGATTCAGATCTGGTTGGTGTCAGGATATTCCAGACTCATCGAGTCTAGGAAGAAAATGAAAGTTTGCAACACAAATCGACGAAATGACGTTGCGAGATTCTCGGGAAATGAACTGCGATAGCAAGCTCCAAAACATGAGCTGGTTCTGCTACACATGTGTGAACACGCTGCCTCAGACAAACATGATCACATGGTAGTCTTACAATAAAACACTACCGAGTTCTGGTAGGGAACCATCATTGAGGATATAGGAATCTTGTGCATGAACTAGTATTTGCACAGCAACTCCTTTTCCTTGAACAAATCAATCAGTGGCTTGGTGTGCTAGGGATACATATGGAATGAATATGATCAGTCTATTAGACCATAGAATACTTCGCACATGCATGACTGACTTGGGATGATTCCTGGGGAGCAAAAAAAAAACAAAAACAAACAAACTTTCTCGAATTCACGACGGCAACTTACATCAAATGCACGTGAATCAAAGGAAGTCACTTCTTTCATCCAACATACACTTCATAAACGGGGCATGAAGAAAATGCTTACACAAGTTTCCAACACTAGCTTAATGTTCAACAAAATCATGGAGGAGATAAGGATGTTGTCAATGGGCTCACCAACAATTCATCCGGGTTCCCTTTTTAAAAGGAATTCCATAGTTAAGTGAACACGGTGATAGCATTGGTCAGACCAAAGAATATAATGGTGTATGCTCGAGGAAAACCACGAGTAAGACAGCATTACGAATATCGTTGGTTCTGATTTGATTTGACGATAGCCCATACTCAATCAAAGGTTTGGGTAAGATAATAGATCCAACAATTGATCACAAGGACCAATCGATGAAGATATCATCTTTCTTCAACACACACTACACAAGAATATCCCTTTGGAACGAACTAAGTTAGGCAAGCTTTTATCTTCCAACACTCCAAGTTGTTGTCTAGCTTAACCAACTAGCTCAGGGATATCTAACACCGATTTTTGGGGAAGGGGGTGGTTTACAAGAAACCAACTTGATCACGAGCTCAACATAGCGGTCAGGTGACAACCTGGTAATACTTCCGAGAAGATATTCGGAAAATCACGAACCACCGGTATGTTACTAAGCTCGAGAGCAATCTTTCTTTTCAGGGCAAGATGATATGATCAAATGAGCGAGGACTTGACAAAATCCTAACTCATCAATCAAAGAGTGCACCAGGAAATAAGGACTAGGTAGCACAATCTATCTTAGAATGGTGATTCAATAACCAACACGTTAAGAATGAGGATGTTGTCCATTAGCTACCCAGCAACGAGTTGCTCGGAGTATTGATTTCACACATCACAATTCACTTGTCGGTATTCCGGTTACAACAACACGGAACCGAGGGATGAATAATGATGGCGAGAAGTATCACTACATCAAGAATTCACAAGCGCCGGTGCAATCCTCATGAAAATCCTGACATAAAGACGGTAATACTTCAGGGTAGAACAGAATCAAAAGCTGGGCTGGCATTTTGATCTGCGGAGCATGACTACCTTGACCCAATCCTAGATATGGATGAGGTACTGGAGTTTGTTTCTCCTAGTCATTCAGGAAAGAATGGCTTGACGGACCACAAGAGTAATAGGCATCGATAAACGAATGCACGCATACTCTTGACTATCAATTGACAGACGAGGGTCAGAATACAACTAAGGAGGAACAACTCGAGGAACATATAACTTTCTGAGTTGTGGATGCATAGATTAGTATGTCGAGCGAAGCTCAACATTTCTTCCGGATAACCCATGCGGAAAAAGGTAGAACTGGCAGAGCCACAATATATAATGGAGAACTCATCAAGAGCACTCTGGTTGTGATTGTTCAGTTCAACGAGGAACTTCTGCCATAAGTAGTTCATGGTATTTGGAAGAAGAAGATACCACGGACTTCAAGGACTATCGCAAAGGTTACTAATAACCTAAAGGAACTAGCAAACACTATCAACATGAAGTAAGTAGGGTGAATCTTGGGCTCAGAAACCCAGGAGTAGAATACCTACTACTAGCTGGCATCACGGGATGCTTTCGAGAATGATAGCCAGAATCATCACACTGGGACACAAATCATGGCTAAATTACTGGATGATCCCCTAAGACACCTAGAGTCATAATAATAACTCCAACATAAATGTCAAGGCAATAGAATACCTCAACTCAACAATTAGTGTGATTGAGCTGGCACAAAGGAACATCGAAACCAGGGGGAAAGAATTTTGCAAATGCATCAGACTATTTAGAAACCTGGGATGACTCGGACAGCATAACGGCTGTAAATGCTCAGAAAAGATTTAGACATTCACAAAAATGGTGGCATAACCACTCGGAGCACAATATCAAAGTTTCGAGATCAACAGTTAACATACAGAAGTCGTAGGAACTGAACTCAAGCTTAAATCCAACAATCTTATAAGTCTACGGATTAGTAACACGTGATCCTGATAGAAAGAAGAGATAGCCTAGTTCTTAATCCCCGTAGGAAAGATAAGATGACTCAGATCAGAAGGCCATAAGGTATAAGGAGTAAAAAGAGCCTTACGTTCCATCCCACAATCAATTCCCTTATATAACTAAAGAATTTCTAGACACAACTTCGACCAGTTTGGCTTGGTAATCCTACAGGCAGTCAAGCTCTGATACCAACGCTGTCAGGACCCCGACTCAATGCCACATCGATCTAGCATGTAACACCTCATATCACTTTGCGGCCTCACGCACGGTATTCACACGGGTGTCGCCTTACCTTTGCCCGGGACCGTTTGCGTCTTTTGGCACACGTATATTATAGTGTTGCTAGCATCCATATGATAAGGAGCCCGGGCTGACATGGCTAGTCGTAAACCCAAAGTGGCACAAGCTTACAGGGACAGGCATCCATGACCCAGCATCGAACGTGTCGGTCATCAGCGAGTGAATCCAGGCTGTAGCACTGGGCTAGTAGGACTCCGGTGAACCGGGCTGTAGCGGGCTAACAGGACTCCGGTATTCATCGCGTGACATTTCCCCGAAGGGACAGACACAGGAACGAAGAAGGACACATGTCGGCCAGCCTAAGTGTTCCGGAGCAGTAGCAAGCTACCATGGCTCGGTGGAAACACTAGGAGACATTTCCCGGTAAGAGAGGCTACTAAAGATAAACAACTAGATAGTCAGATCCCACACATACCAAGCATTTCAATAACATACACACAATATGCTCGATATGTGCAAATACAACATGGCATCACAACATGACTCTACAACTCAAGTATTTATTCAATAGGCTCCGAGGAGCGAGATATTACAAACATGGGTCTCATGACCCGACAATCAGAGCATACAAGTCAAAGCACATGCGGAAGCTTAATATATCTGAGTACAGACATCTATAAATGAAAAAGGCTGAGAAGCCTGACTATCTACCAGATCCTGCCGAGGGCACAAGATCGTAGCTGAGGTAACAAGCTAAACGTCGAAGACCACGCGGAACTACTAGCGAGACTGAAGTCTCTCTGCAAAAACATAAAATAGGCAAACGTGAGTACAAATGTACCCAGCAAGACTTACATCAGATCTATCTACATATGCATCATTATCAACAAAGGGGATGGTGGAGTTTAACTGCAGCAAGCCAGCTTTGACTCGGTGGCTATCCTGAACTACGACTGCAAGTAACTCTCTTGAGGTGGCGCACACGAGTCCACATATTCACCATCCAATACACCACTATGGATTCGCTCCCGTCTCCCTACGAGAACGCCATCCATAGCACTCACGCTTATCTTGCGTATTTTAGAGTATCCACTTCCACTTGTCTATGAACTGTGCAAGGGGTCCAAGTTTCCATATCCGAGGAATCCGGCTATTCGAATAGATAATGATAACCCTGCAGGGGTGTACTTCTTCACACACGCTCTCGCCACTTACCGCCCTGTACACGTCATGTACCTCGGCAACCTTCAAGCGGAAGCCGGGCGAGGGAGTCGGCCACGACCTGACTAACCGAACAAGTCTCTAGTCCAGGTTTATCGCCAATTCGGGTTCCATCCGTAAGGAGATCCGGCCGGGGTGTCGCTTACGGCCCCAAACGATGTGTGCAGGGTTCCCAAGCCCACCTCGACGGGTGGATGTACGCTTGGTACACCATGCCACTGTGCCTAGTCTGTCCCAAGCCCACCTGTACCGGGTGCCACTTGGTAGACTACTAACACTACCTACAAACACCAGAAACTAGTTGCAACTCCTGGACAGAGATCATGTTGATTAATAAGTCGAGAGGGGTCGAGTTACCGGAACCCAATGTGTGGTAGTAACTGGTCATGGATCACAAACACAGAACTCAGTTCCTGAGGACGGCTGCAATGAGACAACCCACCATGTACTCCTACATGGCCTCTCACCGCTACCTTTACCAAATCGTGTTCACACACTTAGCTCACACACAGTAGGACATGTTCACACGCCTCTGATTCATCCCCGATGAATCAGACCTGACTCAACTCTAAGCAGTAGCAGGCATGACAAACAAGCATGAATGAGTAGACCAGTTGAGAGGGGTACGACACTTCCTGCCATATAGAATTTCAAAGGGGGCCTTGCCCGAACTTGCTTGAAAGCTGTTGTTGTAAGAGAATTCAGCATAAGGAAGACAATCCTCCCACTTCATGCCGAAGGAGATCACACAAGCCCTGAGCATATCTTCAAGAATTTGGTTGACACGCTCGACTTGACCGCTTGTTTGAGGATGGAAAGCTGAGCTGAAGCGGATGTTGGTGCCCATGGCTTTCTGAAAAGAATCCCAAAACTTGGAGGTAAAAATGCTGCCACGGTCTGAAGATATCACTTGAGGAATACCATGCAGAGAGACAATGCGAGAGGTATAGAGTTCCGCCAATTGAGCTGCAGTGATCGACTCTTTGATAGGCAGAAAGTGAGCCACTTTGGTGAGCTTGTCGATGACAACAAATATAGCATCATTGCCATGCTTGGACTTTGGAAACCCAGTCACGAAGTCCATTTCAATGTGGTCGAACTTCCATTCTGGAATGGCAAGAGGTTGGAGGAGACCTGCTGGCCTTTGGTGTTCTGCCTTCACTCTTCTGCAGACATCACATTCATTCACGAATTGAGCGATCTCGCGCTTCATTCGAGTCCACCAATAAGCTTGTTGATGTTGGGAAGTGGGTATTTGTTCTTGATGGTCTTCTTGTTTACTGGACGGTAATCAACACAAAGTCGACTCGATCCATCCTTCTTCTTCACAAAAAGAACACCACAACCCCACGGAGAAGTACTAGGCCGAATGAGACCCAATCTTTCTTGCTCATCGAGTTGTTTCTTCAGCTCCTTCAACTCTTCAGGTCCGAGCTTGTAAGGACGTTTGCACACAGGTTCCATGCCAGGCTCAAGTTCAATAACGAATTCAACTGGCCGGTGCGGAGGCATTCCTGGGAGCTCTTCTGGAAAGACGTCTTGATACTCACAAACAACCGGAATCTGCGAAATAGCATCCAATTCACCCTTCTCATTGAGAGAAAACAACCGGATGGTATTATCCCGAGCGGCAAAGACAATGACATCCTCAGACGAATGAGTCAGTTGAATCTGCCTGGCTGCACAATCAAGCTGAGCTTTATGCTTAGAGAGCCAGTCCATCCCGAGAATAAGATCGATATCCGAGTTGCCAAGAACCGTAGGAGAAGCCAAGAACTTGTAGTCACCCAGAGTGATAGAAACATCCGGAACGATGGAGTTAGCCTGCATGCGCTTACCGGGAGAGACAACTTCTAAAGGACTAGGTAAAACTTGTGAGACCAATTCATGCCTATTTGTAAACGGTCTCGAGATGAAGCAATGCGATGCACCAGTGTCAAAAAGAACTTTTGCAGGAATATCATTAACAGGAAGGTTACCCATGATCACATCTGACGAGTCCTCTGCCTGAGCTGCATTCATCAAGTTGACCTTGGCGGACTTGGGGTTATGCTTGACCACAGTTGTACTTGCCGATCTGACAGGAGGAGGAGGAGGAAGACGCCTCTGGTTGGTACACTTGTTGGCATAGTGACCCTTCTGTTGGCACTTGTTGCACGTGACCTCTGAAAGCGGACGGTGATACGGAGCACTCGATCTTGGCGCTTGAGACGAAGACTTGTTCTGAAAGCCTGGGTTGGGTGGGTGGGAGAAACCACTGCCACCTTTGCTCTTCTGCTGATACGGCTGACGGAACGGAGGAGGAGGAAGCCAATACTTCTGCTGCTTGACCACTTGAGTAGAGGAAGACGGAGTAACATCTCTGGCATGCTTCCTGGAAGCATCACACCTCATCTGAGCAGCCTCTTGCTTCAGTGCCATGTTGTAGAACTCATCGTATCTCAACGGCTCAAAGAGGACAAGAGCGAGCTGAATTTCCTCACGAAGACCACCCCTGAACTGATAGATCATGCTCTTCTCATCAGGAACATCCAGCTTGGCAAAACGGGCGAGCTTCTGGAACAACTTGTTGTAGTCATAGACAGACAAAGAGCCTTGCTTCAGATTGCGGAATTCCTGACGCTTACTCTCAACCACACTTTGAGGGATGTGATGAGCGCGGAAATCTTGACGAAAATCATTCCAAGTGATAACACGTCCACCTCTGGAATCCTTGTACTGCTGGAACCACTCTGCAGCCTGATCTTTGAGCTGGAAAGAAGCGAACTTGACGAAATCTTCAGGCCTGACGTTGCTGCATTCAAAATGCTTGCCCAGATCCACTAGCCAATCGTCAGCATCGGTAGCCTCAATGCAACCGCTGAACGTCTTTGGGCTATTAGCAAGGAACTGGTTCAGTGTAGCAAAGTGGTGCTGATTATGGCCTTGATTCCCTTGACTGCCTTGATTGCGCTCTTGGAGAATTTGCATGATCAACTGTGTGTTTGCATTAGTAGCGGCCATCACAGCTTGCCATGCTTCCGGAGGAGGCGGAGGTGGAGGCGGATCAGGATTCGGAGTCGTGCGCGTTGGAGGAGCCATCCTGAACAGGTTGACCACCATTAGCACACTGATAGACAACAATATAGAAGCTGAATCCAACGGAATGAAAATTGCAACATATAGTCTTCACATCCAAACAGAATGAACGAATGCATTTCTCTTGAAGTGGTCACATATCCATAAATTGAGAAGCCACGAAGAATTAAGGTAGAGAAACAATTCAACAAGGTACGGATCAAGAACGAATAATCGGTAAGAAAACCCAATCTCAACCAATATCCGTGGAAGAAGAACTAGAGCTACTAGAATTCCCACCTATGAAATTCCCGAACCTTTCTGGTTATGCAATCAGGTGTTGGGGATACAGGGGAAGCACAATATCTCACCCAAACTAGCAAATCCTACATCCAGCTGTATCCATCCTTCAACACATAACCAGGAAAACTTCCGAAACCATCTACCTCAACCTTCGAAAAGCATCCGTTATACAAGTTATGGCGATACTCCCGAACTCCCGCCCCAGTACTAGGTGGCGTCGAGGTTATCTCACCAACGAACTGCATAAAAGAGATTTTCGATGTCGGCGAACATATCTCAAGTATACCAGAATTGCAACGATGAAATTGTGATGACAACACCTCGGAGCTCAACTCCCCGGGACACTGCCACAACCCCTAAAGACAGGAGGCACCAAGAACAATGTTCTCGTCACAAAACCATCAGAACAAAACCAAGATACTCGCGTGATCCTAAAAAATTTTTTTTTAGTGAAATTTGAGAAGAGAAGAGTCAAAACTCTACGTCAGGATGCCTTACCAGAGCGATGAGGAGACTGGGAAGTAAAAGAATTCCTAAGCTCTCCGATATATAATTCCTAAGGACTCAAAACATTTTTCTAGACACAACTCGGCTGCTAAAAACGATCAAGCAATGGGGCTCCTAAGGTCGGGGAAGGCTCTGATTACCAACTTGTAACGCCCTCGATGCGGCTATAGCTCCCACGTGTCGAGGCACGACTTAGAGGCATAACCGCATTGAAAGCAATGTCACAAGTCAGGCAATCATTACAACATCCCATGTAATATATAATAAAAGGGGGAGATAACATAGTTGGCTTACACTCGCCACATCACATCAGAGTACATAAATAACATCCATCAAACAAACACTCATGGCCTGACTACGACGCCAAAATAGAAAAGAACCCAACATGCGACAAGGTCCTGAATCGATCCCCAACTAGGCACCACTACTGATCATCGGGAAAGGAAACATAATAACGCTGAGAGTCCTCGTCGAACTCCCACTTGAGCTCGTACTCGTCACCTGGAGCGGAATCACCTGGACCTGCATCTGGAGTTGTAGTATCTGTGAGCCACAGGGACTCAGCAATCTCGCACCCACGCGATCAAAACTATTTGAGCTCATAGGAATGGATAAGGCAAATATATGTGGAGCTGTAGCAAGCGACTAGCATATGTGGTGGCTAACTTATACGCAAAAGAGAGCGAGAAGAGAAGGCAAAGCACGGTCGATACAAATATGATCATGAAGTGATCCTATAGCAACCTACGTCAAGCATAACTCCAACACCGTGTTCACTTCCCGGACTCCGCCGAGAAGAGACCATCACGGTTACACACGCGGTTGATGTATTTTAAATAAGGTCAACTTCGGGTTTTCTACAACCGGACGTTAACAAATTCCCATCTGCCCATAACCGCGGGCACGGCTTTCGAAAGTTCAATCCCTGCAGGGGAGTCCCAACTTAGCCCATGACAAGCTCTCACGGTCAACGAAGGAATAGACCTCCACCCGAGACATTTCGATCAGACTCGGTATCCCGGTACAACAAGACATTTCGACAGGGTAAAACTAAACCAGCAACACCGCCCGAATGTGCCGACAAATCCCGATAGGAGCTGCACATATCTCTTTCTCAGGGCACACTCAGATTGTCCTAGGTACGGGTAGGCCAGCCCAGAGTTGCCCCTGGTAGCCACCGGTAGCTGACAGGTGGACCAACACTCAGAGGAGCACTGGCCCGGGGGGTAAAATAATGATGACCCTTGAGTCTGCAGAACCCAAGGGAAAGAAAAGGCTAGGTGGCAAATGGTAAAACCAATGTTGGGCATTGCTGGAAGAGCTTTACTTAAGACGAACTGTCAAGGGGTTCCCATAATAGCCCAACCGTGTAAGGAACGCAAAATCCGGGAACATAACACCGATATGACGGAAACTAGGGCGGCAAGAGTGGAACAAAACACCAGGCATAAGGCCGAGCCTTCCACCCTTTACCAAGTATATAGATGCATTAATTAAGTAAGATATATTGTGATATCCCAACAAGTAAACATGTTCCAACAAGGAACAACATCTCCATGTTCCAACAAGGAACAAACTTCAATCTTCCACCTGCAACTAACAACGCTATAAGAAGGGCTGAGCAAAGCGGTAACATAGCCAATCAATGGTTTGCTAGGACAATGGTGGGTTAGGGGATCAACATGGCAATTGGGAGGCTGACAAGCAAAAGGTAGGCATCGTAGCATTGGCATAGCAAAAGAGCGAGCAAACTAGCATAGCAAAGATAGTAGTGATTTCGAGGGTATGATCATCTTGCCTGCACAGTTGTCAGAGTTGACTGGATCCTCGCAAGCAAACTCAACGGGCTCCTCGGTAGCGAACTCGTCTCCCGGCTCTACCCAACAAGACAAACAAGCAACAAGGATACAATCAACCACGGCAAGACCAAGCAATATGATGAAATGACGATATGCTATGCGGGATGCGATGCGGGATGCAAAATGCAAGATATGACAGAAAATGCATGAACCTGGCATCAACTTGGAAAACCAAGTGTGTCACTGGATAGAGGGGATGAAATCGCTTGAAAACGATATAAAGATCATTGGAATCGGAGCTACAGTTTGGAAATGGCGAGCGTTTTAAGATATGACACCGGTATGCGATTTACAGCAAGTAGGCATCTAAATGCAACTAAATGAACATGCTACAGCCACCAAACATGAAAACAAAATACATGGCAGTGATGTACACAAGATGGTTGACAAAACACTAGCACTGAGCCATAGGCAAATTCATCCATTAAGAGGTTCAAACAAGCATGGCTAAAACGCAAATGCAAAACAGATTTCAGACTTAGTGAAATTAACACTAGTCTGAAATTTCAGATCACGATGCTCTCTTCGGAGCATCAAACCAACATGATAGAAAACCTGAACATGACAAATAAGAACATGGCATGGAGCTACTCAACAAGCTTAAAAAAACACCCAAAGTGACCTGGGGCCAAAAGGGTTCACAAAATACTCTACCGAGCTCACGAACATAGCTCGAACACAATCAGTTTTCAGACAGTGAAAACTGAGACACGCTGAAATATAACTCACGAAGGCATGTAAACGAGCTCGATGCACTCACTACGGTGCAAGTCATGGCAAGGAAAGCATATAACCAGCAAGAAGGCACAAAGTGCTAGCTACACATGGCAAGAACGAAGGCATAGCATGCATGGACCACTAACGGTAGCATCGACAAAATCGCAAACAAGTTGACGATCTGCCCGGATTAACAACGAAGCAAAAGTTGAGCTCGATTGAGTCAACCTAGATCACTCCACATATGTAAACAAAGACATGGATGGATAGAGCATAACATAAATATCAAAACTCCCTTACTGATCATCCTCGAAAGAGGCACGAATCACTAGGAAACAAGCTGGACATATAGCATCACGAACTAAAATATCCCAGACTTAGTGAAAATCACTAAGTCTCTGAAATCAGCAATCTCAGGTACCTCTCTTCGCAAGCTTGCACAAGACAACACACACATCCTAAAAATGCATGGGTGGCACCTCTGGAAAGAAGACAAAATGCTTAACAATTCATCCCAAAGGGGCACAGGCATATCATGCACGAATTAAACATGGCAAAAATGACAAAAGTGCATGATGAACTAACGGATCTGCAATTTAACTCACGAAGCCTCCTTCTAACAGCATTTTGGGTATGAAGATGACCTCAAATGCAAATGATGCAATGGAACGAAATGATGTACATGTCGAGGCGAAGATTTTGATATATCATATGCCCAAAACGGAGCTACGGTTACGGAGATACGAGCAGTCAAAGTAGGCACAAAAATCTAGGGTTAGAGGTAAAAAGTCAACCCGAGATCCAGATCTAGGGTTCGGGCACGCGGCCCGAGACGGCGACGGATCTCGCCGGGATTCCTGTAGACGACGGCGGCGGCCGGAGAGGAAGTAGCCGGAGCGGGGAGGGGGGCCGGACGGCGAGGAGGAAGCGGCGCGGCGGGCGGTCGCCGGAGCCGGGAGCTCCTCTCCCTGGCGCGGGCGCCG
>NC_041393.1:235647870-235653000 GCF_002162155.2 Triticum dicoccoides
ACGAGTCCTCTGCCTGAGCTGCATTCATCAAGTTGACCTTGGCGGACTTGGGGTTATGCTTGACCACAGCTGTACTTGCCGATCTGACAGGAGGAGGAGGAGGAAGACGCCTCTGGTTGGTACACTTGTTGGCATAGTGACCCTTCTGTTGGCACTTGTTGCACGTGACCTCTGAAAGCGGACGGTGATACGGAGCACTCGATCTTGGCGCTTGAGACGAAGACTTGTTCTGAAAGCCTGGGTTGGGTGGGTGGGAGAAACCACTGCCACCTTTGCTCTTCTGCTGATACGGCTGACGGAACGGAGGAGGAGGAAGCCAATACTTCTGCTGCTTGACCACTTGAGTAGAGGAAGACGGAGTAACATCTCTGGCACGCTTCCTGGAAGCATCACACCTCATCTGAGCAGCCTCTTGCTTCAGTGCCATGTTGTAGAACTCATCGCATCTCAACGGCTCAAAGAGGACAAGAGCGAGCTGAATTTCCTCACGAAGACCACCCCTGAACTGATAGATCATGCTCTTCTCATCAGGAACATCCTGCTTGGCAAAACGGGCGAGCTTCTGGAACAACTTGTTGTAGTCATAGACAGACAAAGAGCCTTGCTTCAGATTGCGGAATTCCTGACGCTTACTCTCAACCACACTTTGAGGGATGTGATGAGCGCGGAAATCTTGACGAAAATCATTCCAAGTGATAACACGTCCACCTCTGGAATCCTTGTACTGCTGGAACCACTCTGCAGCCTGATCTTTGAGCTGGAAAGAAGCGAACTTGACGAAATCTTCAGGCCTGACGTTGCTGCATTCATAATGCTTGCACAGATCCACTAGCCAATCGTCAGCATCGGTAGCCTCAACGCAACCGCTGAACGTCTTTGGGCCATTAGCAAGGAACTGGTTCAGTGTAGCAAAGTGGTGCTGATTATGGCCTTGATTCCCTTGACTGCCTTGATTGCGCTCTTGGAGAATTTGCGTGATCAACTGTGTGTTTGCATTAGTAGCGGCCATCACAGCTTGCCATGCTTCCGGAGGAGGCGGAGGTGGAGGCGGATCAGGATTCGGAGTCGTGCGCGTTGGAGGAGCCATCCTGAACAGGTTGACCACCATTAGCACACTGATAGACAACAATATAGAAGCTGAATCCAACGGAATGAAAATTGCAACATATAGTCTTCACATCCAAGCAGAATGAACGAATGCATTTCTCTTGAAGTGGTCACATATCCATAAATTGAGAAGCCACGAAGAATTAAGGTAGAGAAACAATTCAACAAGGTACGGATCAAGAACGAATAATCGGTAAGAAAACCCAATCTCAACCAATATCCGTGGAAGAAGAACTAGAGCTACTAGAATTCCCACCTATGAAATTCCCGAACCTTTCTGGTTATGCAATCAGGTGTTGGGGATACAGGGGAAGCACAATATCTCACCCAAACTAGCAAATCCTACATCCAGCTGTATCCATCCTTCAACACATAACCAGGAAAACTTCGGAAACCATCTACCTCAACCTTCGAAAAGCATCCGTTATACAAGTTATGGCGATACTCCCGAACTCCCGCCCCAGTACTAGGTGGCGTCGAGGTTATCTCACCAACGAACTGCATAAAAGAGATTTTCGATGTCGGCGAACATATCTCAAGTATACCAGAATTGCAACGATGAAATTGTGATGACAACACCTCGGAGCTCAACTCCCCGGGACACTGCCACAACCCCTAAAGACAGGAGGCACCAAGAACAATGTTCTCGTCACAAAACCATCGGAACAAAACCAAGATACTCGCGTGATCCTAAAAAATTTTTTTAGTGAAATTTGAGAAGAGAAGAGTCAAAACTCTACGTCAGGATGCCTTACCAGAGCGATGAGGAGACTGGGAAGTAAAAGAATTCCTAAGCTCTCCGATATATAATTCCTAAGGACTCAAAACATTTTTATAGACACAACTCGGCTGCTAAAAACGATCAAGCAATGGGGCTCCTAAGGTCGGGGAAGGCTCTGATTACCAACTTGTAACGCCCTCGATGCGGCTATAGCTCCCACGTGTCGAGGCACGACTTAGAGGCACAACCGCATTGAAAGCAATGTCACAAGTCAGGCAATCATTACAACATCCCATGTAATATATAATAAAAGGGGGAGATAACATAGTTGGCTTACACTCGCCACGTCACATCAGAGTACATAAATAACATCCATCAAACAAACACTCATGGCCCGACTACGGCGCCAAAATAGAAAAGAACCCAACATGCGACAAGGTCCTGAATCGATCCCCAACTAGGCACCACTACTGATCATCGGGAAAGGAAACATAATAACGCTGAGAGTCCTCGTCGAACTCCCACTTGAGCTCGTACTCATCACCTGGAGCGGAATCACCTGGACCTGCATCTGGAGTTGTAGTATCTGTGAGCCACAGGGACTCAGCAATCTCGCACCCACGCGATCAAAACTATTTGAGCTCATAGGAATGGATAAGGCAAATATATGTGGAGCTGTAGCAAGCGACTAGCATATGTGGTGGCTAACTTATACGCAAAAGAGAGCGAGAAGAGAAGGCAAAGCACGGTCGATACAAATATGATCATGAAGTGATCCTATAGCAACCTACGTCAAGCATAACTCCAACACCGTGTTCACTTCCCGGACTCCGCCGAGAAGAGACCATCACGGTTACACACGCGGTTGATGTATTTTAAATAAGGTCAACTTCGGGTTTTCTACAACCGGACGTTAACAAATTCCCATCTGCCCATAACCGCGGGCACGGCTTTCGAAAGTTCAATCCCTGCAGGGGAGTCCCAACTTAGCCCATGACAAGCTCTCACGGTCAACGAAGGAATAGACCTCCACCCGAGACATTTCGATCAGACTCGGTATCCCGGTACAACAAGACATTTCGACAGGGTAAAACTAAACCAGCAACACCGCCCGAATGTGCCGACAAATCCCGATAGGAGCTGCACATATCTCTTTCTCAGGGCACACTCAGATTGTCCTAGGTACGGGTAGGCCAGCCCAGAGTTGCCCCTGGTAGCCACCGGTAGCTGACAGGTGGACCAACACTCAGAGGAGCACTGGCCCGGGGGGTAAAATAATGATGACCCTTGAGTCTGCAGAACCCAAGGGAAAGAAAAGGCTAGGTGGCAAATGGTAAAACCAATGTTGGGCATTGCTGGAAGAGCTTTACTTAAGACGAACTGTCAAGGGGTTCCCATAATAGCCCAACCGTGTAAGGAACGCAAAATCCGGGAACATAACACCGATATGACGGAAACTAGGGCGGCAAGAGTGGAACAAAACACCAGGCATAAGGCCGAGCCTTCCACCCTTTACCAAGTATATAGATGCATTAATTAAGTAAGATATATTGTGATATCCCAACAAGTAAACATGTTCCAACAAGGAACAACATCTCCATGTTCCAACAAGGAACAAACTTCAATCTTCCACCTGCAACTAACAACGCTATAAGAAGGGCTGAGCAAAGCGGTAACATAGCCAATCAATGGTTTGCTAGGACAATGGTGGGTTAGGGGATCAACATGGCAATTGGGAGGCTGACAAGCAAAAGGTAGGCATCGTAGCATTGGCATAGCAAAAGAGCGAGCAAACTAGCATAGCAAAGATAGTAGTGATTTCGAGGGTATGATCATCTTGCCTGCACAGTTGTCAGAGTTGACTGGATCCTCGCAAGCAAACTCAACGGGCTCCTCGGTAGCGAACTCGTCTCCCGGCTCTACCCAACAAGACAAACAAGCAACAAGGATACAATCAACCACGGCAAGACCAAGCAATATGATGAAATGATGATATGCTATGCGGGATGCGATGCGGGATGCAAAATGCAAGATATGACAGAAAATGCATGAACCTGGCATCAACTTGGAAAACCAAGTGTGTCACTGGATAGAGGGGATGAAATCGCTTGAAAACGGTATAAAGATCATTGGAATCGGAGCTACAGTTTGGAAATGGCGAGCGTTTTAAGATATGACACCGGTATGCGATTTACAGCAAGTAGGCATCTAAATGCAACTAAATGAACATGCTACAGCCACCAAACATGAAAACAAAATACATGGCAGTGATGTACACAAGATGGTTGACAAAACACTAGCACTGAGCCATAGGCAAATTCATCCATTAAGAGGTTCAAACAAGCATGGCTAAAACGCAAATGCAAAACAGATTTCAGACTTAGTGAAATTAACACTAGTCTGAAATTTCAGATCACGATGCTCTCTTCGGAGCATCAAAACAACATGATAGAAAACCTGAACATGACAAGTAAGAACATGGCATGGAGCTACTCAACAAGCTTAAAAAAACACCCAAAGTGACCTGGGGCCAAAAGGGTTCACAAAATACTCTACCGAGCTCACGAACATAGCTCGAACACAATCAGTTTTCAGACTGTGTGAAAACTGAGACACGCTGAAATATAACTCACGAAGGCATGTAAACGAGCTCGATGCACTCACTACGGTGCAAGTCATGGCAAGGAAAGCATATAACCAGCAAGAAGGCACAAAGTGCTAGCTACACATGGCAAGAACGAAGGCATAGCATGCATGGACCACTAACGGTAGCATCGGCAAAATCGCAAACAAGTTGACGATCTGCCCGGATTAACAACGAAGCAAAAGTTGAGCTCGATTGAGTCAACCTAGAGCACTCCACATATGTAAACAAAGACATGGATGGATAGAGCATAACATAAATATCAAAACTCCCTTACTGATCATCCTCGAAAGAGGCACGAATCACTAGGAAACAAGCTGGACATATAGCATCACGAACTAAAATATCCCAGACTTAGTGAAAATCACTAAGTCTCTGAAATCAGCAATCTCAGGTACCTCTCTTCGCAAGCTTGCACAAGACAACACACACATCCTAAAAATGCATGGGTGGCACCTCTGGAAAGAAGACAAAATGCTTAACAATTCATCCCAAAGGGGCACAGGCATATCATGCACGAATTAAACATGGCAAAAATGACAAAAGTGCATGATGAACTAACGGATCTGCAATTTAACTCACGAAGCCTCCTTCTAACAGCATTTTGGGTATGAAGATGACCTCAAATGCAAATGATGCAATGGAATGAAATGATGTA
>NC_041393.1:235653701-235663184 GCF_002162155.2 Triticum dicoccoides
AGCGGGCCGGGAGGGCCCCGCACGGGCCCCGCGGGCCCGCGGGCGGCGGCGAACTGGGGACCGGCCCCGGGACACGTGGCGGCGGCGGATTCGTCCCGCGGAGCCAGGCGGACACGTCTGGCGCGCGGTTTTTGTCCGGCGGCGGCGGGAGGAGTTGGATCTAGGGTTTCGGACGGGGGAAGAAGAGATCCGAATGGAGGGGGTATTAATAGGCATAAGTGGAGCTAGGAGAGTCCAAATGAGGTGCGGTTTTCGCCCACACGATCGTGATCGAACGCTCTAGGACATGGAGCAGCGTTTGGTGGGTTTTGGGCCAAATTTGGGGGGTGTTGGGCTGCAACACACACGAGGCCTTTCCGGTCCCTCGGTTAACCGTTGGAGTATCAAACGAAGTCCAGATGACCCGAAACTTGACAGGCGGTCTACCGGTAGTAAACCAAGGACGCTTGGCAAGTCTTGGTCCAATCCGGAAATGTTTAAACCCCACACACGAAAGAAGACTAGAAATGACCACCGGAGGAGAACGAAGCGCCGGAATGCAAAACGGACAACGGGGAAAATGCTCGAATGCATGAGATGAACATGTATGCAAATGCAATGCACGAGAAGACATGGTAAGAGATGCATGAAAACGAAAACAACACACGGAGACAAAGACCCGAACCCAAGAAATAAATATAACTTGACACCGGAAACGGCAAGAGTTGGAGTACAAATAGGGAAATTATATCTGGGGCGTTACAACACTCCACCACTACGAAAAGATCTCGTCCCGAGATCTAGGACTGAAAGAACTCCGGGTACTCAGAACGGAGGTGATCCTCGCGTTCCCAGGTGGCTTCACGGTCGGAATGGTGAGACCACTTAACTTTGAGAAATTTGATTGACTTGTTGCGAGTCTTGCGTTCAGTCTCTTCAAGAATAGCAACTGGGTGCTCACGATAAGAGAGATCTTCTTGGAGCTCAATGTCCTCGAAGTTGACGGTGCGGTCAGGAGTCTTGAAGCACTTTCGAAGCTGAGAGACATGGAACACATCATGAACATTTGCAAAGTTTGAAGGAAGCTCGAGTTGATAGGCGAGGTCGCCTCTCTTGCTGACAATCTTGAAAGGTCCCACGTATCTAGGGGCAAGCTTCCCTTTGATACCGAAGCGACGAGTACCTTTCATGGGAGAGACGCGGAGGTAAACATGATCTCCGATCTCGAAAACCAGATCACGGTGCTTACTATCATAGTAGCACTTCTGGCGGGATTGAGCTGCTTTGAGGTTATCACGAATGACTTTGCACATTTCTTCTGCTTCTGTGATTAAGTCATTACCCAGCAGCTGACGTTCACCGGTTTCAGACCAGTTGAGAGGGGTACGGCACTTGCCCGAACTTGCTTGAAAGCTGTTGTTGTAAGAGAATTCAGCATAAGGAAGACAATCCTCCCACTTCATGCCGAAGGAGATCACACAAGCTATGAGCATATCTTCAAGAATTTGGTTGACACGCTCGACTTGACCGCTTGTTTGAGGATGGAAAGCTGTGCTGAAGCGGATGTTGGTGCCCATGGCTTTCTGAAAAGAATCCCAAAACTTGGAGGTAAAAATGCTGCCACGGTCTGAAGATATCACTTGAGGAATACCGTGCAGAGAGACAATGCGAGAGGTATAGAGTTCCGCCAATTGAGCTGCAGTGATCGACTCTTTGATAGGCAGAAAGTGAGCCACTTTGGTGAGCTTGTCGATGACAACAAATATAGCATCATTGCCACGCTTGGACTTTGGAAACCCAGTCACGAAGTCCATTTCAATGTGGTCGAACTTCCATTCTGGAATGGCAAGAGGTTGGAGGAGACCTGCTGGCCTTTGGTGTTCTGCCTTCACTCTTCTGCAGACATCACATTCATTCACGAATTGAGCGATCTCGCGCTTCATTCGAGTCCACCAATAAGCTTGCTTGAGATCCTGATACATCTTCGTACTACCAGGGTGGATGGAGAGGAGAGAGTTGTGAGCCTCGTTCATGATCATCTTACGAAGTTCACCTTTGGGCACAACAATTCGATCCTCGAAGAAGAGAGTGTCCTTGTCATCAAGTCGGTAGCACTTGTACTTGGACTGACTCTTTGGAATACCAATCTTCACCTTTTCACCATAGCATAAAGAAGTTGGGCTTGGCGAATCTGGTCTTCTAAGGTAGGAGAGACTTGAAGGTTGGCGAGGAAACCTTGAGGAACAACTTGCAGATTAAGTTTGCGGAAAGCTTCACAAAGCTCGGGTTGATAAGGCTTGAGAATCAGACTGTTGCAATATGCTTTTCTGCTCAAAGCATCAGCAATCACATTAGCCTTGCCTGGAGTATACTCGATACTCGGATTGTACTCTTGAATCATTTCGACCCATCGAGTCTGCCTGAGGTTGATATTAGGCTGAGTGAAGATGTACTTGAGACTCTTGTGATCAGTGAAAATATCCACTTTCCTTCCCAATAGAAGATGTCTCCAAGTCAACAAAGCATGCACAACTGCCGCCAACTCGAGATCATGAGTGGGGTAGTTCTTCTCATTAGGTTTCAACTGGCGAGAGGTGTAAGCGACAACTTTCTTCTCTTGCATCAGTACAGCACCGAGACCTTGGAGAGAGGCATCACAAAAGACCTCGTACGGCTTGGTTTCATCAGGCGGAGTCAGAACTGGAGCAGTGATCAATTTCTCTTTCAAAGTGTTGAAAGCCATATCACACTCCGGAGACCAAACGTACTTGACGTGCTTCTGAAGAAGATTTGAGAGAGGCTTGGCGATCTTAGAAAAGTTTTCAACGAATCTTCTGCAATAGCTTGCGAGACCGAGGAAACTACGGAGTTGCTTCACGTTCTGAGGAGGTTCCCAATTCACAATTGCAGACACCTTCTCAGGATTCACGGAAATGCCCTTGGCAGAGATGATATGACCAAGATAAAGAACCTCATCGAGCCAAAATTCACACTTGGAGAACTTGGCGTAGAACTGATGTTCTCTGAGCTTGTCAAGAACCAAACGCAAGTGCTTAGCATGATCTTCCTTGTTCTTGGAGAAAACCAGAATGTCGTCGAGATAGACCAAGAATTCATTGGTGTAGGTGTTGAAGATGAAGTTCATCATGCGAGAGAACGTCGGAGGAGCGTTGGCGAGGCCAAAAGACATGACGGTGTATTCATATGAACCAAAGCTTGTTCTGAACGCCGTCTTGGGAATATCTTGCTCACGAATACGAATCTGATGATAACCCATACGGAGATCAAGCTTGGAGAATACTTGAGCACCCTTGAGTTGTTCGAACAGCTCATTGATGTTGGGAAGTGGGTATTTGTTCTTGATGGTCTTCTTGTTTACTGGACGGTAATCAACACAAAGTCGACTCGATCCATCCTTCTTCTTCACAAAAAGAACACCACAACCCCACGGAGAAGTACTAGGCCGAATGAGACCCAATCTTTCTTGCTCATCGAGTTGTTTCTTAAGCTCCTTCAACTCTTCAGGTCCGAGCTTGTAAGGACGTTTGCACACAGGTTCCGTGCCAGGCTCAAGTTCAATAACGAATTCAACTGGCCGGTGCGGAGGCATTCCTGGGAGCTCTTCTGGAAAGACGTCTTGATACTCACAAACAACCGGAATCTGCGAAATAGCATCCAATTCACCCTTCTCATTGAGAGAAAACAACCGGATGGTATTATCCCGAGCGGCAAAGACAATGACATCCTCAGACGAATGAGTCAGTTGAATCTGCCTGGCTGCACAATCAAGCTGAGCTTTATGCTTAGAGAGCCAGTCCATCCCGAGAATAAGATCGATATCCGAGTTGCCAAGAACCGTAGGAGAAGCCAAGAACTTGTAGTCACCCAGAGTGATAGAAACATCCGGAACGATGGAGTTAGCCTGCATGCGCTTACCGGGAGAGACAACTTCTAAAGGACTAGGTAAAACTTGTGAGACCAATTCATGCCTATTTGTAAACGGTCTCGAGATGAAGCAATGCGATGCACCAGTGTCAAAAAGAACTTTTGCAGGAATATCATTAACAGGAAGGTTACCCATGATCACATCTGACGAGTCCTCTGCCTGAGCTGCATTCATCAAGTTGACCTTGGCGGACTTGGGGTTATGCTTGACCACAGTTGTACTTGCCGATCTGACAGGAGGAGGAGGAGGAAGACGCCTCTGGTTGGTACACTTGTTGGCATAGTGACCCTTCTGTTGGCACTTGTTGCACGTGACCTCTGAAAGCGGACGGTGATACGGAGCACTCGATCTTGGCGCTTGAGACGAAGACTTGTTCTGAAAGCCTGGGTTGGGTGGGTGGGAGAAACCACTGCCACCTTTGCTCTTCTGCTGATACGGCTGACGGAACGGAGGAGGAGGAAGCCAATACTTCTGCTGCTTGACCACTTGAGTAGAGGAAGACGGAGTAACATCTCTGGCACGCTTCCTGGAGGCATCACACCTCATCTGAGCAGCCTCTTGCTTCAGTGCCATGTTGTAGAACTCATCGTATCTCAACGGTTCAAAGAGGACAAGAGCGAGCTGAATTTCCTCACGAAGACCACCCCTGAACTGATAGATCATGCTCCTCTCATCAGGAACATCCTGCTTGGCAAAACGGGCGAGCTTCTGGAACAACTTGTTGTAGTCATAGACAGACAAAGAGCCTTGCTTCAGATTGCGGAATTCCTGACGCTTACTCTCAACCACACTTTGAGGGATGTGATGAGCGCGGAAATCTTGACGAAAATCATTCCAAGTGATAACACGTCCACCTCTGGAATCCTTGTACTGCTGGAACCACTCTGCAGCCTGATCTTTGAGCTGGAAAGAAGCGAACTTGACGAAATCTTCAGGCCTGACGTTGCTGCATTCAAAATGCTTGCCCAGATCCACTAGCCAATCGTCAGCATCGGTAGCCTCAACACAACCGCTGAACGTCTTTGGGCCATTAGCAAGGAACTGGTTCAGTGTAGCAAAGTGGTGCTGATTATGGCCTTGATTCCCTTGACTGCCTTGATTGCGCTCTTGGAGAATTTTCATGATCAACTGTGTGTTTGCATTAGTAGCGGCCATCACAGCTTGCCATGCTTCCGGAGGAGGCGGAGGTGGAGGCGGATCAGGATTCGGAGTCGTGCGCGTTGGAGGAGCCATCCTGAACAGGTTGACCACCATTAGCACACTGATAGACAACAATATAGAAGCTGAATCCAACGGAATGAAAATTGCAACATATAGTCTTCACATCCGAACAGAATGAACGAATGCATTTCTCTTGAAGTGGTCACATATCCATAAATTGAGAAGCCACGAAGAATTAAGGTAGAGAAACAATTCAACAAGGTACGGATCAAGAACGAATAATCGGTAAGAAAACCCAATCTCAACCAATATCCGTGGAAGAAGAACTAGAGCTACTAGAATTCCCACCTATGAAATTCCCGAACCTTTCTGGTTATGCAATCAGGTGTTGGGGATACAGGGGAAGCACAATATCTCACCCAAACTAGCAAATCCTACATCCAGCTGTATCCATCCTTCAACACATAACCAAGAAAACTTCGGAAACCATCTACCTCAACCTTCGAAAAGCATCCGTTATACAAGTTATGGCGATACTCCCGAACTCCCACCCCAGTACTGGGTGGCGTCGAGGTTATCTCACCAACGAACTGCATAAAAGAGATTTTCGATGTCGGCGAACATATCTCAAGTATACCAGAATTGCAACGATGAAATTGTGACGACAACACCTCGGAGCTCAACTCCCCGGGACACTGCCACAACCCCTAAAGACAGGAGGCACCAAGAACAATGTTCTCGTCACAAAACCATCAGAACAAAACCAAGATACTCGCGTGATCCTAAATTTTTTTTTTAGTGAAATTTGAGAAGAGAAGAGTCAAAACTCTACGTCAGGATGCCTTACCAGAGCGATGAGGAGACTGGGAAGTAAAAGAATTCCTAAGCTCTCCGATATATAATTCCTAAGGACTCAAAACATTTTTCTAGACACAACTCGGCTGCTAAAAACGATCAAGCAATGGGGCTCCTAAGGTCGGGGAAGGCTCTGATTACCAACTTGTAACGCCCTCGATGCGGCTATAGCTCCCACGTGTCGAGGCACGACTTAGAGGCATAACCGCATTGAAAGCAATGTCGCAAGTCAGGCAATCATTACAACATCCCATGTAATATATAATAAAAGGGGGAGATAACATAGTTGGCTTACACTCGCCATGTCACATCAGAGTACATAAATAACATCCATCAAACAAACACTCATGGCCCGACTACGGCGCCAAAATAGAAAAGAACCCAACATGCGACAAGGTCCTGAATCGATCCCCAACTAGGCACCACTACTGATCATCGGGAAAGGAAACATAATAACGCTGAGAGTCCTCGTTGAACTCCCACTTGAGCTCGTACTCGTCACCTGGAGCGGAATCACTTGGACCTGCATCTGGAGTTGTAGTATCTGTGAGCCACAGGGACTCAACAATCTCGCACCCACGCGATCAAAACTATTTGAGCTCATAGGAATGGATAAGGCAAATATATGTGGAGCTGCAGCAAGCGACTAGCATATGTGGTGGCTAACTTATACGCAAAAGAGAGCGAGAAGAGAAGGCAAAGCACGGTCGATACAAATATGATCATGAAGTGATCCTATAGCAACCTACGTCAAGCATAACTCCAACACCGTGTTCACTTCCCGAACTCCGCCGAGAAGAGACCATCACGGTTACACACGCGGTTGATGTATTTTAAATAAGGTCAACTTCGGGTTTTCTACAACCGGACGTTAACAAGTTCCCATCTGCCCATAACCGCGGGCACGGCTTTCGAAAGTTCAATCCCTGCAGGGGAGTCCCAACTTAGCCCATGACAAGCTGTCACGGTCAACGAAGGAATAGACCTCCACCCGAGACATTCCGATCAGACTCGGTATCCCGGTACAACAAGACATTTCGACAGGGTAAAACTAAACCAGCAACACCGCCCGAATGTGCCGACAAATCCCGATAGGAGCTGCACATATCTCTTTCTCAGGGAACACTCAGATTGTCCTAGGTACGGGTAGGCCAGCCCAGAGTTGCCCCTGGTAGCCACCGGTAGCTGACAGGTGGACCAACACTCAGAGGAGCACTGGCCCGGGGGGTAAAATAATGATGACCCTTGAGTCTGCAGAACCCAAGGGAAAGAAAAGGCTAGGTGGCAAATGGTAAAACCAATGTTGGGCATTGCTGGAAGAGCTTTACTTAAGACGAACTATCAAGGGGTTCCCATAATAGCCCAACCGTGTAAGGAACGCAAAATCCGGGAACATAACACCGATATGATGGAAACTAGGGCGGCAAGAGTGGAACAAAACACCAGGCATAAGGCCGAGCCTTCCACCCTTTACCAAGTATATAGATGCATTAATTAAGTAAGATATATTGTGATATCCCAACAAGTAAACATGTTCCAACAAGGAACAACATCTCCATGTTCCAACAAGGAACAAACTTCAATCTTCCACCTGCAACTAACAACGCTATAAGAAGGGCTGAGCAAAGCGGTAACATAGCCAATCAACGGTTTGCTAGGACAATGGTGGGTTAGGGGATCAACATGGCAATTGGGAGGCTGACAAGCAAAAGGTAGGCATCGTAGCATTGGCATAGCAAAAGAGCGAGCAAACTAGCATAGCAAAGATAGTAGTGATTTCGAGGGTATGATCATCTTGCCTGCACAGTTGTCAGAGTTGACTGGATCCTCGCAAGCAAACTCAACGGGCTCCTCGGTAGCGAACTCATCTCCCGGCTCTACCCAACAAGACAAACAAGCAACAAGGATACAATCAACCACGGCAAGACCAAGCAATATGATGAAATGACGATATGCTATGCGGGATGCGATGCGGGATGCAAAATGCAAGATATGACAGAAAATGCATGAACCTGGCATCAACTTGGAAAACCAAGTGTGTCACTGGATAGAGGGGATGAAATCGCTTGAAAACGATATAAAGATCATTGGAATCGGAGCTACGGTTTGGAAATGGCGAGCGTTTTAAGATATGACACCGGTATGCGATTTACAGCAAGTAGGCATCTAAATGCAACTAAATGAACATGCTACAGCCACCAAACATGAAAAAAAAATACATGGCAGTGATGTACACAAGATGGTTGACAAAACACTAGCACTGAGCCATAGGAAAATTCATCCATTAAGAGGTTCAAACAAGCATGGCTAAAACGCAAATGCAAAACAGATTTCAGACAGTGAAATTAACACTAGTCTGAAATTTCAGATCACGATGCTCTCTTCGGAGCAGCAAAACAACATGATAGAAAACCTGAACATGACAAGTAAGAACATGGAATGGAGCTACTCAACAAGCTTAAAAAAACACCCAAAGTGACCTGGGGCCAAAAGGGTTCACAAAATACTCTACCGAGCTCACGAACATAGCTCGAACACAATCAGTTTTCAGACTGTGTGAAAACTGAGACACGCTGAAATATAACTCACGAAGGCATGTAAACGAGCTCGATGCACTCACTACGGTGCAAGTCATGGCAAGGAAAGCATATAACCAGCAAGAAGGCACAAAGTGCTAGCTACACATGGCAAGAACGAAGGCATAGCATGCATGGAACACTAACGGTAGCATCGGCAAAATCGCAAACAAGTTGACGATCTGCCCGGATTAACAACGAAGCAAAAGTTGAGCTCGATTGAGTCAACCTAGAGCACTCCACATATGTAAACAAAGACATGGATGGATAGAGCATAACATAAATATCAAAACTCCCTTACTGATCATCCTCGAAAGAGGCACGAATCACTAGGAAACAAGCTGGACATATAGCATCACGAACTAAAATATCCCAGACTTAGTGAAAATCACTAAGTCTCTGAAATCAGCAATCTCAGGTACCTCTCTTCGCAAGCTTGCACAAGACAACACACACATCCTAAAAATGCATGGGTGGCACCTCTGGAAAGAAGACAAAATGCTTAACAATTCATCCCAAAGGGGCACAGGCATATCATGCACGAATTAAACATGGCAAAAATGACAAAAGTGCATGATGAACTAACGGATCTGCAATTTAACTCACGAAGCCTCCTTCTAACAGCATTTTGGGTATGAAGATGACCTCAAATGCAAATGATGCAATGGAATGAAATGATGTACATGTCGAGGCGAAGATTTTGATATATCATATGCCCAAAACGGAGCTACGGTTACGGAGATACGAGTAGTCAAAGTAGGCACAAAAATTTAGGGTTAGAGGTAAAAAGTCAACCCGAGATCCAGATCTAGGGTTCGGGCACGCGGCCCGAGACGGCGGCGGATCTCGCCGGGATTCCTGTAGACGATGGCGGCGGCCGGAGAGGAAGTAGCCGGAGCGGGGAGGGGGGCCGGACGGCGAGGAGGAAGCGGCGCGGCGGGCGGTCGCCGGAGCCGGGAGCTCCTC
>NC_041393.1:235663523-235688374 GCF_002162155.2 Triticum dicoccoides
GCCCCGCGGGCCCGCGGGCGGCGGCGAACTGGGGACCGGCCCCGGGACACGTGGCGGCGGCGGATTCGTCCCGCGGAGCCAGGCGGACACGTCCGGCGCGCGGTTTTTGTCCGGCGGCGGTGGGAGGAGTTGGATCTAGGGTTTCGGACGGGGGAAGAAGAGATCCGAATGGAGGGGGTATTAATAGGCATAAGTGGAGCTAGGAGAGTCCAAATGAGGTGCGGTTTTCGCCCACACGATCGTGATCGAACGCTCTAGGACATGGAGCAGAGTTTGGTGGGTTTTGGGCCAAATTTGGGGGGTGTTGGGCTGCAACACACACGAGGCCTTTCCGGTCCCTCGGTTAACCGTTGGAGTATCAAACGAAGTCCAGATGACCCGAAACTTGACAGGCGGTCTACCGGTAGTAAACCAAGGCCGCTTGGAAAGTCTTGGTCCAATCCGGAAATGTTTAAACCCCACACACGAAAGAAGACTAGAAATGACCACCGGAGGAGAACGAAGCGCCGGAATGCAAAACGGACAACGGGGAAAATGCTCGAATGCATGAGATGAACATGTATGCAAATGCAATGCACGAGAAGACATGGTAAGAGATGCATGAAAACGAAAACAACACACGGAGACAAAGACCCGAACCCAAGAAATAAATATAACTTGACACCGGAAACGGCAAGAGTTGGAGTACAAATAGGGAAATTATATCTGGGGCGTTACAGCAACCTTCAAGCGGAAGCCGGGCGAGGGAGTCGGCCACGACCTGACTAACCGAACAAGTCTCTAGTCCAGGTTTATCGCCTATTCGGGTTCCATCCGCAAGGAGATCCGGCCGGGGTGTTGCTTACGGCCCCAAACGATGTGTGCAGGGTTCCCAAGCCCACCTCGACGGGTGGATGTACGCTTGGTACACCGTGCCACTGTGCCTAGTCTGTCCCAAGCCCACCTGTACCGGGTGCCACTTGGTAGACTACTAACACTACCTACAAACACCAGAAACTAGTTGCAACTCCTGGACAGAGATCATGTTGATTAATAAGTCGAGAGGGGTCGAGTTACCGGAACCCAATGTGTGGTAGTAACTGGTCATGGATCACAAACACAGAACTCAGTTCCTGAGGACGGCTACAATGAGACAACCCACCATGTACTCCTACATGGCCTCTCACCGCTACCTTTACCAAATCGTGTTCACACACTTAGCTCACACACAGTAGGACATGTTCACACGCCTCTGATTCATCCCCGATGAATCAGACCTGACTCAACTCTAAGCAGTAGCAGGCATGACAAACAAGCATGAATGAGTAGGCACATCAGGGCTCAAACAACTCCTACTCATGCTAGTGGGTTTCATCTATTTACTGTGGCAATGACAGGTCATGCAAAGGATAAAGGGGTTCAGCTACCGCAGCAAGTAACAGATGAATCAGTGTTGTCCTAATGCAGTAAAAGAGAGCAGGAGCGAGGGAGTGGGATTTTATCGGAATGGACAAGGGGGTTTTGCTTGCCTGGCACTTCTGAAGGTAATATAGCTCTTCATCGGTGTCATCGATCACATCGTCGGTATCACGTCTATCGAAAGGGGGCAATCACCGGCAACTAAGGAAAAACACAATCAAATGCAATGCACAATATGATGCATGAATGTGACATAGCAATATGCTGTGTTTTGTGCTAATGCAACTAGAACCAGTTTAAATGAAGTTGGTTTGAATCCAAGATTCAAACTCAAACTCCATATGTGGATATTTAAATGCCATTAATATGATTTGTGCTAAACAGCATCTATAAGTTGTTCTAACATGCATGAAAATGGTACAGATGGATTCCTTGAATTTTTCTGATAATTTTTCATATATAAATTATTTAATTTGGAGTTACGGTTGAATTTCTATGAATTTTAGAAGTTTAGGGCATTTTCTGAAAATATTAAATCATTTAAGATTTATTTAAATTCCAGAAAGGAATTATTGCGTCAGCATGACATTGGCATGACGTCAGCAGGTCAACGGGCGCCGTCCAGGTCAAACTGACCTGTGGGCCCTGCATGTCAGTGTCTGGACTAACTAAACTAATTAAAATTAACCCTAACTAACTTGGTTAGCCGGGCGGGGCCCGCATGTCAGTGTAATCAGTCTAACTAATTTTTAGTTAACACTAATCCTAACCTAATTAACAGGCCGGCCCCACCTGTCATGGACACAGGGGGGTCCCGCCGTGGTCAACGTGGATCAAACCCACCGGCGGCTTGACGCCGGCGAGGCCAGCCGCGGTGGCGAGCCTCGGGTTTTGCCCACAGGGCTCGGTTTGGCGCGCGGAGCACAGCTTCGGGATGCGGACGCTCGTCCGCATCCAACTGTGGTCGTGGCGTGGCCGGGAAGTGGCCGGAGTGGTGCCGGCGACGAGCTCGGCGGCAGCCGAAGCTCGGGTGCAAGTGGGGATGGGGCTGCGGTGCGCAAACAAGCACGGCGAAGTGCCACGGAGGCTCTATGCGATGCGGGGAGCGCGTTGGGCGCTTGCCTGGGACCAAATGGTCACCGGAGCATCACCGGCGACGAGTGCGGGCGGCGGCGAAGGTTCGGCCATGGTGGAGACGACAGCTAGAGGGCGAGCGCGACTAAGCGGGGAGGAGGAAACGACGGAGGAGCTCACGTGGATCCCGAAGAGATGGACGGCGAGCTCGGGGAAGGCCGAACGGCGACGAATTTGACGACGGCGATCCTCGGTGGCCGAGGAGGGGAACGGCGGAGCTAGCGGCATCCAGGGGCTTCCAGCGCCTTTCGTCTGGGTGAGGATGAAGAGGGAGACGAGGCGGAGCTTTCCAGAGCGTCTGCGAGGCATGGGGTGGCCGGTAGGCGTGGCTACGGCGAGCGGCGGCGACGAGCTCCGTTCGGTCGCGGGAGGGAGAGGGAGCAGAGGGGGATAGGGACGGAGGGAGAGACACGGGAGAGTGAGAGAGGGTCGAGGGCGAGTGTGTGGTGCTCGGGAGACGTCCAGGGGGAGGGGGTGGCAGCCAGGCAGGGAGGAGGTGGCCGGGGCGCGTGGCCGCGCGCGCCGGGCGCGTGCCCGTCCTCCTGGCAGAGGAGGAAGGCGACAGGGGGGGTAGCGGTGGCGGGCTGGGCCGATTCTGCTGGGCCACCAGGTGGGTGGGCCTCAGGTAAGCGTCAGGTAAGTTTTCTCTGCTCTGTCTTTTACTTATTGTTTTCTATTTTTTTTCTGCAGCTTTGTGGCTTTATTAAAAATACTAAATCAATCCCAAAAATCATGCAACTGCTCATGACCACCGTTAGAAATATATTCTACAGTAAACATTTCAGTTTGGGATTATTTGAGCATTTAGAATATTTTATAGTATTTAAATGCCCAAATGCAAATAAGTAATGATTTAAATTCAAAGTCCCAAAAATAAATCCTTTTAAAATGTTCATTATTTTTGGTTTGGATCAAAACCCTTGCCAAAAATATTAAACATCTAAGGAGAGCATTTTGGAGCAATGAATGAGATTTTAGGGTTTTTACCCTCCTTTTATTTAGGGTTTTTGAGGCTTCCAAAATTCCTCAGTTCAAGTTTCAAAAATTTAAACATGATGCACACATGGAAGCAAGCATAGATCAGGCCAGAACTAGGGATGTGACAACGAATGCTGGAAATGAGCCCAAGAATAAATGGGCCATGAGAAGGCCGAAAGATAACATGGGCTGGAAATGGACCAACGGAATAATGGGCCATTAATGGGTATAAAGTGATACACTGTTCATTACGGGCCAGTTTCACCACGTGCCGTTAATGGGTATAAAGTGATACACTGTTCATTACGGGCCAGTTTCACCACGTGCCGTTAATGGGTATAAAGTGATACACTGTTCATTATGGGCTAGTTTCACCATGGGCCATTAATGGGCCAAGAGTTACAAATGGCCTCATATGGGTCGAAAGACGTCATGGTCCATACATGGGCTGGAAGTTAAAACGGGCTGGAATTATATTGGACGGCCCAGATGATGCTACTGGGCCTAATTCAGATAGGTCGTAACGGGCCCTGGGTTAGCAGGCTGTAAATGGGTTATAAACAAACATGCCGTTAACAGGCTTTCCGTGGGCTGGCCCGCCACCTTTTGACCAAGTCAAATGGGCCGACCTTTTCACAGGAATGGACCTCTATTGGGCCGTGCCACATGTCGACGTATCATAGGCGCCTTCGGTCCAATGAGTGGATGACATCTGTCCCAACGGTGAGCCGACACGTGTTTCCTCTAGCCAATGATGATTTTACCCGTGGAAAATACCCATTGATTGGGGTTGTTAACGGGTTATCATATCCAAAACCGACCCCGATAGCTTAACGGTGTTCCATTACGGTGGATGCCACGTGCTGGTCACCCTTGATGAAAGCATGTCTATGACGTCCGATTTATCGTCATGGAAGTGGACACTTCCGTGATGATAATTTTGGTAATGTCATGGAACACTTCTACGACAACACAAGTATGACTATCTTGATTCTGTGACCTACTGTGACAAACACGTATCATCACAGAAGTGTATTTTTTTGTAGTGATTACATAAACCAAAAGGCATACGTCTATAAGCAAATGTACCGAATGGGCAGGTAAAAGTGGTCTTTTCCTGATCCTCTTTTGACACAGGTATTTGAGAGAAACCAGAATAACTGTCTAGAAAGCAAAAATGTATGTTTGGATAATATTTCTAGCATGTGATCACTAAAAGGTAAAGGGTAATGATCCTTTCTAGTAGCTTTATTTAATTTGCGGAAATCAATTACCATTCTATAACCTGTAACAATTCTTTGTGGGATCAATTCATCTTTATCATTAGGAACAACAGTAATACCTCCCTTCTTAGGGACACAATGGACATGACTTACCCACTGACTATCAGCAACATGATAAATTATACCTGCCTCCAGAAGCTTTAGTATTTCATTTCTTACCACTTCTTTCATCTTAGGATTTAACCGTCCTTGGTGATCAACAACTGGTTTAGCGTCTTTCTCCAATTTTATTTTGTGCTGGCATAGAGTGGGACTAATGCCCTTAAGATCATCAAGAGCATATCCAATAGCAGCACGGTGCTTCTTTAGAGTTTTCAATAATTTCTCTTCTTCCTACTCTAAAAGGTTTGCACTAATAATAACAGGATATATCTTCTTTTCATCAAGATAAGCATATTTAAGAGTATCAGGTAATTGTTTAAGCTCGAACACGGGATCACCCTTAGGTGGAGGAGGATCCCCTAGGATTTCAACAGGCAAGTTGTGTTTCAATATAGGTCCCAGTTTAAAGAATACTTCATTTATTTCCCTTCTTTCATTCATAAACATATCATTTTAATGGTCTAGCAAATATTGTTCTAAAGGATCATTAGGAGGCACCACAATAGAAGCAAGACCAATAATTTCATCTTTACTAGGCAATTCTTTATCATGGGGTTGTCTACGGAATTTAGCAAAATTAAAATCATGAGACATGTCCCCTAAACCAATAGTAGCAATATCCTTTTTGCAATCTATCTTAGCATTAACAGTACTCAAGAAGGGTCTACCAAATATAATGGGACAAAAGTCATCTTGTGGGGAAGCAAGAACAAGAAAATCCGTAGGATATTTAATTTTTCCGCACAAGACTTCAACATCTCTAACAATCCCAACTGGTGAAATAGTATCTCTATTGGCAAGCTTAATAGTAACATCAATATCTTCTATCTCAGTAGGTGCAACATCATGCATAATTTCTTTATATAAAGTGTAAGGTATTGCACTAAAACTAGCACCCATATCTCATAAGCCATGATAACAGTGATCTCCTATTTTAACAGAAACAACAGGCATGCCAACAACATGTCTATGTTTATTTTTAGTATTGGGTCTAGCAATTCCAGCAGCTTCATCACATAAGTAAATAACATGCCCATCAATATTATCGACCAACAGATTCTTGACCATGCAATACTAGGTTCAACTTTAATTTGCTCAGAGGGTGTAGGTTTCTAGTATTACTCTTACAAACCACAGTTGAAGCTCTAGCATGATCCTTTATTCTAATAGGGAAAGGTGGTTTCTCAATATAAGCGGTAGGAACAATAGGATCAACATTATAAGTGATAGTTTTTTCTCAAACGTTAATAGGTTCTACTACTTTTACTTCAATGGGAGGATTTAAACCACTTCTCTTTAGGGAGATCAACATGAGTAGCAAATGATTCACAGAAAGAAGCTACTATCTCAAAGTCAAGTCCATATTTAGTGCTAAAATCACGAAAAGCATCGGTATCCATAAAAGATTTAACACAATCAAACTTAGGTGTTATACCTGACTCCTTACCTCCTTTGAGTTCCCAATCTTCAGAGTTGTGTTTAATTCTTTTCAATAAATCCCATCTGAATTCAATAGTCTTCATCATAAAAGAACCAGTACAAGAAGTATCGAGCATGGAGCGATTATTGAGAGAAAGCCGAGCATAAATTTTTTGAATAATAATTTCTCTTGAGAGCTCATGATTGGGCATGAATATAACATGGACTTAAGCCTGTGCCAAGCTTGAGTGATACTTTCTCCTCCGTGAGGCCAAAAATTATATATATAATTACGATCACGATGAACCAGATGCATAGGATAAAACTTCTGATGAAATTCCTATTTCAATCAGTTGTAGTTCCATGATCCAATATCATCACATAGCCTAAACCATGTCAATGCCTTTCCCATCAAAGATAAAGGGAAGACCTTCTTCTTGATAACATCCTCGGGCATACCTGCAAGCTTAAATAATCCACAAACTTCATACACATAGATTAGGTGCATATCGGGATGTAATGTTCCATCTCCTGTAAAAGGATTAGCTAGCAGATTCTCTATCATACCCGAAGGAATTTCAAAGTAAGCATTTTTAGTAGGTTCAGTAGGTTGAGGAGCAACTCTTTGCTCTACTGGTCGGGGTGAAGATACCCCGAACAAGCCCCTCAAAGGATTATTTTCCATAGTAACAAGTGACAGTAACTTTCAGCACACTATATAATTTTTTTCCTTACCAAATTCCACCTACCAAAGGAGCTTCACTCCTCAGCAACGACGCCAAAAAAGAGTCTTGATGACCCACAAGTATAGGGGATCTAGCGTAGTCCTTTCGATAAGTAAGAGTGTTGAACGCAATGAGGAGCATAAGGAAATGACAAGCAGTTTTCAGTAAGGTATTCTCTCAAGCACTGAAATTATCGGTAATAGATTGTTTTGTGATAAGGTAATTCGTAACGGGTAACAAGTAACCAAAGTAAACAAGGTGCAACAAGGTGGCCCAATCCTTTTTGTAGCAAAGGACAAGCCTGGACAAACTCTTATATAAAGGAAAGCGCTCCCGAGGACACATGGGAATTATCGTCAAGCTAGTTTTCATCATGCTCATATGATTTGCCTTTGGTATTTTGATAGTTTGATATGTGGGTGGACTGGTGCTTGTGTATTGCCCTTCCTTGGAAAAGCATCCCACTTATGATTAACACCTCTCGCAAGCATCCGCAACTACGAAAGAAGAATTAAGGCAAACCTAACCATAGCATGAAACATATGGATCCAAATCAGACCCTTACAAAGCAACACATAATCTAGGGTTTAAGCTTCTGTCACTCTAGCAACCCATCATCTACTTATTACTTCCCAATGCCTTCCCCTAGGCCCAAATAATGGTGAAGTGTCATGTAGTCAACATTCACATAACAGCACTAGAGGAAAGACAACATACATCTCATCAAAATATCGAACGAATACCGAATTTACATGACTACTTATAACAAGACTTCTCCCATGTCCTCGCGAGGGTCTTAACCTTGGTTTGATGAAGTCGGGCCGTAATGGGCCACTGGTTGAGCCACGCCACTAGCCGCAGGCAGGCAAGTCTGGGGACCCCCATTCCCAGAATGCCGACTGTAGCCCCAGGGCCCAAGGCGCGCTCGGACTTGGCTTAGCAGCGAAGCCAAAGAGCAAGCGCGGAGCGCCGTGGCCCCAACAGCTTGCGGCCTTGGTCGCCGCGTGGCGGTTGATTGGACGTGGGAGTCCCCGCTTCCCCACGCTGCCTCGGCAACTGCCTGACTGACAAAAAGGCTGGCCTGGGTCAGGCTTACCTTCATTGCTCTCTGTCGGTGTCAAAACCGGCGGATCTCGGGTAGGGGGTCCCGAACTGTGCGTCTAGGCGGATGGTAACAGGAGACAAGGGACACGATGTTTTACCCAGGTTCGGGCCCTCTTGATGGAGGTAAAACCCTACGTCCTGCTTGATTGATATTGATGATGTGGGTATTACAAGAGTAGATCTACCACGAGATCAAGGAGGCTAAACCCTAGAAGCTAGCCTATGGTATGATTGTTGTTCGTCCTATGGACTAAAGCCATCCGGTTTATATAGACACCGGAGAGGGCTAGGGTTACACAGAGTCGGTTACAATGGTAGGAGATCTACATATCCATATCGCCAAGCTTGCCTTCCACGCCAAGGAAAGTCCCATCTGGACACGGGACGAAGTCTTCAATCTTGTATCTTCATAGTCTTGGAGTCCGGCCGATGATGATAGTTCGGCTATCCGGACACCCCCTAATCCAGGACTCCCTCAGTAGCGCCCGAACCAGGCTTCAATGACGACGAGTTCGGCGCGTATATTGTCTTCGGCGTTTGCAAGGCGGGTTCTCCTCCATGTTCCATGTGTTTGCCCAATAGTCTCCGGTTTCCTCATAAATGTTGCGCTCCTTGGCTTCCATGTCCAATAATGGCCCTCTTCCACGTGTTGTATGAATGCGAAAAGCCAGGGTATTTTTATGTTTTACCCCCCTAGCTGCGCGAATAAGCCGCCTATAAGAGAGGCGAGGATCCAGATCCGAATCACACCATCCTCCTTCCGCAAGTACTCATCGAAGCGTATCTGACAAAAATCCATTCCAACATGGACAGTCGACGCGGCTCCTCTTCTCGCGCTCCCAGTCCTCAGCCAGGAGATTGGAGGAGATGCTCAGTCCCGCATAGCGAGTTAGTGACCCTCCAAGCAGAGGGATACCTTCCCCCAGCCTTTATGGTTCCAGTTCGAGCCGGACCGGCCACCTACAAGGGTGGGAAGCAGGCGGAGAGCGTCCCCAATCCATCCAAAGGAGAGAAGGTATGCTTCGTCCCCTACTTAATAAGGGGACTCGGATTTCCCATACATCCGTTTCTCCGGGGGCTCCTGGAGTTCTATGGACTCCAACTTCACCACCTTACACCTGCCTCCATTTTACACATCGCGGGCTTTGTATCTCTTTGCGAGCTGTTCTTGGGCATCGAGCCCCATTTTGCACTGTGGAAGAGACTGTTTTGCCTCGTACCCCGTTCTCACGAGGGGTCCATATATCAAGTGGGCGGAGCCGAAATATGGCGCATCGCCGGGACCGGATATCTATCCGGAACCCCGAAGAAGGCGTCCGAAGACTGGCCTTCGGAGTGGTTCTATATGGAAGACGCCCCGCTGCCGGATCTAGTTCGGATCGGCCTCCCGGAGTTTAGCAACGCTCCTCTAAAGAAACGCCTGAGTTGGCGCCCGCGGAGCCCTCAACGGGAAGATGATAGGAGCATCCAATATCTGATGGGCTGGATACGGTTACTGGCCCATTCTGGATTAACCATGATTAGAGTCATGGCCACATGCATTATGCGAGGTGTGCAACCGCTCCAATATAGGGGCCACCCCATGTGGGATTTCAACGGGGAGAATGACGCCACCCGTCATGGCCGCAAGGGGCCGGGATCGGCCGCTGATCTGGTGAAGATCCTGTCCGGCTTGTACAAGGGGGAGAAGGAGGACTTCCTCCGCACGAGTCCATTGAATGGATTCTCCATGAATAACCCTCGGAGCTAGGTAACAAACGTTTATATATCTGATCCGTACTTTCAAAGATAAGTGTCTTACTTTATGATTTCGACGCAGGAACTGCGCCAGGATGTGGAGGGCATAGAAAGCCCGACTCCACAACCCGAGGATCTGGGAAGATCCCTTGATCTGGCCTCCGGAGAGGATCCAGACATAATGGTGGAACTGATTGACGGGGTGTTCCACCAGCTCAGCATAGACAATGCTCTAGTCGCCATTACGGCTGACTACCCCGGTTTATCTCCGGCTTCCCAGGTGAGTACGATCGAAGTCCTGACACCATTACTTTTTTAGTGCTTATTTCTGACCACCGTGTACCAATGGTGCTTCGCAGGAGGTGCCTTTACGGTGGGAAGCCGAGCCCCGGCGACTGACCAACCAGGGTCAGTGGGGCCCAGCAGGCGGAAGAGGAGTGCGGCGCGAATCGAAACGTCGCCGCAAAGGTATGGCGCACCATCGTGTTTTAAGGGAAAGACTCCTGGGAGGTATATTAATGCTCATGATTCTTCCAGGAGAAAGAGCGCTCGCCGGACTGAGCCCGAAGAGGTTGCCAACCAAGCCTCCGGCAGCCAGGCTCCAACGCCTGGTCCGGAGGGGGAGGCGAGCGCAAGGCGCGAGCCAGATGCTCCTCCAATGGAGGATGCCGACAGGTTGTCCGCCACCAGGTCTGAGGTGGAGAGCGCCATGAATCACAGGCGCCGTCAGACAGTTCTTCGTGACACGTGTTTCTCCCCAAAGGCGTTGAATGCCTTTAATGCGGGAGACGCGCACCTCCGTGCTGCTCAAGATGGTTTAACCAGAGCCACGGAGCAGTATGTAAAAGACATACGGGTGAGGAATTTTAATAGTTATATATGCCAGTAGCCCCCGAGACTTAAAATAGTTAAACTAACTGATTTAAGGATCATTTGTTATGCAGGATCTTACGGAGAAGAATACCCACATGTCCCAGGAGCTTCAAGAATGCAAGGCCCAACTTGAGGCCGCACTAGCCGCTGCCGGGGGAGCCACTAAGACCCCCTCTGGTAATTCATATTTCAAAAAGAGAAGTAGTTTATGAAGTGCGGCGTGTGTGTATAGTCTGACAATAATATTGCAGAGGGTGCCGGACTAGATCCGAACAAGCAACATCTGTTGCGCCAGCTGAAGGCCGGCGAGAAGGTGCTTATGAGGGTGCAGCAGGAGAGGAACAAACTCCAAGATGCCAACACCCAGCTGGGCGAAGAACTAAAAGATGTTCGGGTCCAGCTATCTAACTCCGTAAAGGAGAATCGGCGGCTTCGTCGCGGCATTTACAGTAAGTGCTTGAGCAAACTCTTTTGAAAAGAAGAGTTCGGCGAGGAAGTCGATTCACAGAAATGTGTCTGTAGGTGTGCTCACGGGTCGTCTAGCAGAGGAGATGCCTGGTTCCATGGGAGACCCTCTTCCCGAGCTGCTGCAACTGCACGAACGTGTTCGGCAGGCGATGAGCGGCGTCGTTCAGGCCTTATGGCCTTCCATCTCCCTACCCGAGGGTCTTGGAGAGCTTGCTGAGAAGCTTCAGGGAGTACGGCAGCGTTTCTGTCTGTGGAAGATATCGGCCTGCCGTCAAGGCGCCAGGGAGGCCTGGGCCATGGCGAAGACGCGGTACACGAAGGCTGATCCAAACCACATGGCTGAGGTCAGACCTGTGGGGCCCGATGGGAAGGATATCCCTGTGAGCCTGATGTACGGCCAAGTAGAGTTGGCCGCGAAATATTCCCAATGGGACTGTAAATTAGACAGCCTGTTTGATGGGATTGAAGAGGAGTACAATCAGTCAGTTTGACGATGTAATTTAAAATGACATGTAAAATGCCTTCTAGCCGGATTGTAGATTGTTTGTCTTTGCGGACCTTTTCGCTTCAACCTCGGGACCCAACAGTCCGGAGTGTGTCTGAATACCCTTACGGTTATACAAAAACCGGGGCATGCATGGAGACAAGGCGTAGGGGTCATAAGTGCTTTATCAGACAAGTGCCCAACTAGCTATGTTATATTACATGGTTAGTAAGAAACATCTTCTAGGGAGAATAGTTCCGTTAGGGGTTCCTTTCCCTGGGAGGCATGCCCTAAAGTGCATGTCCGGACTGTGAAAAGAGCAGAAAAAGCATCTGGGGTAGATAAATAAATAAGTAATAAATCATCTTTCAGGTCACCGACTGAATATTCCCTTAAGAACACTAGCCTTCGGCTTCACCCAGTCTGAGGTACACATCCGGCTAACCCGGCAGTAACAATCGCAGAGGTGCTCCCTTTACCTCCTAGCCGAACAATCGGGAACGTAGGGGTAAGCAAGGAGCCAGGCAACCCAGCTTGGCCAAAACTTAAGTCATATCGATGCATATAATGGTGAGTAAAAGGTACATGTGGAAGTATGACACATGTGTTGGGCATGAAGCCCATATAAATAAGCTTCTGTTAAAGAAGCCCCCAGGTATAACGAGTGCGAGTAGCACATCAAGTGAGTGCGAACAAAGCGCAGATCAGCCCTCAAGAGGCTTGTACTGAAAGAGGGAGGAAAACGGAGGGAAAACAAAGACAGCAAAAAAATATGAAAGGTGGACGGAGGAAGGAGACGAACTCTGAGTCCGGCGCAAGGCGTAGAATCTTCGGAGACGGGCTGCGTTCCATGGGTTTGGCTCGAGTCGGTTGTTAGATGCGTTGCGTAGATGGTATGCACCGCCGGTAAGGACTTGGTCGATGATGAAGGGACCTTCCCATTTGGGCTTAAGTTTGTCCTTTTTCTTGTCCGGCAGGCGTAGAACTAGCTCGCCAACATTGTAAGTTTTGGCCCGTACTTCTCTGCTTTGATATCTTCGAGCCTGATGCTGATAGAATGCGGAATGGGATTTTGCCACGTCGCGCTCCTCCTCTAAGGCGTCCAAACTGTCCTGCCGATCCAACTCGACTTCTCTTTCTTCATACATGCGCACGCGAGGTGAGTCATGAATTATATCGCAGGGCAAAACTGCCTCAGCGCCGTATACCATAAAAAATGGTGTGAATCCGGTAGTGCTGTTTGGCATGGTCCGCAGCCCGTAGAGTACGGAGTCGAGCTCCTCTACCCAGTGCGTGTTAGATTCCGTGAGGGACCGCACTAATCTGGGTTAATGCCGCTCATGATTAGACCATTTGCTCGTTCCACTTGACCGTTAGTTTGAGGGTGATAGACTGAAGCGTAGTCGAGCTTGATGCCCATGTTTTTGCACTAGAGTTTAACCTCGTCGGCCGTGAAATTCGTGCCATTATCAGTGATGATGCTATGGGGGACGCCAAAACGGTGTACTACCCCAGATATGAAGTCTATCACAGGTCCGGATTCTGCCGTTTTAACCGGCTTGGCCTCTATCCATTTGGTGAATTTGTCCACCATGACCAATAAGTATTTTTGCTTGTGGGTTCCCCCTTTAAGGGGTCCAACCATGTCAAGCCCCCAGAGCGCGAACGGCCAAGTGATGGGTATAGTTTTGAGGGCGGTGGGTGGCATGTGGCTTTGATTAGCAAAGAGCTGGCAACCGACGCATCGTTGGACTAATTCCTGAGCATCTGCCCAGGCTGTCGGCCAATAAAATCTTGTACGGAAGGCCTTGCCTACAAGGGCTCGGGCTGCGGCGTGGTGCCCGCCGAGTCCAGTGTGAATTTCAGCCAGGAGATTTCACCCTTCCTCTTCGGAGATACACCTTTGAAGGACTCCGGTTGTGCTTTTCTTATAAAGTTCTCCCTCATGGACCTTGTAGGCTTTAGATCGCCGAACTATGCAGCGGGCTTCATTTTGGTCTTCGAGAAGTTCCTGCCTGATTAAGTAGGCTAGGAATGGTTCCGTCCACGGGGCAATTACTGCCATTATTTCGTGGGCTGAAGGTGTTATTTCATTGGCTAAGCCACCAATTGTGTCAGAATGTTCCGTGTTGGGTGGTGCAGTTGGTTCCGGGTTGTTATTTCCGGACTCCTCTTCCCATAATACGGATGGCTTAAAGAGCCGCTCCAGGATAATGTTTGGAGGGACGGCATCGCGTTTTGCGCCGATGCATGCCAACACGTCTGCTGCCTGGTTATTATCCTGGGCTACATGGTGGAACTCGAGTCCTTCAAACCGAGCTGACATTTTTAGGACGGCGTTACGGTAGGCTGCCATTTTCGGATCCTTGGCGTCAAAGCCTCCATTTACTTGGGATATTGCGAGGTTTTAATCCCCGCACACCTCTAGGCATTGAATACCCATGGAGATTGCCATCAGGAGACCATGTAGAAGGGCCTCGTATTCGGCTGCGTTGTTGGACTCCGTGTACATTATTTGAAGTACGTATTGGACTGTGTCTCCGGTTGGGGACGTCAAGACGACGCCAGCCCCCAAGCCAGCCAACATTTTGGATCCGTCGAAATGCATGATCCAATTGGAGTATGCGCCATACTCTTTAGGGAGTTCGGCTTCGGTCCATTCGGCGATGAAGTCAACCAAAACTTGCGACTTTATAGCTCGCCGTGGTTTGTTGGTTATGTCAAATTCGGAACCTCGCCCCATCTGAGGCTCAAAGGCCGAGAAGTTTCCGGATTTGGAAGCTCGGATTGCTGGATGTTGTCCAACAAATCTGGTCCGATGCCTGACTTTAGATTCAGTACTTGATTGACGTATGTCCGTCCGCGGGAATCCGGCATAGAGGGATCGGGAATACGGACATAACTGGTCTTTAACATAGAAGAAGAGTCGCCGCGTTGTTCTTCTACCACAACAACGTGGTGGGTAGCCTGGGGAGAGTTAATTTCTCTCTGATCGGTTTTAAGCCCAATCTGATCGTAGTCTGTGGCGACTCCCAGGGCGGCGATGCGATCCAAGAGCTCATTTACGGAGGAGAGCTCCATCGGGTCTAGCTGCTTGGTGAATTCCGAGTTGACGTGAAGATCGCTTTTGATGACCTGAGAGGTCATTGTCGGAGCAGTGGCCGAACAGACGGTCATAAGAAAACCGCCTAGCCGGATAGTTTGGCCGGTGGCCAAAGCTCCCTTGACGACGGCGCCGTCTTTAAAGACGGGAAAAGGCATCCCTCCTGATTGTGACGGCACAAAGGAACTCTCAATGAAAGCACCAATGTCAGTGTCAAAACCGACGGATCTCGGGTAGGGGGTCCCGAACTGTGCGTCTAGGCGGATGGTAACAGGAGACAAGGGACACGATGTTTTACCCAGGTTCGGGCCCTCTTGATGGAGGTAAAACCCTACGTCCTGCTTGATTGATATTGATGATGTGGGTATTACAAGAGTAGATCTACCACGAGATCAAGGAGGCTAAACCCTAGAAGCTAGCCTATGGTATGATTGTTGTTCATCCTATGGACTAAAGCCATCCGGTTTATATAGACACCGGAGAGGGCTAGGGTTACACAGAGTCGGTTACAATGGTAGGAGATCTACATATCCGTATCGCCAAGCTTGCCTTCCACGCCAAGGAAAGTCCCATTCGGACACGGGACGAAGTCTTCAATCTTGTATCTTCATAGTCTTGGAGTCCGGCCGATGATGATAGTTCGGCTATCCGGACACACCATAATCCAGGACTCCCTCACTGTCTTTCGCCTTGCTCTAGATCCCCTTCCTTGCTCTCTTGCTTTTGAAATCTCCAGATCCGCTCCATCCTTCCCCTTTCAGCGAGCAATGGCGCCCCGCAAGGACGTGGCCGAGGCCCTGCCGGCTTGGTATTCATCGGCCCTGGACCCCCCAACATGACAGAGAAGAATCTCGTTGTTATGCGCCTAATGACGGCGGCGATGGGTAGCGAGATGGGGGAGACCAGACTCTGGGCCGGCTTCGTCCAGCCGGAGGCTAAGGGGAGCACCTTCTACCCCTTCTTCATGAGCACTGTCATCGCCGGCCTAGTTCCCCCCTTCTCCAAGTTCTTCTACGCCGTCCTCCGCCATTACAGGTCGCAGGCCCTTCATCTTCAGCCCAACTCCGTTCTCCTTTTGCCGATTTTCACCTACTACTGCGAGGCGCACGTTGGGGTGATGCCGTCCGTGGCTTTGCTGCGCCACTTCTTCTCCCTCCATATCACCAGTGGTCATACCTTGGCGTGCGCTGGCTTCGTCGCGTACTCCAAGGCCAACGCGATCTCGAAGACCGAGAAGAGGGTCGATGGCTTCTGAATCAAGTGGGTCATGATGGATGCCGGATGCATCCACTCTCGGTGGGTGTTGCCAACAGAGCAGCCCCAGCCCGACGAGGCGTGGTCTCGTGCAAAGCTCGTTGACTGATGGGCGAAGTCGGTGCTGGATAAGATGAACGCCAACCTGAGGCCGGGCAATATGAAGGTGGCGAAGATGACAGGGGCCACGCTCCCGAGGGAGTTCCTGACGCAGTGGGTGGATCCACTTCAGGCGCACTCGCACCCGTTGTGGACGCTTGGGGGTGCGGACGACGATCTTCGCCTGAACTCGGCGGCCCTGGCCGACGAGGATTTGGTCACAGCTCTCCGCCTCTTGGTTGGAGAAGAAGTGGAAGGTCTAGAGGGCCCTCCTGCCCCCCTGTTCCTTCACGTTAACTGGAAACAGGTGGTGGACGCCATGCTCACCTTTGACGAGTGCGGTCTGGTGTCGGCGGTGCCTCCTAAGGGCCAGGGGGCGCCGGCACCGGTGGAGGTGTCTTCTGATGATTCCCACGAGGGAGGAGAGGAAGACGAGGAAGAAGAGGAGCGCGACTCAGAGGTGACCACTGAGGGGACGGGGGAGACTTCTCCCCGGCGTAGGGCCAGCATCCTTCGCACCCTGCCAGACGAGGACGAGGCCGATGCCAGGCGAGAGGAAGAGGACCTGCCCGTGATCCCAAAGAAAGACAGGTCGAGGCTGATCTCTAGAGGGGCTACTCCTGCTTAGGCACCACCCGAAGCCGCCTCCAGCCCTTCTGGTGCGCCCTCTTCTGCTTCTGGACCTCTCGAGGCTGCCCCCCGGACCAAGAGGCTTACGGGCTTTAAGCTTGGCAAGAGGCCGGCGGCCTACGCCGTGATTGACCAGTAAGTGCTCGAACTCTCTCTTATTCTTGTTTTGTTGCTAGGGATTGGCATTCTCCATCACTTGGTTAGGCCGCCGCTTGCGGCGAAGAAGCTGAAGGGGAACACGGTGGCTCCACCTGGGGCAGGCTCATCTGTTGTGGCCGCGCCTTCGCCTGTGGGAAGGGGAGGTGGTGAAGTTTGCACTTCCCCTGCCCGATCATCCTCGCGAGGCCAGGAGGAGCATCCTGGCGGGGTGCCAGCCCTCGTGGCCCCGCTGACTCTGGAGGTGCTGGCGTTTGATGCTGTCACTGAGGTAGCCAAGACTCAGGAGCTCCCAGTCTCCCAAGCTGTGGTCATGTTGCCGCCTTTGTCGGTGTTCTGGGAATGGGGGTCCCTAGACTTGCCAGCCTGCGGCGTGGCTCAAGCAGTGGCCTTGTACTGCCCGTCTTCATCAACCCAAGTTCAAGACCCTCACGAGAGGCCAAGCCTCGTGGGGCGGACGATGCAAGGCTTCCCAGGGGCAGCCTCACCAGGCAGGCTCGCGAGGAGGCGGAGAGATCAAGGCAGGGGTACCTCGCGAGGTTCTCCTGACGCAAGCCATGATGATCGAGACCAGGCGGGCGCCAGGCGGGCGCCAACCTGCGCAGTGTCCTCGTTTCCCCTTTGGTGCAAAGGGGGAAAACGCAGGCGAGGAGTACCGAGGCATCAAGCAAAGGTTACCATATCGGTGCAACGAGACCAAGACTAGAAGAGCGGCAGGACGGAAGTCACGGCGGAGCCCAAGACGGCATCATCGCCAGTGCCTTTGGTAGTCGAAGACCAATTTTAGTCAGGATAACTTGTACTAGCCGTTCCCATTCAAAATGGCCGTTGTAGGCTCCCTTCCCGCTCAATATTTGGGAAGAGGACCAGGCCCCCTATAAATAGAGATAGCCACCACAGTAGAGATTGGATCGAGAGCTCATCTCATCTAGAGCCGATCGAATCCATCCCAAGTAGAACACCGCACCAACTCAAGAACACCTCTCGCGGGGCTGTTCTTTCTCTGTACTGTTCATCATCAGCCCCAGAGGCAATCCACCACCACACACACTAGAGTAGGGTATTACACCACAACGGTGGCCCGAACTAGTATAAACCTTGTGTCCCTTGTGTTGTTCATCGTGTAGCTTAGATTCACGGCAAGGCGTTGGGATGTGGATCGGTAGCGGGAAGATCTTTGCGCGTACCCCAGAGTTTGAACCTTAAGGGTTTTGCCGGAACCCGATATCCGACATTTGGCGCGCCAGGTAGGGGTGCGCCGGAATCTTTCTTCTTCTGTTCCACGTTCCATCGTTCATCGCATCCATGGCAGACGCTCGCCGAGCTCGCGCTGAGCGTCGGGCTGCCCTTGCCGCCCGCGTCGCCCAGAGGGCTCCCGTCTATGGGCCTCACCATCATTCTCTGTCGCCTGCCGCCACCTGCCCGGTGGAGAACAAGCAGCAGGCATCGTCGTTGCATCCCTCGGTGCAACGGGAAGGCCGCACCGCCACTCCGTCGCTAACTCCAGCTGGTTCTTTGTCTCATGCTCGTGGCGCTCCCACGAACGCACGGGCGGCGTTGCTCCTGGCATGTGAGCTCCTGCACTACCACCCCGTCGACGACCTCTATGAGGAGTGGCTCACTCGCATCACCGAGCTCGTTAGCGCCACAGGGGGCTCCCCTGCACTGTCGCTCTCGCTGCCCCACCCTCCGTCCTACATGGGCGATGCAGCTCAGGAGGTGCCTCTGCCACCTCCTCCCCAAGAAGGTGCCCTGGCTCCGAGGCGCGCGGCCCCTGGACGGGACCCACCGCGTCCAGCGCCTGCGCGACAAGAAAGGAGCAGCCAAGAATCCCTCGTCCCCAAGAAGGCGCTTGCATGCTCCCTGCTCCAGCACGTCAAGACCGCATCCCGGCGCCAGCATGTCAAGACCCTGCGCTGCCCCTGGCAGCGGCGCGCGGGAATCTCCAAGAGCAAGCCCCGCATCTCCAAAGGGCTCTGGTGGCCACCGCAAGCTGCCGTGCCTTTACCACTGAGCTACGCAGTGTCGCCTGGCCGGGCAAGTTCGAGCCGAATCTGCCTCCTCGCTATGACGGCACTGCCGACCCCATAGAGTTCCTACAGCTCTACGAGCTGGGCATCAAGGCGGCCAACGGAGACGAAAAGGTCATGGCGAATTGGTTTCCCATGGCGCTCAAGGATGGTGCCCGCACCTGGCTCCTGAACCTGCCTCCCGGCACGATCTCCTCTTGGAACGAGATGCACACTCGCTTCATCGCCAACTTCCAGGGCACTCGCGACCGTCCTCCAGTCATGGGTGACCTGCACTGCATCAAGCAGCAACCCGGAGAAACCCTACAGAAGTACATCCAGCGCTTCAACAACGCTCGCCTCAAGATTCCTAAGGTGACCGAGGAGACCATCATCTCAACGTTCTCTGACGACGTCCGCAATGTCAAGATGAAGGAGGAGCTAGCCATTCACGAGGATCTGTGCACATATCTGGAGCTGTTCAACCTGGCGACCAAGTGCCCAAGAGCTGAGGAGGGGCGTCTCTCCCTCCTTGAGCTTCCAGCTGTTAACCTAGAAGAGAAGAAAGCGAAGGCCAAGGATGTGAAGCGCAAAGGAGCAGTTGTGCTCGCAGCAGAGCCATAGACGAAGCGCGGCAGGGACCAGCCGGAGTCGTCCAAGGGCAGCCGATACTGCGCCTACCACGACCTCCACACCCACAACACCAACAAATGTCAAGAGCTCAGGGCCATTCGAGAAGGACACATCAGCCAACGCCCCAAGCGCAACGACCGGGGCTACGACCGAGGAGGAGGAGGAAGTGATGGAGGACGATGGTACGACCGAGGCCCTCGCCAAGAGTGGCATGACCGACCTCACGAGGATTGCTGGCAGGACCAGCATTGCGAGGGGGCTTGGAGGGATCAACCTCGTGAGGATCGCCCGCAGGGCAATGCAGGCCTTCCTCCTCTGCTCCCACCACCAAGAAGGAATGACGACCACCACCAGGACGAGGGGGCTGGGGGCTTCCAGGAGCCATGTGATATCGCTTGCATCTTGGGCGGTGCCCAGGCCCTAGCCTCTCAGCGCATCTTCAAGCAGTTTGCTGACAAGGTGAATGTAGTCCTCTCCAAGCTCGAGGCCACGCACCCTCTCAGGTGGTCCACGTGTGCTATCACGTTCAGCTCAGCGGATCAACTCAAGTGTGCGGCAACAGCTGGCGTCCTCCCAATGCTTTGTTCCCCAGTCATCAGCAATGTGCAAGTTACCAGGACCCTCATCGATGGCGGCGCATGACTCAACATTCTATCCGTTGAGACATTCAACAATCTCCAAGTGCCATATGATCATCTTCAGCCAACCAAGCCTTTCTCAGGAGTCACTGACGGCTCCACCACTTCGATAGGGCAGGTTCGCCTCCCTGTCACCTTTGCCCACATTCGCCTGCTATACAATGCCATCCTCGAGTATCCAGCCCTGGCCAAGTTCATGGCGGTGACTCACCATGGTTACACTGTCCTCAAGATGCCGCTAAGCGGCGGAGTCATCACAGTCCCATGCGAGGAGAAGGATGCGGTGTGCTCCCTCGAGTGCACCTTCCAAGCTGCATCAGTCGAGGACCCAAAGAGCAAGAGTGAGAACCCTCTCGAGGTAGTTCCCAAGAAGAAGAAGACATCACCCAGCTCAAGGCCTCAGGAGGCAGGCATCTCCGGAGGCGCCACATCAGGATCTGCGCCCGTGCAAGGGGCACCTCCCTCCATCACATAGGAAGGCGCGCCCAGTGCCCTCCTTGGGCAAGGCTCGGGGGCTCTCTCCTTGAGGGCGTCAGACTTTGCCAAGATCACGAGGGAGGCACTCGGGCACCACTTGGAGGCGTGCTTCGCGGCACATTTCCCTCAGGAAGGCAAGAGGCAAGGAGGGCCCAACCCTCAGGAGTTCATCACCAAGGTCACTCACGAGCTGCAGGAATCAAGAGTCATACGCGACGATCGCCGCCTACCTGGTGTAGCTCCCCATCCAGGTGAGGATGGCGGGCCGCGCGTCTGCATCGACTACCCATGGCTCAACCGAGTCGCGTCTCAGGAGCGTTTCTGGCCTTCGCGCGTGGGACACTGCAAGGGTCCGCCACACAACTATGCTTGCATGCCTTTCAGCCTGCCAAACGCGGCTGCTTCTCACCAGCGTCTCATGCGGAGCATTCTGGAAGCTCAGGTGGCCAGGCACCACGCGGTCCTGGCAGAGATGGCGATGGTCCTTGAGGAGCCACCCGGACCCCCAGAGCCTCCCGAGGCTCAGGGCTCCGGCGGCTCATGAGGATCGGCCCCTTCACCGTGCATCGTCAGCTACTACAACACCAGCTCTATAATGGTATCAGGTGATGTCTTTCTAGTTTAATTTCAGCTGGGAGCGCCCTCAGGGCTGCATTATTCCTAGGTCGCGCGGGCCTGTCCCTGCGACATGTATCCCTTTTGCATATGTCTTTACTTTACCTTGCTGGGGGCGCCCCTCAGGCTGCATCATCCCCAAGCCGCTTGGGCCTGACCCAGTGGCATGTATCCTTCCTGCATCTATCTAAGGCAATTTGCCTTTCATGCTTAACCTGCCTGTGATAATCGCCTACTCGATTGACACCTACCCTTGGAGCCGCACGCGCTGGCACGACGCTTGTGCATGGGTCCATCCCGGCAACGTCGACAAATCTGAGTAGTCGAGCTCTAGCCCATGGCAGCCCCGCAAGCGTCACCTCACCAGACCCTCAGTGCCCTCACCACTCTCTCGGATCAACCAATGGCCCGCCGGCAATCGTAATGGCAACCCTTGCTTCTCTCGTGTTGGTTTACAGGGTCTACCTAAGGAATAATGTGGGGGGGGGGGGCGTTGCAAGCTCTCTCTCTCCCTCACCAATACGATACGCTCGCACGTTAAAAGGGGGGCTCCTGAGCATCGCGACTCAGGAGCTCTTACAGGCTCTCCAGCCCTCACCCCTAGCCTTGTCCACGGCATCGCAACCTGGCATACCAGCGGTAGCTGAGCTCGCTTGAGGGCCGGGACCTGAGGATGTAGAGCATGAAGGAGAGTGCGGGGAAGGGAGGAGAAGCTCGCGGAGGCCTAACCCAGCTACATCCCAGCTGCTGAGACGCAAGTCCGGCACCTCGCGAAGGAACGGCTCCGCGCTTTCAAGATAAATCTCGCTCCCGGAATAGCTAATCGATGAGACACCAAACCCTCACTTAATGCAGCTCTATGACGATGCCACCGCCTTCCTTTCTCGCCTTTTGGCGACTGCTTGAGCGCTAAAGGGGACTTCCTGAGCATCGCGCCTCAGGGGCTCTTATTGGACCTCGGGCCGCTCACCTCCTGGGCTTGACCACGGCTTCGCGACCTGGTATACCAGCGACAGCTGAAGCCTGCCTGGGGACCGGGACCTGTCAGCGTAGAGCACCAAGTCGTCGTGAGGTTAGAAAGGGGGAACCAAGCCGGAACAAGACAAGCATTTACATCACTTCTTAGTAAGGATCATATCAACAAAGGCATTCCAGACACTTTACATGCCCCCATGGGGTATTTCCTCGATTCCTCACAGGGAACAAAAGGTACTAATCCTGAGGAGCCCTAACTACATGCGTCTCCATGGCCGACGCCATTATCAACAGTGGGCCACGAGGGGCCGGCGCCAACCCCATCCAGATCAGCCGCGCCGACGACCTGATGCAGTTGCCTTGCTCCAAGCGCGGCACGAGCTCGGGGACTCGTAGCTGTTGTCGCTCGTCTCCGAAGTCACGAGAAGCTTGGGAGAGTCGCTGGACCCCCAAGCATCTTCGTTGCTGTCAGAGGAGCCGTTGGGGAAGCGGGTGGCAGGCCTGGCCCTTGTCACGTCGACGTCCTGGCTGCCTCCTTTGGGGCAGCACTCCAGCCGGCGGCCTTCCGCATCGAAGACCTTGAAGAGCATCAAGGAGGCACCATCGTATTCGAAATGAATCACGAGGGCACTCCCTGTTCGGCAGACCCAGGCGATCTCGCCCCAGCCTCGGGTCATGTAGACCTTGCCCGGAGAGACGACTTCAACCTCCGCTCCGGTCGCGGGGGCACCACAGTCGGCGTGCTATAGCCAGAGCTCGAGAGGCCCCCTCGGTGGCATCTCGAAGGCAAAGAAGGGAGGAAAGCGGATCCAGGAGCTTGGAGGCATGGCGGCGTGAAGCACGAGCTCGCAAGAGGAGTCCGCGGCGTGGACTCCAGGAGCAATGGCGCGCATCGCCATGACTCGTCGGCGTCGCGAGCGATGCAGGCGGTACCGCTTGGCGTCTCCTTCTTCAGGGCCCTCAGCCCGGGCGTATAGAGGTAGAGGAACCCAGGAGGTGTCCGCTCATACCAAGGCCTCGACATCTCCGGCCGAGCAACCTCCTCACGGCGGCTGGGGACCGGCCGTTTCTTCGGCAGGAGCGGATCGAGCCCCTCTCGGGGGGCCTTTCCTTTCTCCTCGGCTGAGAACCGACGGAACGGCGCCATTGCTGGCAAGATGGAGGAGGAGCGAGGAAGAATAAGCGAGCGGAGCAAGAAGAGATGGATTGCAGGGGCTCGCGCCTCTCCATACTTGTAGTCCAGGGGAGACCAACCGTCAGCCCCCACGATCGCAGGTAATCATGAACCTTTTTGCATGCAGCAGGGACTCGTCAAATCAGGCAGTTGCTGAGGCAGCATGGGGAAGCGGAGACACCCACGTCCAATCAATCGCCACGCGGCGACCAAGGCCGCAGGATGTTGGGGGCCATGGCGCTCCGCACTTGCCCTTTGGCTTTGCTGCTAAGCCAAGTCCAAGCACGCCTTGGGCCCGGGGGCTACTGTTGGCGTTCTGGGACCGGGGGTCCCCAGACTTGCCTGCCTGCGGCCTGTGGCATGGCTCAAGCAGTGGCCCAGTATGACCCGTCTTCATCAACCCAAGTTCAAGACCCTCGTGAGGGGCCATGCCTCACGGGGCGGACGACGCAAAGCTTCCCCAGGGGAAGCCTCACCAGACAGGCTCGCGAGGATGCGGAGAGATCAAGGGAAGGGTACCTCCCGAGGTACTCATGACACAAGCCATGACGATCGAGGCCAGGCAGGCGCTAGCCTGCGTAGTGTCCTCATTTCGCCTTTGGTGTAAAGGGGGCAAATGCAGGCGCGGAGTACCGAGGCATCAAGCAAAGGTTACCATATCGGTGCAACGAGACCAAGACCAGCAGAGCGGCAGGACGGAGGTCACGGTGTAGCCCAAGACGGCGTCATGGCCGGTGCCTTTGGAAGTCAAAGTCCAACTTTAGTCAGGATAACTTGTACTAGCTGTTCCCCTTCAAAATGGCCGTTGTAGGCTCCCTTCCCGCTCAATATTTGGGAAGAGGACCAGGGCCCCTATAAATAGAGATAGCCACCATAGTAGAGATTTGATCGAGAGCTCATGTCAGGACCCCGACTCAATGCCACATCGATCTAGCATGTAACACCTCATATCACTTTGCGGCCTCACGCACGGTATTCCCACGGGTGTCGCCTTACCTTAGCCCGGGACCGTTTGCGCCTTTTGGCACACGTATATGACAGTGTCGCTAGCATCCATATGATAAGGAGCCCGGGCTGACATGGCTAGTCGTAAACCCAAAGTGGCACAGACTTACAGGGACAGGCATTCATGACCCAGCATCGAACGTGTCGGTCATCAGCGAGTGAATCCAGGCTGTAGCACTGGGCTAGCAGGACTCCGGTGAACCGGGCTGTAGCGGGCTAACAGGACTCTGGTATTCATCGCGTGACATTTCCCCGAAGGGACAGACACAGGAACGAAGAAGGACACATGCCGGCCAGCCTAAGTGTTCCGGAGCAGTAGCAAGCTACCATGGCTCAGTGAAACACTAGGAGACATTTCCCGGTAAGAGAGGCTACTAA
>NC_041393.1:235691386-235695820 GCF_002162155.2 Triticum dicoccoides
TAGTTGGGGGAGCGAGGGGGTGGCTGTGGCCCCGGTAACGGCGTCGGCGGCGATGGGCTCCGCTCGGGCGTGTGCAGGGAGGGAAGCAGAGGAGGGAACGGGGTCCAGGGGAAGAGAGGGGAGGTGCAGGGGGCGAGGGGAAGTGCGTGGCGTGAGGGGGAGGCTTGGGAACGCCTCGGTGGAAGCAGGAGGTGGCCGAGGCGGCATCGGCGCTCGCCACCGAGCTGCTTCGGTGCGAGGGGAGGAAGAAGACAAGGGGGAGGAGGTGGGCTGGCTACAGGTAAGTGGCCCAGGTACGGGTCTTTCTCTCTCTCTCTTATAACTCTGTTCTGTTTTATCTTTTCTATTTTCTGCAATTTGTTTTTGATTGATTTAAAATATCAAATCATTTTATAAAATCCTGGAAACAGTTATGGGTGCTTTCTGAATTATTTCAGTGACCCCTAACAATTTCCAACATTTATTTGAACATTTAAATTATTTATAGTATTTAAATGCCCAAAGTCAAATACAATATGGTTTAATTCAATGACCAAATATGTCCTGCAAAAATATAAACCATTTTTGGTAGATGCTTCCACCTCAAACAAGAAATGTTGAACATTTTTAGAGGTTATTTTGGGTTTAATGAAAAAGATTTTATTTTGACCCTAGTTGAATTCATTTGGTTCTAGGGTTTAGTCAATCCCCATTTCAGGTTTAAATGAAATTTAAACATGATGCAACACTCTAATGCATGCACTAGGCATTGTCAGAACTAGGGATGTGACAACTCACCCCCACTAAACAATAATCTCGTCTCGAGATTCAAGCGTAGGGTAGGATGAAGGGAAAACGCAAACTAGTACAATCTTCACGATCCAGGTTGCACTTCAAATGAACGTTGATTTGAACACCATCTTTGTCTTGTCGTCTTTCTCTGAGAACTTCGGCTAATCATGACAAGAAGAGGAAAGGAAAACTCTAGAAGGATCGGTCTCCTCGAAGATCGAACAACTTAGGATCAACTCATGGTTTGAACATGGAAATATCTCTCAAGCTGAGAGACGAAGCACACCTTTAGAGGAATGGAGTGGAACAGATGACGAAGTGTAACGCCCTCGATGCGGCTATAGCTCCCACGTGTCGAGGCACGACTTAGAGGCATAACCGCATTGAAAGCAATGTCGCAAGTCAGGCAGTCATTACAACATCCCATGTAATATATAATAAAAAGGGGAGATAACATAGTTGGCTTACACTCGCCACGTCACATCAGAGTACATAAATAACATCCATCAAACAAATCACTCATGGCCCGACTACGGTGCCAAAATAGAAAAGACCCCCAACATGCGACAAGGTCCTGAATCGATAACCCCAACTAGGCACCACTACTGATCATCTGGAAAGGACACGTAGTATCGCTGAGAGTCCTCGTCGAACTCCCACTGGAGCTCGTAGTCGTAAACTGGAGCAGAAACACCTGGACCTACATCTGGAGTTGTAGCATCTGTGATCCTCAGGGACTCAGCAATCTCACACCCACGCGATCAAAACCATTTAAGCTCATAGGAATGGATAAGGCAAATATATGTGGAGCTGCAGCAAGCGACTAGCATATGTGGTGGCTAACTTATACGCAAAAGAGAGCGAGAAGAGAAGGCGAAGCACGAGCGAGAAGCTAAAGGAACATCCTGCGCAAGCATAACTCCAACACCGTGTCCACTTCCCGGACTCCGCCGAGAAGGGGCCATCACGGTAACACACACGGTTGATTCATTTTAATTAAGTTTAGTTCAAGTCATCTACAACCGGACATTAACAAATTCCCATCTGCCCATAACCGCGGGCACGGCTTTCGAAAGTTCAATCCCTGCAGGGGGGGTCCCAACTTAGCCCATGACAAGCTCCCACGGTCAACGAAGGAATAGACCTCCACCCGAGACACACCGATCAGACTCGGCAACCCGGTACAACAAGACAATTCGACAGGTTAAAACAAGACCAGCAACACCGCCCGAATGTGCCGACAAATCCCGATAGGAGCTGCACATATCTCTTTCTCAGGGCACACTCAGATGAGCGCTCCATACAACTAAAACCAAACCTCGAGTTTCCCCGAGGGGGCGCTGCACAGGACTCTAGTTTGGACCAACGCTCAGAGGAGCACTGGCCCTGGGGGGTTAAAATAAGATGACCTTCGGGCTCCGGAAACCCAAGGGAAAAAGAGGCTAGGTGGCAAATGGTAAAACCAATGTTGGGCATTGCTGGAAAAACTTTAATCAAGGCGAACTATCAAGGGGTTCCCATTATAACCCAACCGCGTAAGGGACGCAACAATCCGGGAACATAACACCGATATGACGGAAACTAGGGCGGCAAGAGTGGAACAAAACACTAGGCGAAGGGCCGAGCCTTCCACCCTTTACCAAGTATATAGATGCATTAATATAACATAGCAACATAATGATATCCCAACAAGTAAATAAATGTTCCAACAAGGAACGGCTCCAATCTTCACCTGCAGCTAACAACGCTATAAGAAGGGCTGAGCAAAGCGGTAACATAGCCAATCAACGGTTTGCTAGGACAATGGTGGGTTAGAGGTTCAACATGGCAATTGGGAGGCTGACAAGCAAAAGGTAGGCATCGTAGCAGTGGCAAAGCAAAAGAGCGAGCAAACTAGCATAGCAAAGATAGTAGTGATTTCGAGGGTATGATCATCTTGCCTGCACAGTTGTCAGAGTTGACTGGATCCTCACAAGCAAACTCAACGGGCTCCTCGGTAGCAAACTCGTCTCCCGGCTCTACCCAAACAAGACAAACAAGCAACAAGGATACAATCAACCACGGGCAAGACCAAGCAATATGAGGAAATGATGATATGCTATGCGGGATGCGATGCGGGATGCAAAATGCAAGATGTGACAGGAAATGCATGAACCTGGCATCAACTTGGAAAACCAAGTGTGCCATTGGATAGAGGGGATGAAATCGCTTGAAAACGATATAAAGATCATTGGAATCGGAGCTACGGTTTGGAAATGGCGAGCGTTTTAAGATATGACACCGGTCTGCGATTTACAGCAAGTAGGCATCTAAATGCAACGAAATGAACATGCTACAGCCACCAAACATGAAAACAAAATATATGGCAGTGATGTACACAAGATGGTTGACAAAACACTAGCACTGAGCCATAGGCAAATTCATCCATTAAGAGGTTCAAACAAGCATGGCTAAAACGCAAATGCAAAACAGATTTCAGACTTAGTGAAATTAACACTAGTCTGAAATTTCAGATCACGAAGCTCTCTTCGGAGCAGCAAAACAACATGATAGAAAACCTGAACATGACAAGTAAGAACATGGCATGGAGCTATTCAACAAGCTTAATAAAACACCCAAAGTGACCTGGGGCCAAAAGGGTTCACAAAATACTCTACCGAGCTCACGAACATCGCTCGAACACAATCAGTTTTCAGACAGTGAAAACTGAGACATGCTGAAATTTAACTCACGAAGGCATGTAAACGAGCTCGATGCACTCACTACGGTGCAATTCATGGCAAGGAAAGCATATAACCAGCAAGAAGGCACAAAGTGCTAGCTACACATGGCAAGAACGAAGGTATAGCATGCATGGAACACTAACGGTAGCATCGGCGAAATCGCAAACAAGTTGACGATCTGCCCAGATTAACAACGAAGCAAAAGTTGAGCTCGAATGAGTCAACCTAGAGCACTCCACAAATGCCAACAAAGACATGGATGGATAGAGCATGACATAAATATCAAAACTCCCTTACTTATCATCCCCAAAAGAGGCACGGATCGCTAGGAAACAAGCTGGACATATAGCATCATGAACTAAAATATCCCAGACTTTGTGAAAATCACTAAGTCCCTGAAATCTGCAATCTCAGGTACCTCTCTTCGCAAGCTTGCACAAGACAACACACATATCCTAAAAATTCATGGGTGGCACCTCTGGAAAGAAGACAAAATGCTTCACAATACATCCCAAAGGGGCACAGGCATATCATGCACGAATTAAACATAGCAAAAATGACAAAAGTGCATGATGAACTAACGGATCTGCAATTTAACTCACGAAGCCTCCTTCTAACAGCATTTTGGGTATCAAGATGACCTCAAATGCAAATGATGCAATGTAACGAAATGATGCACATGTCGAGGCGAAGATTTTCATATATCATACGCCTAAAACGGATCTACGGTTGCGGAGATACGAGCAGTCAAACATCGCATAAAAAACTAGGGTTTCTGGACAAAAGTCAACGGGGGGGGGGTTGGATCTGAGATCTGGAACCTCACGGAAACCGAGGCGGCGCCGGAACACTGTAGCAACCGGAGGCGGAGCTCGCCGGAGACGCGGCCGCCGGTCGGGGAGGAGGCTGCCGGGGCGGCGCCGGCGTGGAGGCGGGCGGC
>NC_041393.1:235695830-235702394 GCF_002162155.2 Triticum dicoccoides
AAACGGAGGGGTGTATAAATAGGCATAGAGGGAGCTAGGAGAGTCCAAATGAGGTGCGGTTTTCGCCCACACGATCGTGATCGAACGCTCTAGGACATGGAGCAGAGTTTGGTGGGTTTTGGGCCAAATTTGGGGGGTGTTGGGCTGCAACACACACGAGGCCTTTCCGGTCCCTCGGTTAACCGTTGGAGTATCAAACGAAGCCCAAATGACCCGAAACTTGACAGGCGGTCTACCGGTAGTAAACCAAGGCCACTTGACAAGTCTCGGTCCAATCCGGAAATGTTTAAACCCCACACAAGAAAGAAAGGTAGAAATGACCACCGGAGGAGAACGGAACGCCGGATTGCAAAACGGACAACGGGGAAAATGCTCGGATGCATGAGATGAACATGTATGCAAATGCAATGCACGTGATGACATGATAAGAGATGCACGAAAAAGAAAACAACACACGGAGACAAAGACCCGAACCCGAGAAATAAATATAACTTAGCACCGGAGACGGCAAGAGTTGGATACAAATATGGAAAGTATATCTAGGGCGTTACAACACTCCACCACTACGAAAAGATCGCGTCCCGAGATCTAGGACTGAAAGAACTCCGGGTACTCAGAACGGAGGTGATCCTCGCGTTCCCAGGTAGCTTCACGGTCGGAATGGTGAGACCACTTAACTTTGAGGAATTTGATTGACTTGTTGCGAGTCTTGCGTTCAGTCTCTTGAAGAATAGCAACTGGGTGCTCACGATAAGAGAGATCTTCTTGGAGCTCAATGTCCTCGAAGTTGACGGTGCGGTCAGGAGTCTTGAAGCACTTTCGAAGCTGAGAGACATGGAACACATCATGAACATTTGCAAAGTTTGAAGGAAGCTCGAGTTGATAGGCGAGGTCGCCTCTCTTGCTGACAATCTTGAAAGGTCCCACGTATCTAGGGGCAAGCTTCCCTTTGATACCGAAGCGACGAGTACCTTTCATGGGAGAGACGCGGAGGTAAACATGATCTCCGATCTCGAAAGCTAATTCACGGTGCTTACTATCATAGTAGCACTTCTGGCGGGACTGGGCTGCTTTGAGGTTATCACGAATGACTTTGCACATTTCTTCTGCTTCTGTGATTAAGTCATTACCCAGCAGCTGACGTTCACCGGTTTCAGACCAGTTGAGAGGGGTACGGCACTTCCTGCCATATAGAATTTCAAAGGGGGCCTTGCCCGAACTTGCTTGAAAGCTGTTGTTGTATGAGAATTCAGCATAAGGAAGACAATCCTCCCACTTCATGCCGAAGGAGATCACACAAGCCCTGAGCATATCTTCAAGAATCTGATTGACACGCTCGACTTGACCGCTTGTTTGAGGATGGAAAGCTGTGCTGAAGCGGATGTTGGTGCCCATGGCTTTCTGAAAAGAATCCCAAAACTTGGAGGTAAAGATGCTGCCACGGTCTGAAGATATCACTTGAGGAATACCGTGCAGAGAGACAATGCGAGAGGTATAGAGTTCCGCCCATTGAGCTGCAGTGATTGACTCTTTGATAGGCAGAAAATGAGCCACTTTGGTGAGCTTGTCGATGACGACAAATATAGCATCATTGCCACGCTTGGACTTTGGAAACCCAGTCACGAAGTCCATTTCAATGTGGTCAAACTTCCATTCTGGAATGGCAAGAGGTTGGAGGAGACCAGCTGGCCTTTGGTGTTCTGCCTTCACTCTTCTGCAGACATCACATTCGTTCACGAATGAGCGATCTCGCGCTTCATTCGAGTCCACCAATAAGCTTGCTTGAGGTCCTGATACATCTTCGTACTACCAGGGTGGATGGAGAGGAGAGAGTTGTGAGCCTCGTTCATGATCACCTTACGGAGTTCACCTTTGGGCACAACAATTCGATCCTCGAAAAAGAGAGTGTCCTTGTCATCAAGTCGGAAGCACTTGTACTTGGACTGACTCTTTGCAATACCAATCTTCACCTTCTTCACCATAGCATCAAGAAGTTGGGCTTGGCGAATCTGGTCTTCTAAGGTAGGAGAGACTTGAAGGTTGGCGAGGAAACCTTGAGGAACAACTTGCAAATTAAGTTTGCGGAAAGCTTCACAAAGCTCGGGTTGATAAGGCTTGAGAATCAGACTGTTGCAATATGCTTTTCTGCTCAAAGCGTCAGCAATCACATTAGCCTTGTCTGGAGTATACTCGATACTCGGATTGTACTCTTGAATCATTTCGACCCATCGAGTCTGCCTGAGGTTGAGATTAGGCTGAGTGAAGATGTACTTGAGACTCTTGTGATCAGTGAAAATATCCACTTTCCTTCCCAATAGAAGATGTCTCCAAGTCAACAAAGCATGCACAACTGCCGCCAACTCGAGATCATGAGTGGGGTAGTTCTTCTCATTAGGTTTCAACTGGCGAGAGGTATAAGCAACAACTTTCTTCTCTTGCATCAGTACAGCACCGAGACCTTGGAGAGAGGCATCACAAAAGACCTCGTACGGCTTGGTTTCATCAGGCGGAGTCAGAACTGGAGCAGTGATCAATTTCTCTTTCAAAGTGTTGACCACCATTAGCACATAGATAGACAACAATATAGAAGCTGAATCCAACGGAATGAAAATTGCAACATATAGTCTTCACATCCGAACAAAATGAACGAATGCATTCCTCTTCAAATGGTCACCTATCCATAAATTGAGAAGCCACTAAGAATTAAGGAAGAAAAATAATTCAACAAGGTACGGATCAAGAACGAATAATCGGTAAGAAATCCCAATCTCAAACCAATATCCGTGGAAGAAGAACTAGAGCTACTAGAACTCCCACCTATGAAATTCCCGAACCTTTCCGGTTATGCAATCAGGTGTTGGGGATACAGGGGAAGCACAATATCTCACCCAAACTAGCAATTCCTACATCCAGCTGTATCCATCCTTCAACACATAACCAGGAAAACTTCGGAAACCATCTACCTCAACCTTCGAAAAGCATCCGTTATACAAGTTATGGCGATACTCCCGAACTCCCGCCCCAGTACTGGGTGGCGTCGAGGTTATCTCACCAACGAACTGCATAAGAGAGATTTTCGATGTCGGCGAACATATCTCAAGTATACCAGAATTGCAACGATAAAATTGTGACGACAACACCTCGGAGCTCAACTCCCCGGGACACTGCCTCAACCCCTAAAGACAGGAGGCACCAAGAACAATGTTCTCGTCACAAAACCATCGTAACAAAACCAAGATACTCGCGTGATCCTAAAAAAAATTTTAGTGAAATTTTAGAAGAGAAGAGTCAAAACTCTACGCCAGGATGCCTTACCAGAGCGATGAGGAGACTGGGAAGTAAAAAGAATTCCTAAGCTCTCCGATATATAATTCCTAAGGACTCAAAACATTTTTCTAGACACAACTCGGCTGCTAAAAACGATCAAGCAATGGGGCTCCTAAGGTCAGGGATGGCTCTGATTACCAACTTGTAACGCCCTCGATGCGGCTATAGCTCCCACGTGTCGAGGCACGACTTAGAGGCATAACCGCATTGAAAGCAATGTCGCAAGTCAGGCAGTCATTACAACATCCCATGTAATATATAATAAAAAGGGGAGATAACATAGTTGGCTTACACTCGCCACGTCACATCAGAGTACATAAATAACATCCATCAAACAAATCACTCATGGCCCCGACTACGGTGCCAAAATAGAAAAGACCCCCAACATGCGACAAGGTCCTGAATCGATAACCCCAACTAGGCACCACTACTGATCATCTGGAAAGGACACGTAGTATCGCTGAGAGTCCTCGTCGAACTCCCACTGGAGCTCGTAGTCGTAAACTAGAGCAGAAACACCTGGACCTACATCTGGAGTTGTAGCATCTGTGAGCCTCAGGGACTCAGCAATCTCACACCCACGCGATCAAAACCATTTAAGCTCATAGGAATGGATAAGGCAAATATATGTGGAGCTGCAGCAAGTGACTAGCATATGTGGTGGCTAACTTATACGCAAAAGAGAGCGAGAAGAGAAGGCGAAGCACGAGCGAGAAGCTAAAGGAACATCCTGCGCAAGCATAACTCCAACACCGTGTCCACTTCCCGGACTCCGCCGAGAAGGGGCCATCACGGTAACACACACGGTTGATTCATTTTAATTAAGTTTAGTTCAAGTCATCTACAACCGGACATTAACAAATTCCCATCTGCCCATAACCGCGGGCACGGCTTTCGAAAGTTCAATCCCTGCAGGGGGGGTCCCAACTTAGCCCATGACAAGCTCCCACGGTCAACGAAGGAATAGACCTCCACCCGAGACACACCGATCAGACTCGGCAACCCGGTACAACAAGACAATTCGACAGGTTAAAACAAGACCAGCAACACCGCCCAAATGTGCCGACAAATCCCGATAGGAGCTGCACATATCTCTTTCTCAGGGCACACTCAGATGAGCGCTCCATACAACTAAAACCAAACCTCGAGTTTCCCCGAGGGGGCGCTGCACAGGACTCTAGTTTGGACCAACGCTCAGAGGAGCACTGGCCCTGGGGGGTTAAAATAAGATGACCTTCGGGCTCCGGAAACCCAAGGGAAAAAGAGGCTAGGTGGCAAATGGTAAAACCAATGTTGGGCATTGCTGGAAAAGCTTTAATCAAGGCGAACTATCAAGGGGTTCCCATTATAACCCTACCGCGTAAGGGACGCAACAATCCGGGAACATAACACCGATATGACGGAAACTAGGGCGGCAAGAGTGGAACAAAACACTAGGCGAAGGGCCGAGCCTTCCACCCTTTACCAAGTATATAGATGCATTAATATAACATAGCAACATAATGATATCCCAACAAGTAAATAAATGTTCCAACAAGGAACGGCTCCAATCTTCACCTGCAGCTAACAACGCTATAAGAAGGGCTGAGCAAAGCGGTAACATAGCCAATCAACGGTTTGCTAGGACAATGGTGGGTTAGAGGTTCAACATGGCAATTGGGAGGCTGACAAGCAAAAGGTAGGCATCGTAGCAGTGGCAAAGCAAAAGAGCGAGCAAACTAGCATAGCAAACATAGTAGTGATTTCGAGGGTATGATCATCTTGCCTGCACAGTTGTCAGAGTTGACTGGATCCTCACAAGCAAACTCAACGGGCTCCTCGGTAGCAAACTTGTCTCCCGGCTCTACCCAAACAAGACAAACAAGCAACAAGGATACAATCAACCACGGGCAAGACCAAGCAATATGAGGAAATGACGATATGCTATGCGGGATGCGATGCGGGATGCAAAATGCAAGATGTGACAGGAAATGCATGAACCTGGCATCAACTTGGAAAACCAAGTGTGCCACTGGATAGAGGGGATGAAATCGCTTGAAAACGATATAAAGATCATTGGAATCGGAGCTACGGTTTGGAAATGGCGAGCGTTTTAAGATATGACACCGGTCTGCGATTTACAGCAAGTAGGCATCTAAATGCAACGAAATGAACATGCTACAGCCACCAAACATGAAAACAAAATATATGGCAGTGATGTACACAAGATGGTTGACAAAACACTAGCACTGAGCCATAGGCAAATTCATCCATTAAGAGGTTCAAACAAGCATGGCTAAAACGCAAATGCAAAACAGATTTCAGACTTAGTGAAATTAACACTAGTCTGAAATTTCAGATCACGAAGCTCTCTTCGGAGCAGCAAAACAACATGATAGAAAACCTGAACATGACAAGTAAGAACATGGCATGGAGCTATTCAACAAGCTTAATAAAACACCCAAAGTGACCTGGGGCCAAAAGGGTTCACAAAATACTCTACCGAGCTCACGAACATCGCTCGAACACAATCAGTTTTCAGACTTAGTGAAAACTGAGACATGCTGAAATTTAACTCACGAAGGCATATAAACGAGCTCGATGCACTCACTACGGTGCAATTCATGGCAAGGAAAGCATATAACCAGCAAGAAGGCACAAAGTGCTAGCTACACATGGCAAGAACGAAGGTATAGCATGCATGGTACACTAACTTTAGCATCGGCGAAATCGCAAACAAGTTGACGATCTGCCCAGATTAACAACGAAGCAAAAGTTGAGCTCGAATGAGTCAACCTAGAGCACTCCACAAATGCCAACAAAGACATGGATGGATAGAGCATGACATAAATATCAAAACTCCCTTACTGATCATCCCCAAAAGAGGCACGGATCGCTAGGAAACAAGCTGGACATATAGCATCATGAACTAAAATATCCCAGACTTAGTGAAAATCACTAAGTCCCTGAAATCTGCAATCTCAGGTACCTCTCTTCGCAAGCTTGCACAAGACAACACACACATCCTAAAAATGCATGGGTGGCACCTCTGGAAAGAAGACAAAATGCTTCACAATACATCCCAAAGGGGCACAGGCATATCATGCACGAATTAAACATAGCAAAAATGACAAAAGTGCATGATGAACTAACGGATCTGCAATTTAACTCACGAAGCCTCCTTCTAACAGCATTTTGGGTATCAAGATGACCTCAAATGCAAATGATGCAATGGAATGAAATGATGTACATGTCGAG
>NC_041393.1:235703087-235710628 GCF_002162155.2 Triticum dicoccoides
AAACGGAGGGGTGTATAAATAGGCATAGAGGGAGCTAGGAGAGTCCAAATGAGGTGCGGTTTTCGCCCACACGATCGTGATCGAACGCTCTAGGACATGGAGCAGAGTTTGGTGGGTTTTGGGCCAAATTTGGGGGGTGTTGGGCTGCAACACACACGAGGCCTTTCCGGTCCCTCGGTTAACCGTTGGAGTATCAAACGAAGCCCAAATGACCCGAAACTTGACAGGCGGTCTACCGGTAGTAAACCAAGGCCACTTGACAAGTCTCGGTCCAATCCGGAAATGTTTAAACCCCACACAAGAAAGAAAGGTAGAAATGACCACCGGAGGAGAACGGAACGCCGGATTGCAAAACGGACAACGGGGAAAATGCTCGGATGCATGAGATGAACATGTATGCAAATGCAATGCACGTGATGACATGATAAGAGATGCACGAAAAAGAAAACAACACACGGAGACAAAGACCCGAACCCGAGAAATAAATATAACTTAGCACCGGAGACGGCAAGAGTTGGATACAAATATGGAAAGTATATCTAGGGCGTTACACGAAGGTTCACTAGGTAGACAACGATTCCACACCTAAAAAGGTGGTAAACGATTATCAATGTAGCAAGGAGTTGAGTTGCCATGATACCACAACGAGGCACCTTAGGGACGGTGACTCGTAGAAATATCCCCTTAAGTGGCAAAAAGAATTACCTTTGATATAGAGATCATTTAGACTCTCTAAACCAGCCTAAGGCAATTCTCGAGCGATCATTTGGAGGGTGTCGGTAGAATGGCATACTCGGACTTGGATGATGTGGATTACCTTGTTGAAGACAACGTAATGGATAAATTTGCTTACCACCAGAAATGGAAGAGACCCATGGTAGAATGGCACAATGGTGGTGCAAGCTGGGAACAGAATGCAAATGCTGGCAATGATTCTGGTAACTGGGGAAGAACCCAACAATAGAGAGTGAATTCACTGTTGGAGTGGTTATAGCATAACCGAGGAAATCTGGGGCAATCCCAGCTAGTGCCGATGATAAGACGTAGCGCTTGTGCGTGCTCTCAAGAACTTGAGCATTTCCACAATCATCAAGGTTTTATCAACAACCGCGTCAAGGGTGCTGACAACACAACATACTACCATGATGAATAGCGATGGACGATGCAGATGCGAAGGAGGATAACACTTTCTCAGATTTCACCTTAGCGAGGCCAAGCAAATAAAATCTGGATGATCGACCGAGAGACATTTAGCACTCCGCTTCTAATTTTCTCCTTGATGTGCTAGTATAACCCATTCATAGATATGGTTTGATATCTAAAACATCAAGTAAAAGGTCGGACTTCGGGAACACAAAAATCCATAGGGGCAACTAGGGAGTAAATCCTGCGAAATCCCTATGGGGGGGTGGCCAACTTCATCAATCAAGATATTATAATAACAGGTCTTCCGGCTGGGTGTGTTGGCCACGACATCCACCTTACCGGTTATCGAGAGACCAATATTATAGTTCTTGGGAGATGTTCCAAACCATCATATCTGCCTGAGATTCAGATCTGGTTGGTGTCAGGATATTCCAGACTCATCGAGTCTAGGAAGAAAATGAAAGTTTGCAACACAATTCGACGAGACAACGCTGCGAGATTCTCGGGGAATGAACTACGATAGTAAGCTCCAAAACATGAGCTGGTTCTGCTACAACATGTGAACATGATGTCCAAGACAAGCATGACCACAAAGTAGTCTTATAATAAAACACTACCGAGTTCAGGAGGGGGAACCATCAACGAGGGTATCGAAGTTCTTTCATAAGTCCGGATTAGCTCTTATGAAGGAACTCCTTCTCCTTGAACAAATCAATCAGTGGCTTGGTGTGCTAGGGATACATATAGATTGAAGGTTGCAAGTCTTCAAACCACAGCATTCTTCGCACGTGTGCATGACTGATTTGGAATGATTCCAAAGAAAGCAACATTGACTTTCTCGAATCCACGGCGACAACTTGCATCAGATGCACATGAATTAAAGGAAGTCACTACCTTCATCCAAACATATGCTTCATGAGCTAGCATGAACAAATGCTTTCAAAAGTTTCCAACACTAGCTTAATGTTCAGCAAAATTATGGAGAAGACAAGGATGTTGTCAATGGGCACAACAACAATTCATCTGGGTTTCCTTTTAAAAGGAATTCCATAGTTAAGTGAACAAGTGATAGCATTGGTCAGACCCAAAAGATATAATGGTGTATGCTCGAGGGATCAACCACGAATAAGACAACATTACGAGCATCATTGGTACTGATTTGATTTGACGATAGCCCACACTCAAATCAAAGGATTGATAAGACAATAGGTCCAGCAACTGATCACAAGGACCAATCGATGAAGATATCATCTTTCTTCTACACACACCACACAAGAATATCCCTTTGGAACGAACTAAGTCAGGCAAGCTTTTATCTTCCAACTCTCCAAGTTGTTGTCTAGCTTAACCAACTAGCTCAGGGATATCTAACACCGATTCTTGGAGAAAGGGTGGTTTACAAGAAACCAACTTGATCACGAACTCAACATAGCGGTCAGGTGACAACCCAGTAACACCTCCAAGAAGATATTTGGAAATTCACGAACCACCGGTATGTTACTAAGCTCGAGAACAATCTTGCTTTTGAGGGCAAGACGATATGATCAAATGAGTGAGGACTTGACAAGATCCTAACTCATCAATCGAAGGGTGCACCGAAATAAGGACTAGGTAGCACGATCAGTCTTAGAAGGATGATTCGAAAACCAACATACTAAGAATGAAATTATTATCCTTTAACTACCAAGCAACAGAGTTGCTAGCAGTATTGATTTCACACATCACAATTCATTTGTCGGTATTCCGGTTGCATCAACACGAGGGCCGAGGAATGAACAGTGATGGCAAGAAGTATCACTGTACCAAGAGTTCATGGGATGGTGTGCAATTCCTATAACAATCTCGATATAAAATATGTAATACTCCAAGGTAGAGCAGAACCAAAAGCTGGATTGGCATTTGATCTGCGGAATACAATTACTTTGACCCAATCCTAGATATGGAAGAGGTACTGGAGTTTGTTTCTCCTAGTCATTCCGGAATAGAATGGCTTGACAGACCACAAGAGTCATAGGCATCGATGAACGAACGCACGCATACTCTTGACTATCAATTGATAGACGAGGGTCAGAATGCAACTAAAGAGAACAACTCAAAGGAACATATAACTTTCTGAGTTGTGGATGCATAGATTAGTATGTCGAACCAAGTTCAGCATATTTCTTCCGGATAACCCATGCAGAAAGGTAGAACTGGCAGAGTCACGATTTATGAATGGAGAACTCCTCAAGAGTACTCTAATTGTGATTTTTTTTGATCCAATAAACATCTGCCATAAGTAGTTCATGGTATTTGGAAGAAGAAGATACCACGGACTTCAAGGACTATCGCAAAGGTTACTAATATCCTAAAGGCACTAGCAATTACTATCAACATGAAGTAGGTAGAGTGAATCTCGGGTTCAGAACCCAGGAGTAGAATACCTACTACTAAGTAGCATCACGGGATGCTTCCGAGAATAAAGGCCAGAATCTTCACACTAGGACACAAATCATGGCTAGACCACTAGATGATCCCCTAAGCACTTAGGGTCATAATAATAATTCCAACATATATGTCGAGGCAATAATTACCTCAACACACCGATTAGTGTGGTTAATCTGGCCCATGGGAACATCGGAAACAGAAGGAAGGGATTTGCAAATGCATCGGACTATTTAGAAACCTGGGATGACTCGGACAGCATAACGGCTATAATTGCTCAAAAAGATTTGAGACAATCACAAAAATGGTGGCATAACCACTCAGAAGCACAATATCAAGGTTCCGAGATCAACAGTTAACATATGGAAGTAGTAGCAACTGAACTTAGACTTAAATCCAACAATCTTACAAGTCTACGGATTAGTAACACGTGATCCTGATAGAAAGAAGAGATAGCCTAGTTCTTAATCCCCGTAGGAAAGATAAGATGACTCAGATCAGAAGGGCATAAGGTATAAGGAGTAAAAAGAGCCTTACGTTCCATCCCACAATCAATTCCCTTATATAACTAAAGAATTTCTAGACTCAACTTCGACCAGTTTGGCTTGGTAATCCTACAGGCAGTCAAGCTCTGATACCAACGCTGTCAGGACCCCGACTCAATGCCACATCGATCTAGCATGTAACACCTCATATCACTTTGCGGCCTCACGCACGGTATTCCCACGGGTGTCGCCTTACCTTAGCCCGGGACCGTTTGCGCCTTTTGGCACACGTATATGACAGTGTCGCTAGCATCCATATGATAAGGAGCCCGGGCTGACATGGCTAGTCGTAAACCCAAAGTGGCACAGACTTACAGGGACAGGCATTCATGACCCAGCATCGAACGTGTCGGTCATCAGCGAGTGAATCCAGGCTGTAGCACTGGGCTAGCAGGACTCCGGTGAACCGGGCTGTAGCGGGCTAACAGGACTCTGGTATTCATCGCGTGACATTTCCCTGAAGGGACAGACACAGGAACGAAGAAGGACACATGCCGGCCAGCCTAAGTGTTCCGGAGCAGTAGCAAGCTACCATGGCTCAGTGAAACACTAGGAGACATTTCCCGGTAAGAGAGGCTACTAAAGATAAACAACTAGATGGTCAGATCCCACACATACCAAGCATTTCAATAACATACACACAATATGCTCGATATGTGCAAATACAACATGGCATCACAACATGACTCTACAAATCAAGTATTTTAATCAATAGGCTCCGAGGAGCGAGACATTACAAACATGGGTCTCATGACCCAACAATCAGAGCATACAAGTCAAAGCACAAGCGGAAGCTATCATGTCTGAGTACAGACATCTATAAATGAAAAAGGCTGAGAAGCCTGACTATCTATCAGATCCTGCCGAGGGCACAAGATCGTAGCTGAGGTATCAAGCTAAATGTCGAAGTCCACGTGGAACTACTAGCGAGACCGAAGTCTCTCTGCAAAAACATAAAATAGGCAAACGTGAGTACAAATGTACCCAGCAAGACTTACATCAGAACTATCTACATATGCATCATTATCAACAAAGGGGATGGTGGAGTTTGACTGCAGCAAGCCAGCTTTGACTCGGTGGCTATCCTGAACTACGACTGCAAGTAACTCTTTTGAGGTGGCGCACACGAGTCCACATATTCACCATATCAATACACCACTATGGATCCGCTCCCGTCTCCCTACGAGAACGCCATCCATAGCACTCACGCTTATCTTGCGTATTTTAAAGTATCCACTTTCACTTGTCTATGAACTGATATAAGCAACCCAGAAGTCCTTTTCCGCGGACACGGCTATTCGAATAGATGATGTTAACCCTGCAGGGGTGTACTTCTTCACACACGCTCTCACCACTTACCGCCGTTTACACGACATGTACTCGGCAACCTTCAAGCGGAAGCCCAACGTGGGTGTCGGCCACGGCCTACCTAAACACTCAAGTCTCTAGTCCAGGTTTATCGCCTATTCGGGTTCCATCCATGAGGAGATCCGGCCGGAGTTTCGCTCACAACCCCAAACGATGTGAACAGGGTTCCCGAGACACCAAACGGGCGCCCGGTACACCGTGCCACGTGCCTACCGCATCACAGCCCACCCCTACGGTCAGCACTGCGCACGGCCTCCAGCATACTACAAACACCAGAAACTACTTGCAACTCCTGGACAGAGGACAAGGGTGATCAAGAAGCCGAGAGGGTCCATTGGTTTCGGGCCCAATGCGTGGTAGTAGCTGAATCATGGATCACAAACACAGAAATCAGTTCCTGAGGACGGCTGCAATGAGACAACCCACCATGTACTCCTACATGGCCTCTCACCGCTACCTTTACCAAATCGTGTTCACTCACTTAGCTCACACACAGTAGGACAGGTTCACACGCCTCTGATTCATCCCCGATGAATCAGACCTGACTCAACTCTAAGCAGTAGCAGGCATGACAAACAAACATGAATGAGTAGGCACAACAGGGCTCAAACAACTCCTACTCATGCTAGTGGGTTTCATCTAATTACTGTGGAATGACAGGTCATGCAGAGGATAAAGGGGTTCAGCTACCGCAGCAAGTAACAGATGAATCGATGTTGTCCTAATGCAGTAAAAGAGAGCAGGAGCGAGAGAGTGGGATTTTATCGGAATGAACAAGGGGGTTTTGCTTGCCTGGCACTTTGAAGATAACATTGAGTCTTCATCAGTGTCAACGATCACATCATCGGTATCACGTCTATCGAGAGGGGACAAATACCGGCAACACAGAAGGGAACACAATCAATGCAATGCACAATATGATGCATGATCATGACATGGCAAAATGAATGTGTTTTGAGCCAATGCAACTAGCAACAGATTAAATGAAGTTGGTTTGAATACAAGATTCAAATTCAAACTCCATATGTGATTATTTAAATGCCCTTTATTTGATTTGTGCTAAACAGCAGCTATAAGTTGTTCTAACATGCATGAAAATGGTACAGATGGATTCCTTGAATTTTTCTGACAATTTTTCATATATAAATTATTTAATTTGGAGTTACGATTAATTTTCTATGATTTATTGAAGTTTAGAATATATTCTGGAATTTCCTGATTTAAATTAAATCCAGAAATTATAATTATTGCGCCAGCATGACATCAGCATGACGTCAGTAGTCAACTGCGGCTGGCTGGGGTCAAACCTGACGTGTGGGGGCCACACGTCAGTGACAGGGGGGGTTTAACAGGGTTAAATTAATCCTAATTAGGGATTAGTGGCGCTGGGGCCCACTGGTCAGTGTCAGGGGGTTAACTAACAGTGGATAGCGCTAATCCTAATTAGCTACAGGGCTGGGCCCACCTGTCAGGGACTCAGGAGTGTCCTGCCGTGGTCAAAGTGGGTCAAACCCACCGGCGACGTGACGCCGGCGAGGCCCGAGACGGCGGCGCGATGCGGGATCGCGCTACAGGGCACGGGCGAGGCCGTTCTTGGGCTCGTTGGAGAGCTCTTGCTCCCGCGCGTCGAACGGTGGTGGTGGCCGAGCCTGGGGTGGCCGGTACCATCGACGGCGAGCTCGTGAGCGGCGGCCGGAGTTCGGGTGCGGTCGGAGTCGGCGTTGCAGGGTGTTTGGGGAGGTGTTGGTGCATGCTGCGTGCTCCTAGTGAGGCGTGGAGCACGATAGTGTGCTCGGTTGGGTGCTACGGTGACCGTGGCCACGACGGCGACATCGCCGGCGGCGTGGAGCTCTCGGCCAAGGTGGGGCTAAGGCCTAGAGGTCGAAAGAGACCAGGGGAGAAGGGGGAAACGACTCGGGGGCTCACCGCGGTTGCAGTGGGCGTCGAAGCGGGCTCGGAGACGCGCTGGAGACGGCGAATTCGACGGCGATGATGGTCGGAGCCCGAAGAGGGGAACGGCGACGTGGCGGCGATGCAGGGCTTCCGGAGGCCCGTGGA
>NC_041393.1:235710848-235729261 GCF_002162155.2 Triticum dicoccoides
GCCCCGGTAACGGCGTCGGCGGCGATGGGCTCCGCTCGGGCGCATGCAGGGAGGGAAGCAGAGGAGGGAACGGGGTCCAGGGGAAGAGAGGGGAGGTGCAGGGGGCGAGGGGAAGTGCGTGGCGTGAGGGGGAGGCTTGGGAACGCCTCGGTGGAAGCAGGAGGTGGCCGAGGCGGCATCGGCGCTCGCCACCGAGCTGCTTCGGTGCGAGGGGAGGAAGAAGACAAGGGGGAGGAGGTGGGCTGGCTACAGGTAAGTGGCCCAGGTACGGGTCTTTCTCTCTCTCTCTTATAACTCTGTTCTGTTTTATCTTTTCTATTTTCTGCAATTTGTTTTTGATTGATTTAAAATATCAAATCATTTTATAAAATCCTGGAAAAAGTTATGGGTGCTTTCTGAATTATTTCAGTGACCCCTAACAATTTCCAACATTTATTTGAACATTTAAATTATTTATAGTATTTAAATGCCCAAAGTCAAATACAATATGGTTTAATTCAGTGACCAAATATGTCCTGCAAAAATATAAACCATTTTTGGTAGATGCTTCCACCTCAAACCAGAAATGTTGAACATTTTTAGAGGGCATTTTGGGTTTAATGAAAAAGATTTTATTTTGACCCTAGTTGAATTCATTTGGTACTAGGGTTTAGTCAATCCCCATTTCAGGTTTAAATGAAATTTAAACATGATGCAACACTCTAATGCATGCACTAGGCATTGTCAGAACTAGGGATGTGACAGCTCATCTCATCTAGAGCCGATCGAATCCATCCCAAGTAGAACACCGCACCAGCTCAAGAACACCTCTCACGAGGCTGTTCTTTCTCTGTACTGTTCATCATCAGCCCCAGAGGCAATCCACCACCACACACACTAGAGTAGGGTATTACACCACAACGGTGGCCCGAACTAGTATAAACCTTGTGTCCCTTGTGTTGTTCATCGTGTAGCTTAGATTCACGGCAAGGCGTTGGGACGTGGGTCGGTAGGGGGAAGATCTTCACGCACACCCCAGAGTTCGAACCTTAAGGATTTTGCCGGAACCTGATATCCGACAGCCTTCTCCTCCTGCACCACTGGCTCCGGATTCTTCTGCCTCCTCCACTGTCTTGGACCGTGCCCTTACGGAGCTGGGCCAGCTGCGAGAAGACCTCCAGGGCGCCAACTCCCATCTGGTAGCCGGAAGCCTGGAGCTTGTCTCTGGCTGGGTTCACTCTCATGCCTCTGTCCGAGCGACGTTGGAGCGGGCCGCGACAGCTTCTGAGGGGGAGAAGCAAGCCGCGATCCAGGCCGCAGCTGCCCGCGATGCTACGCTGAAGGATGCCACGGTCGCCCAGGACCGTTGCAAGGTGCTGGAGGCCGAGCTGCAGGGCTTGCGCGATGAGCTCGCCAAGGAAGCTCGCGACCGCCAGGCGAAGGAGGAGGAGATGAAGGCTCAGGAGGATGCCATCAGGGACCGCGACGCCAAGCTGACCGCTGAACGCGGCCGGCTGGGGACGCTGGAGCAGAAGCTGAAGAAGAAGAGGGCCGACCTAGATACCAAGGCGAAGGTCCTGGCTGAGGACCACGTGGCCTTTGCGGATCTTGAGGAGAGATCTCGCAAGGCGCTGAAGACGCTCCATGATGGTGGCTTGGAGAAGCCGCTGGCTGGGGCCAAGGATGGCCCCACCCAGCTGCTTCCCTTCTTGGTCGAAGCGCGTGAGGAAGTCGTGACCGGCGTCGGCCCCATGGCCGAGGTTGAAGCTCGCATCCTTTCTTCTGCGGTGCTGACGCGCGTCCTCAGCCAAGTCTACCTTCGCGACCCTGGTGCCAACCTCGACGAGCTGCTAGAGCCCGTGGACACCGAGCGCTCCGCCGCTGCTGCTGAAGCCATGAAGGGCGGAGCGGAAGCCCTGCTGGCGAAGTTCCGCGCCTTTGCCACCATGCCCAGGGCAGCTGCTGCTGATCCCGTGGCCTCGGGAGGTGGAGCTGATGGAGGCAACACCACCATGGAGGCGGGGCTCCTGGCGAATGGCGGCATTGCCCAAGGGTGATCTTCTCGCGGCTTCTTTCCTGGTTTAACTCCCGCAATATGCAGCGTGCCTCATGGAGGCGTTTAAACTTGTGTTTGGTATCATGAGGACAATCATGGTTTGTAATATTTGCTTCTGGATTTGCTTCGAGATTTTGCGGTTTCCTTCCTATTTGCTTTGTGTTCTACGTCGGCAGGGCCCGGTCCCGCACATACCTCAACTGCCGTTAGCCCCGACCGGATCACCAGGGCGGAACCAAGGAGTGAGGGGATACGTGACAAGTTAGGCTCCTGAGTCGCGATGCTTAGGAGTCCCCCTTGACACGCAAACAACAAATAGGGAGGGAGTGTAGGAGTAGATCTGTCATTCTACTTCGGCAGGGCCCGGCCCCGCGGATACCTCAACCGCCATTAGCCTTGCGGAACTAAGGAGTGAGGGGCTACGTGACCAGTTAGGCTCCTGAGTCGCGATGCTCAAGAGTCCCCCTTGACGCGCAAACGGTCTTCATACCTTGGCTCCACTCGGGGAGGGGAGCGCGACGACTAGGTCCGAGGGACCTTGTTGGGTGGCGTGCGCTCGGGCGTGACTCGGGCGCAGCTCCCGTGTCCAGCCACCTCACATGACGCTCCCGAGGGGAGGTGTTGCGATGAGGCCAGACACTGAGCTCTGGGCTCCCTGAGGTTGATACGGCCATGGGCCGCCCTCGGTTGTTTATCACCAGCGCAGAGCATTGCGCTTCCGTATGTGTGTGGGCATAGCCGCTCCTCGGCAGTGTCGTCAGCCAGCGCGGAGCATGGTGCTTCCACTGGTACGTGGGAGGGGGCCCCCCTCAGGGAGGAGCCCCCAGGGCGTGTGGAGCCCCGCACTGACACGTGGCTTGCACGACAGGGCTGGACGAGGTGTATCTGGGCACTCGTGAGCCAGCGCAGGACTCATGAGGCCGTACCTCAAGGCGGGTTGCGCCTATTCTTGAGCCTTGGGCGGCTGAGTGTTCCTGCGAGATGGTTAGATACAAATGCTCTACGTCCTCAGGTCCCGGCCCTCGAGCGAGCTCAGCCGCCGCTGGTATGCCAGTCGCGATGCCGTGGACAAGGCCAGGGGGAGAGGGCTGGAGAGCCAGTAAGAGCTCCTGAGTCGCGATGCTCAGGAGCCCCCCTTTTAACGTGCAAACGATTTGCATGAGGGGGAGAAGGCCCATGGTGGGAGGCAGATGATAACCATAGGCAGGCTAAGCATGAAGGGCAAACCAGCTTAGATAAAAGCAGGAGGGGTACATTGCCACCGGGTCTGGCCTGAGCGGCTTGGGGATGATGCAGCCCGAGGGGCGCCCCCAACAAGGTGAACTAAAGACGTAAGCAAAAGGGATACATGCCGCAGGGACGGACCCACGCGACCTAGGAATGATGCAGCCCTGAGGGCGCTCCCAGCTGAAATGAACTCGGAAGATGTCACCTGACACCGTTATAGAGGGGGTGCTAAAGTAGCTGAAGGTGCGCAGTGAAGAGGTCGATCCTCACGAGCCGCCGGAGCCCTGAGCCTCGGGAGGCTCTGAGGGTCTAGGCGGTTCCTCGAGGACCATCTCCATCTCTTCTAGGACCACGTGATGCCTGGCCTCCTGAGCCGCTAGAATGCTCCGCAAATGGCGCTGGTGAGTGGCAGCCGCGTTCAGCAGGCCGAAAGGCATGCAAACGTAGCTGTGCGGTGGACCCTCGCAACGTCCCACGCGCGAAGGCCAGAGGCGCTCCTGAGATGCGGCTCGGTTGAGCCCTGGGAAGTCGATGCAGACGCACAGCCCGCCATCCTCGCCTGGATGGGGAGCTATGCTAGGCAGGCGGTGATCGCCGCGTATGACTCTTGATTCCTGATGCTCCTGAGTAGTCTTGGTGATGAACTCCTGAGGGTTGGGCCTTCCTTGCCCCATGCCTTCCTGAGGGAAATGTGCTACGAAGCACACCTCCAAGTGGTGCCCGAGCGCCTCCCTCATCATCTTGGCAAAGTCTGAGGCCCTCCAGAAGAGAGCCCCCGAGCCTTGCCCGAGGAGGGCGCCGGGCGCGCCTTCCTATGCGGTGGAAGGAGGCGCCCCTTGCACGGGCGTGGATCCTGACGCGGCACATCCGGAGATGCCAACCTCCTGAGGCCTTGAGCTGGGCGATGTATTCTTCTTCTTGGGAACTACCCTAGGAGGGTTCTCGCTCTTGCTGTCTGGGTCCTCGATCGATGTAGCTTGAAAGGCGTGCTCGAGAGAGCACAACGCATCCTTCTCTTCGCAGGGGACTGTGATGATTCCGGCGCTTCCTGGCATCTTGAGGACATTGTAGCCATGGTGGGTCACCGCCATGAACTTGGCCAGGGCCGGATTCCCGAGGATGGCATTGTATGGCAAGCGAATGTGGGTAACGTCGAAGTCGATGAGCTCGGTACGATAATTGTTGCGATGTCCGAAAGTGACAGGGAGGCGGACCTGCCCTATCGGGGTAGTGGAGCTGTTAGTGACTCATGAGAAAGGCTTGGTAGGCTGAAGTTGATCATATGGCACTTGAAGGTTGTTGAACGTCTCGACGGACAGGACGTTGAGCCCTGCGCCGCCATCATTGAGGGTCCTGGTAACTTGCACGTTGCTGATGAGTGGGGAGCAAAGCATTGGGAGGACGCTAGCTGCAGACGCACACTTGAGTTGATCTGCTGAGCTGAAAGTGATGGCGCACGTGGACCATCGGAGCAGGCGCGTGGCCTCGAGCTTGGGGAGGACTGCATTCACCTCGCGAGCAAACTGCTTGAAGATGCACTGAGAAGCTAGGGCCTGGGCGCCGGCCAGGATGCAAGCGATAGCACGTGGCTCCTGGAAGCCCACAGCCCCCTCGTCCTGGTGGTGGTCATCATTCCTTCTTGGCGGTGGTGGAAGAGGAGGAAGGCCTGCGTTGCCCTGCGGGCGGTCCTCGCGAGGCGGATCCCTCCAAGCTCCCTCGCGAGGCTGGTCCTGCCAGCGATCCTCGCGAGGTCGGTCACGCCACTCCTGGCGAGGGCCTCGATCGTCCCATCGTATTCCACCTCCTCCTCCTCGGTCGTAGCCCCGGTCGTTGCGCTCGGGGTGTCGACCGATGCGTCCTTCTCAAACAGCTCTGAGTTCCCGACATTCGTTGGTGTTGTGGGTGTAGAGGTTGTGGTAGGCGCAGAATCGGCTACCCTTGGACGACTCTGGCTGGCCCCTACCGTGCTTCATGTCTGGTTCTGCCGCGAGCACGACTTCTCCTTTACGCTTCACGTCCTTGGCCTTGGCCTTCTTCTCTTTTGGGTCAGCAGCTGGAAGCTCGAGGAGGGAGAGGCGTCCCTCCTCAGCTCTTGCGCACTTGGTCGCCAGGTTGAACAGCTCCAGAGATGTGCATAGATCCTTGTGGATGGCGAGCTCCTCCTTCATCTTGACGTAGTGGACGCCATCAGAGAATGCTGAGATGATTGCCTCCTCAGTCACCTTGGGGATCTTGAGGCAAGCATTGTTGAACCGCTAGATGTACTTCTGCAGGGTTTCTCTAGGCTGCTACTTGATGCGGTGCAGTCACCTACGGCCGGAGGACGGTCGCGAGTGCCCCGGAAGTTGGCGATGAAGTGGCTGCGCATCTCGTCCCAAGAGGAGATCAAGCCGGGTGGCAAGTTCAGGAGCCAGGTGCGGGCACCGTCCTTGAGCGCCATGGGAAACCAGTTCGCCATGACCTTTTCGTCTCCTTGGGCCACCTCGATGCCCAGCTTGTAGAGCTGCAGGAACTCCGCAGGGTCGGCCGTGCCGTTGTAGCGAGGAGGCAGATCCGGCTTGAACTTGCCTGGCCAGGCGACGCTGCGTAGCTCGATGGTGAAGGCGCGGCAAACTGCCATGGCCACCGGAGCCTTTTGCAGACGCGAGGCTTGCTCTTGATGGTTCCTGCGTGCTGCCGCTAGGGGCAGCATGGGGGCTTGACGTGCTGGTGCAGGGATGCGGTCTTGACGTGCTAGCGTAGGGACACGGTCTTGACGTGCTGGCGTAGGGAGCACATGTGCGCCTTCTTGAGTCCGAGGGATTTCTTGACAGCTTCGTTCTTGCCGGCGGGCACTGGACATGGTGGGTCATGTCCAGGAGCCGCGCGCCTTGGAGCCAGGGTGCCTTCTTGGGGAGGAGGTGGCGGAGGCGCTCCCTGAGCTGCGTCGCCCATGCAAGACGGAGGGCGAGGCAGCGAGATGGATGGCGCAGGAGAGCCCCCTACGACGCTGACGAGCTCTGTGATGTGAGCAAGCCACTCCTTGTAGAGGTCATCAACGGGGCGGTAGTGCAGGAGCTCACATGCCAGGAGCAACACGGCCTGCGCGTCCGTGGGAGCGCGACGAGCGTGAGACGACGAACCAGCTGGAGTGAGCGATGGAGTGGCGGTGCAGCCTTCCCACCGCACCGAGGGGTGCAACGAAGATGCTTGCTGTTCGTTCCCCGCCGGGCCATTGGCTTCATTGGCGGAAGGCGATGGAGAACGACGAGGAGGCCCACCGACGGGAGCCGTCTGGGCGACGCGGGCGGCGAGAGCAGCCCGGCGCTCGGCGAGCATCTGCCATAGATGCGACAGAGCGATTGAACGCAGAACAGTGGAAAGAAGATTCCGATGCACCCCTACCTGGCACGCCAAATGTAGGATATTGGGTTCCGGCAAAACCCTTAAGGTTCGAACTCTGGGGTGTGCACAAGATTTTCTCTCTACCGATTCATGCCCCGAAACCTCGCCGCAATTCTAAGCTAGCACGATGAACAACACAAGAGACACAAGATTTATACATGTTCTGGCCACCGTTGTGGTGTAATACCCTACTCCTGTGTGTGGTGTGGTGGATTGCCTCTTGGGCTGATGATGAACAGTACAGAGGAAGAACAGCCTCGCGAGGGGTGTTCTTGTGGTGGTGCGCTTGGAGAGGAATTGCTCCGTCTCTGCTGGCTCTGGGTGAGATCTAGATGAGTCGCCCCCCTACTGTGGTGGCTAGCCCTATATATATAGAGGCCCTGGTCCTCTTCCCAAATATTAAGCGGGAAGGGAGCCAACAACGGCCATTTTAAAAGGGGACAACTAGTACAAGCTATCCTGACTAAAGGTGGTCTTCGACTGCCAAAGGCACTGGCGATGACGCCGTCTTGTGCTCCACGGTGACCTCCATCCTTCTGCTCTGTTGGTCTTGGTCTCATTGCACCAATATGGAAACCTTTGCTTGACGCCTCGGTACTCCGCGCCTGCGCTTGCCCCTTTGCACCAAAGAGGAAACGAGGACAATGCGCAGGCTGGCGCCCGCCTGGTCTTGATCGTCATGGCTTACATCATGAGCACCTCGTTAGGTACCCCTTGCCTTGATCTCTCCTCCTCCCCGCTAGCTTGCCTGGTGAGGCCACCCCTGAGGAGGCCTTGTATCGTCCTCCCCGCGAGGCTTGGCCCCACGCGAGGGTCTTGACCTTGGGTTGATGAAGTCGGGCCGTACTGGGCCACTGGTTGACCCACGCTGCACAACGCAGGCAGGCAAGTTTGGGGACCCATGTTCCCAGAACACCGACAAGTACGACGCCTTTGTAACGCACCTGGTCGAATCCCAGCTCCTCGTATAACATGGCATAAATCACGAACGATTTGTAGTATAACACTAAGCCACTGGATCACTGACCCGCTCTCGCATAACATGACAGTCAGTTTTTGGCTTTCTCTACTGAGGTACTTAATTGGACGAACCAAAAATACAATCGCAGTAGTTCTTCCTTTACTACCTCAGCCGAACTTGCAGAACGTAAGGTGGCAAACACAGGAGCCGGGTAACCCAACTATAGACCAAAGACATGATTCAGAGCCGATGCATATAATGCAATATCCGGGATGCTGAAGAGTTCCCTATAGGTGTTCGGACTTAAGAGTTTGCGGGGCCAAATACAACCCCTGGTATGAAGGCCGTGCCGAAGCACGTATGTCAGTTGAACGCAAGGGGGAATACAGATAACAAGACAATATAAGAGCCCAACCAAAAAGGTGATGATCATCTGCTTCCATATCCTTATTAATACGTCGAGGGGTTTTTGACAGACAATGCCATGAATATTAAGGTCATGTTACATGCCTAAAGAGAAAAAAGAAGAAATTTTACATAAGGGAAAGTCTAACACAGGGCCTAAAAATAATAGTTCAAAAACTCGAGTGATGCCCTGTCGCACGTCTGCGCCATTTCTCCTTAGTAATAAGTCCTTTGATAGGAGTATTTGATGGTTGGGAAACTCTAGCCTTAAAAGGATCTCCTGAGACAACCATATAGCAAGTAGGGCTCTTAATGAACCTGTAGTGAACAAAGGTATATGCAGTCCAGATAGGGTCTAGCCGTACTGTGTACCTTTTCCGAAGTGTGCCTCTGGCACTGCCCAAGGTACTTTAGTGCGTAGTTATGTACGTGCGATACGTAAGCCGTGACCTTATGGGGCAGTCGGCGGAGGCCAAACTGCTAATCAAGGTCCGGATCCGTTGATTTATTGCAATTATGGGCGGACCGGACTCGTTTAGACACGTCATTAGCTTTATTGCCTGACGAACTGTTCAAAGCAAGCGTTTCCAATGTCGGGGAATGGTTGAGTTGAAGTTCATTTCATTGCTTGTTATTTTTTGTGTGGTTAAAACTTTAGTATTTATAATGTATCCTCGTTGTCGATGTGGGTTGATGACCTGTTGTATGTAATAAAATGATATGCCTGTGATAAACTTACTAAATTTATGAATGGCTTTCGAGTCGCTTCTGTGAGTGAGTGGTGCGATGAGGCAAAAAAATATTTTCCGAATACATAATTGTACGTGCATTGCAACAGGTTATCGGATGAGGCCAATCAACAATAGTAGTACACTATTTGTACTAGCTTCACATGCTTCGCGCATTGTGTGGGTGTTTTTACTGTAGCCATATTGTACTCTACTATGTAACCAGCACCTCGAATCCTCGATGCTAGTAGTACTACTGCTATATAGTAAGTAGTAGGAGTAGTAGGGTGGCATGGGCCAAACAAGCATTCACGTCCAGGAGTACGGCACACGCCACCAGTACGACTTCCATCTGACACCATATTTCTTGGAGTCCGTGCTAGAGCAATCTCTTCAACCTCATCGTTTGTCTAACTCAGCCATCGCGCGACGGCCGAGGTGGGGGTTTGCCGATAGTCGGTTTCCTTAACTGCGGTCCCACTTGTAAGGCCAACTACAGCGCACGACCCCAAACGGACCTCCATTTTGCACGAACTCCAACGATAATTTTGACTAGAAAAGCAAGAGCAAAGAAAACAAGAACCACAAGAATACATTTTACTACTCCTGTAAGTTCGATTAGTGCCTTCTCGATGCATTCATTGTTGATCCGCGGAGGCTCGATCTTGCGTGCTTCTTTCTTCTTCGAGTGTAAAGAAGTAGACGTTGCTTCCTCACATCTAGTCTCATGTATAGCCTCTATTCTAGTACTCACTCCGATCCGTTTTTCTCTGCATCTAAGCAGCAACACACATACCAAGTAGGAGTATCAACAAGTGCACTAATCTCATCTATAGCCTCTATGCTAGCTAAAAGTGATAGAACATCTACTAAATTGCGCTCTATCAATATATGGATGTACTCTTCTTCCCAATACAAATACTTGCATCCATTCTACTCCCTCCGTTGCACAATACATGCCTTCTATTTGTCAAAATATATATGTTCTAGACATGTTTTAGTATATAGGTACATCCATTTTTGGACAAATGGAAGTCAAGTATTTTGGAACGGAGGGAGTACACAATAATTTTTTTAAGTTAGCACAACTAGTCTAATCCGAGAGCACAACCGAAGATTTGGTCGGGTTCTTCCTCCTTTTGCCGACACGTGGGACATCCAGCATCCATGTCGTGTCATGAAAGAAAATAGAGTGGTAGTTGAAGCCACGAGATGTGCATCTTGGGTTAAACTGTAAATAGAATCTTGCTACTCTTGAGTAACTCCAAAAGCGGCCACTGAAGATCTTTCTTGGATTTGTTTTTCATCACCAGCACGTCGAGGTGAAAGATGTGCAGGTTCATTGGGTCCTCTTGCATTTTCACTGACATGTGGGGCCGCATGTGAGCAAACAGACGATGGGCTCCGCGCGTCCGCTGGCTGGCTGAGAAGAGAGATAGAGGAGGGCTGAGCACGGACTACAGGAAATTTGTTCTAGGTACCTCGATATAGGCTCGATATAGTGGGCTGGCACGGGCCATAACTAGCATTCACGTCTAGCAGCACGGCACACGCCACCAACACGAGTCCCATCCGACACCAATTTTCTTGGAGTCCGTGCTACAGCCATCTCTTCTCCCTCCTGTTTTCTCAGCCATCGCGCGGTGGGTGGGGTGGGGGTTTGCCGATAGTCGGTTTGCTCAACTGCGGTCCCACTTGTAAGTGAAAATGCAACACCGCACGCATTCCCGCTTGAGAGGCGTGCCCGACCAACCGTGTGGGGGTGCGACGCGAACACGGCAGGCTTTTCCTTTTGAACTCGTAACTTGTAAAATTTGGTTATGCTCCATGGCGCGATCGATAGATAGAAAATAACGATTTTGCCTAGAGTAATGAGAAGTTTGGTTCTGGCGCCGTTCATGCATGGAGTACGTACGAAAATTATGAAGTTGATGCGAAAGGTAAGATAATTACTGTAGTATCATATACTACTACATGGATTTGATGGAAAGATAAAAATACATACGGATCCATCAACGACATCCTCACGCCCTAGTGCGCCGGGTCACCAACCAATGTGTGAGGAGCAGCGACGTTGGCGGCGAGCTCAACGTGCTTCTAAACAGTGCCGTCCAAGGTTGCCCTGTGGTCCAAGAAGGCCAATGTCCTATCATCCTCCTCTTGCATGTAGTAGTCCTTGTGGACGATTTGCGCTTAGACGTTGGTGATTATGTCGATGGTGTCTTGTTGCGCCAGGCGCTGCGCGGCGAGCGCGACCTCGAGGTGGACATTCTCCGGCGCGACGACGGGCAGTTGCAGGGCCACCAGTGCGTCGAAGAGGTTGTCACCATAGTGGCCGTTGAGGGTGGCGGGCATCGCAGAGCCTGGGCGCGTCGGCTGGAGGCTTACATCAAAGTCGTCCGCGAGCTTCTTGACAACGGTGAACTTGTCGAGGAAACCAACAAGGACCTCCTCGAACAAGGAGACGAAGCTGTCGTCCAAGCGGCCCCTCGCCCTGGCGGCCTCAAGCAATACTACCTGGAGACGTTCCTCGTTGCCGGGCCGCAGGTCGGCATCGTGGACCATCTGGCACAGCCGGTTGATGCTCGCGGTCATCGCCTCCATGGGTCAACTGATCTTGCGATTCGAGTAATCACTCCTGCCCTTTGTTAGCGTGCGTATGTGCGTAGGATTTCGTACTACTCCTCAGCCCTCTACTGCACCTGCCTTTGGCTATATGATAGGTGGGCCAGCCACCCCCTGGACCCACGTGTCATTCACCCAAAGGCAGTTGCCGTAAGTCAATGAAGCTGCGTCCCCCTCCGTGCCGGTGTAGTATAGTCATCTCACCGGACCTCTAGTTGGGGCCGAACGAGAGAAGTTTGATGTTTACTGGTTTATTGGTCCCCCCTTTGCATTTTACGCCAAGTTTTGACCTTTGATTTAACTAATAAAATGTTAATGCATGTAAAAAAAATGTTGTGTAAGTCACATTACGAAAACCAAATAATCCCAAAACACTTAGGCACGGTGCATTAACTCCCTCCTTGTTTCTTATTTCGTGACATATCAACCAATGAGAGATGTGGGCCGTGCATGCTTTCAATGACTTGAGACTACCAAACATGACATGAAGTGTTTAGTTCATTGCATGTAATCCTATTAGTAGTTAGCAAAAACACGTTAAGTTCTCTCGCCGATAGGAATAAAACACCATGTATTTATTTACAGAGGGAGTAGTACATTTTTTGTGACATGCATTACTACTAGATATTGCTAGTCAAATACTAAAATCCAGATGGACGTGGTAGTACTCCTAAATCCAGACGGTGGTGCTACTAGTACTAGCACAGTACTACCCGTTGGTCAAATTATTACGTGCTGCTCCTCACAGTGAAGTGACAAGACCCTGCACTGGAGATGACACCTGAGTATAGGTGCCGTGTTCGGCATACCATAGTCAACCTCACCGTCTGCAGTCACTATCATCATGGCTGTAGAGCTAGCCTGCTTACAACTAGCCCTGTTCGACATAATTTCCCATGCGTAGATGCCCGTGCATTGCATGGAACACCAAGATTGGGGGTGGACGGCTTCGGCAGTGGCCATCGCGCCAGATTTTTCCACCGCCTTCTAGATGTGGTGGGGAGGAGATAAGGCTGATTGTGAGAGACAAGGAGTTGTTTGTAAATAGGGAACAAGTACGGGCATATTTTTGCAAAAAAGGAGAAGCTTGGTTTGTATGCGTCAGATCTAGATCCGACGACTATTGGTGAAAGATGGGAGGCACAACATCATCACCAACTCAGGACCTATTTGATTCGCATGATTTTGAAAATGCGGGAATAGGACACAACAATATTACAAGTTTCAAACTGATCTTACAAATGTTAGGAGTAATATTGCACCTAGGAAGAGGGAATTACTAGGAAGTTTACGTAAGAACTTTCGTTACTTTAGGTGGATGCAGCATTATCATACAAACTAAAATCTACCTCCCTGACAAGTTACTAATGGGCAAATAAGTTTTCGAGTCTCTAGCCAGTTGATGTTTCAAAAAAAAAATTCAGCTTCTGCGGAGACTTTGTCATTTAGGCTTAGACGCTTGCGGTGATCAGCACGGCATTCATTGTTGCGCCAGAGAATGCCAAACCTCATTACCTTGAGCACACTTGCCTCCAGAACAAAGAACCTGGCCAATTTAATCTCAGATGTGTTGCCTCGGTAGTCGATCAAATCAATTTCTGTAAGATGGAGATCAAGGCATTCGATGAGATTGTTATAGTGCAACATATTTTTCACTTTCGGGTCTTTTTTTATCTGCAAAAGAAGAGAACATATTAGAGCAGCTGGCTGCATAAGATTGCCGTGTCATCAAGAGGTACCAATATCATTCGCTCATACGATAGGGTTGGCTAGCTAGTGATATTTTTTCACTCTCTCTCTCTCTCTCTCTCTCTTTCTTTCTCTCTCTCTCTCTCTCTCTCTCTCTCTCTCTCTCTTTCTGTTTCCTCTCATTTAACTAGGAGCACGTGAAGAGCTTGGGCATTTGTTGCCTTCCACTATGTGGCCGATGCCACATTTCGCAAAAGTATGCCACATAATACACATCGATGTCAAATCAAAAGATTTTGGCACCGCTCTCGCGATGTGAGAGAGTTGGCACCGCTGTGCACACAGACCCACATGTATAAACAAATCAATCAAACCAACTACACCAGCCTCTCACTCTCCCAAACAAGTGTTTTTTATTGCCTCAGTCGTCTCTCTCTCCCACATAGTGTTTTTTCATTGCGTGAGTTAATTTGGCACCGGAGCAAAGTAGGTGATCCAGATTGGGGCACCAGGTGAGCAATGGAGGGGCATCGATGCCAAATGCATCACAAGTGAATTTGGCACATGTTTTGGCCTACATAGACTACTTTTGTACTCCCTCCGTCCAAAAATTCTAGTCTTAAATTTGTCTAAATACGGCTGTATCTAGTTACATTTTAGTGTTAGATACATCCGTATCTAAACAAATGTAAGACAAGAATTTTGGGACGGAGGGAATACTACCTTGTATTTAGTATAAAATTTTGACCATAGATTTACCTAAGAAAATGCCAATGCATGTCACTAAAAATTATGTTCAAATACAAATCCAATGATATAGTTCTTAGTGACATGCATTAACATTTTGTCAGTTAAATCTATGGTCAAATTTTGATACTACAAAATTGGAAGAGTAAACCAGGACGGAGGTAGTACTTGCTCTTAGCGTAACCATAGAGTTACTGGAGTAGTCTAAGTTACTTTCCGCTATGACTAGCCTAGGCTACTATAGTAGTAGTACAACATAAAAACGATGCAGGTGATCACGTGAGAAAAAATACTAAAAACATTTCTTTCGGTGCAGTGCGTAGATGCAGTTTTGAACACTACACTTGTCATCATAATTTGGGAAAAATACGAAAAAATTGAGCTATGTTGTGATTACCGTTTACTTATAGGAAAGAAGTTTCACCTCGATGAGTAGCTTCTCTGTGCACGGAAAGCATGTAAGGAATCCAACAACTTTATCCAGATTGGGGCCGATAGATTTTAGTGCTAAGATCTTCAGTGTGCGCATGGACTGGGTCAAGCTTGTGGGAATCATTTTCTGGAAGACGGTCGTAAATACATCAAGAAGAAATTTAAAAATGTGAATTTCAAGAAGATGGAGAAGAAGATGAGTGCTGTACCTGAACGATTACAGATCCAATAAAGAGTTCGGAGAATTTGGCAGACAAGTACACCAACACTGTCAATTTCGGCGCGTCAATGACCCTGATTTTTGTTGTACCTTCTAGATCCGATACAAGCAATCTCTCAAGGAAAGGCGCATTCTTAATGACCATAACATGAAACAGCTGGAATGATCTCTTCCCAATTGATGTCTTGTTGCGGGGCCATCAAGACATATAAATCCATCGGAGATTCGTCGAGGCGATGTGGAGGCTAATGAACTCGTGGATCTGCTCAAGACGAAGGTACTCGAGCGCAGTACAGCTGCGGAGCAGGTGCTCCATAGCCTTCTTCAAGATGACAACGTCGAAGAGGTCGAGCTGCTTGAGTTGAGGGAGAAGAAGGGCGGGCGCGGCATTAATCTGGGGAAGATAGCAGGAGCTGAAGCTGGCGCGGCGCAACGTTGGCGTGAGGCGGAGCGCGGACGGCAGCAGAGAGCGACATCGTCCAGCTTCAAAGCTGAGCTCCTCGAGCTGATCTAGGGCGGGGGATAAGAACCACTCGTCGAACTTGGGTTGGACCTTGCAGTTGGTACTGAACATGCGGATGTCAAGGCGTCTGGCTGGCCCAGGGTGCGATGAAAGGATCTTGGAGACTGCGGCCATGCATTTGCAATCCCCGTCGTAGAGGCAGCTATCGACGGTGAGGTTGAGGGGGACGCAGTGCCAGAGGGGGCACCACCGCCGTGAGAGCAGGGCGGTCTGCATGGCAGATTTGGTGGGGAGGAGGCCGATGATGACGAGCAGCATGTCATCGGGGAGGCTGCTGATGAAGTCCAGGCTCGCCGGATGCGGTTTTGGCTCAAGCCGCCTCCGCTTGTTGGCTGCCTCGCCGTCCATCTCAACCGGCGGTGACGCTGGTGTACATGTGTGCTGGTGTGTGTTGTGTGCTGGGTGTGCGTGACTGCGTCCTTCTATGCATGCCGCCGCGCAGTGGTGGATTGTGCGCTAGTGCGTCCTTCGCGCGCAAGAAGTTCGTCCTCAATGCGCCCTCAATTTACTAGCGTGCGTGGTGCTACCCCGAGCGGTTTCAACTTTGTTTACTTCACCGCGTGTCAGATGGGCCTCTAGTTTACTTATTTTCACCCACTGCCACATGGGCCAGCACACCAAGATACAGAACACGATCCGACAACGCAGCAATATACGGAGCTATACGCTGACACAGTGAGCGTATAATCTGTCGGTATAGAGAGTTCGAGTGAGAGGGGAGGCCCATGAGAGATAGCAGAGAGAGAGAGAGAAAGAACTACCCCCTCCATCCGATAATGTAGTTACAACATTTTTTTTAAGTCAAACTTTTGAAACTATGACCAAGTTTATAAATAAATTACTTATATCTACAATACCAAAGATAAATGATAGTATGAAGTAAGTACATGTTGTGATGAATCTAATGATCGTTCCAGATGTAAATGTTTTTCTCCACATATACCTGGTCAAACTTTTCTGAGGTTTGACTTTTCAAAACATCCATATGCTTATGGACGTCACAGAGTCCCTAAAGAGAGAGAGAGAGAGAGAGAGAGAGAGAGAGAGAGAGAGAGAGAGAGAGAGAGTGAAAAAAGTGTGTGTGCGTGTGTGAAAGAGACATGGACAACACACGATAAAAGTAGAGAAAAAGCGTGCGTGTCTTATGCAAACATATCACACATGCATCTTCGACAACGGAGGCAAGGTGAGGAGATAGTGTGTGGTTGTTTGGAACCGAGAGAGGAAGACCCCTAGCACATGGCCAAGAGGGGTCTGACAAACAAGGGAGAGAGGTCGAGACAGACGTACGGAGAAAATGCAGACATGGGGAGGAGAGAGTGTATGTTTGTCATAGAGAGATCCCCTGGAGATCGTGATGGGACTACATGGGTGGGAGATCGAGTGACAAGGTGTGTGTGCACGATAGAAGATGCCCCAAGAGATATCGAGATAGACGTATGGATGGAAGGAGACAATACGTGTGTTCCTGATGGCTAGTAAGAGATAATCATACTTAGGGGGGGAGTGCTTGCGCCTATGGCCCTGTTTGGATACTCTAACTCAGTTAGAGGTTAGAGTTAGATTCATACCCTGAACTAACTCTAAGTAAAGAGGTGTTTGGATGGAATGGTTAGATGGAGCGCGGATACGGCGAGGCACCTTCACGAGCGGTGCGAGAGGGAGGGAGGGAGAGGACGAGAAGCTTCGAGGAAGTGGGGAGGGATCTGCTGCGGGGAGAGCGAGAGAAAAAAGTGTTTTTAGTGGTCCCGAGAAGGACTAACCCAAATAAGCACCTCTTGGATGGGTTAGTTTTTTCGGATGGGTTAGATGCATCTAACCTAAACTAACCCTCCTGTTTGGATCTTTTTGGGTTAGATGACTCCAAACTAACCCAAACTAATTCTAACCCATGGATCCAAACAAAAAAGCCTATGATGGAGTGAGGGATTATGGTACTTAGGGGTGGTGCGTGTCACATGGAGAGAGAACAAGGGCGGAGAGTGTTGGATGGGTCTATATGTATAGCGCGAGCGAGACATGTGTATGTGTGAACCAGGGAGATATAAGGCCAGTTGGCTTGCATCGTGAGCATCTTTTGCGTGGCCTGGGGTTGTGGTTGGATTTCATGCACGCTTGTTTGGTTGCTACCTTGTGAAAAAGAAAGCCCGCCTGGGCTGGGTTCCCTTGCACTTTAATTAGCCTGGCTAAACTCCAGACACTGCAGGTAGCCTGGCCCAAGCGACCGATTTTGAACGCCTGGGCGTGCCTGGTCGTGCGGCCACGAGGCTAACAACAACATGGATGGATATTAGCATTTAATAATTGATGCATGGATTGATTGATGGGACGTTGATGCTTTGCCTAGCCTAGGCATGAACCAAACGCTTCAGCACCACACAAGCCTGGCCAGGCAGAAATATTTTACATCTCACGTCCACACCAGGCAGTACTGGCCATCAAGGCATGAGGGTCAGGTCACGAACCAAACTGACCAATAAAGTTTGAGAGAGATTGAGGAGCGCTGATAGGGCTGAGTGGTGCGTCAGATAGCTGAGAGGGGGAAAGAGATATTCCATCCGCTCGATAATGCAGTGCATGTAAAAATTTTAGAAGTCAAACTTTGGAAACTTTGATCAGGTTTACGCAAATGTTATTTATATCTACAATACCAAAGATACATCATACAAAACTACATCTCATGGTGAATATAATGGTATATGTTTGCCGTACTAGACGTAATTATTTTTCTCCACGTACATGGTCAAACTTTGTGATGTTTAACTTTTCAATAAATCTATATGCTATGGACGGAGGAGAGTGCCTCAGTCGAGACAGATGAAGTGCGTGTGAAGGAGAATGAGTAAGTGTGCAAAAAGAGTACGTGTGTGAAAGAGAAAGTGACAACAAATGATAAATTAGAGAGAGAGTGTGTTTTTTTGTTTCTTATGCGAACATATCACGCATGCATCTCTGAGATGGAAAAGCGAGGTGAGGACATACACGAAGATAGCTAGTGTGTGGTTGTTTGCAACGGAGAGAGACACCCCTGTAGCACATGTCCAATAGAGGTCTGGCCAACAAGGAAAAAAGGTCGAGAGGGACACATGGATGACATGGACGCATGGGGAGGGAGAGAGGGTGTGTTTGTGATAGAGAGATCCCCTCGAGATGGTGAGGGGAATATATGGGTGGGAGATCGAGGGAGTGCGTGCGCGATAGAAAGATGCCCCGAGAGAAATCGAGATAGACCATGCACATGTTTGTGATGGAGACTAAGATTACCTAGTCATATACATATAGGGGGGACTGTGTGTGCCTACAATTGAGTGAGAGACCATCATACTTGGCTACCTGGGCATGAGATTGTGTGTGTGTGTGTGTGCGTGTGAGATGGAGAGAGAGCGAGGGAGAGAGATAGAGTTTTAGATGGGACTATCGAGTGCAAGTGAGAGATG
>NC_041393.1:235729492-235730745 GCF_002162155.2 Triticum dicoccoides
GTGCGTACGATGAGTGCACCCAAGATATCTAGCTTGGACTAGCTAGAGTATCATACATAGTGTGCGAGAGAGACCTATAGATGGTGTATATATGAATGCGAACTAGAAAGACCCCCCCCCACACACACACATAGAGAGAGAGAGAGAGAGAGAGAGAGAGAGAGAGAAAGGGAGAGGGACCAACAAGGTTTTTGTGTCGGATGCATGCGACAAAATTGAAGATTGTCGGCGAGAGAGTGAGAGAGAGAGAGAGAGAGAGAACAGGAGTCCAGGAGAGGGGGAGGTCGCGTTTTATGCATCAAAGACTGATATAAACCATGTTTCGATATAAACTTGCATTCAAATATTTAAATTGGAGAACATGTTGTCTGCAATCCACACATGAACGGATATATGCTTATATCAAACAAGTTCATTAATTTGACTTTCAACATGTTCATGGAGTACTATAATACTGTACAACATGCTACTCGATTGAGGTGTTCAATTCTAGATTTAGTTCACTATTTTGACCTACTGAACGAGCTAGTTCATTGAATCGAGATATTTCATTTTGGGTTTGATTCACGTTTTTTAGTGGGTCAACTATTTGTCATATAGTAAATCGCTAGCAACGAGCATGTAAAAACACATTACTCCCGAGCATCATCTCTCCATCTAAAAAAGAAGTGGCAAGCTAATATTTCAAAATTTGATTCAAATCGACTTGGTAAGGTAGACATGGATGCTCGTTCTCCCAAAATTTGAACGAACCGTTAAACATCCTCTCTGCTCGGTGGAATTCGCCCGAGCAAATAAATGGGAGACGCGAAATTACCGTCCTATGTGGGACACGCATCAATTGGCCCGTTGTACATCGAGGGTAGGTTCGTAACTTCATCCAAGCGCGCCTTCTCCTCGGCTGAAATTACATGTGCTGAATAATTCATAAACCATGGTCAGCAAAACACGCTCTCCTCGCCCGAAATAGCTCGCGCCCACTATTTCAAAAACGCTCTCCTCGCCCGAAATAGCTCGCGCCCACTATTTCAAAAATGCTCTCCTCGCCCGAAATCCCTCGCACCCACTATAGTTCAAAACACGCCCTCCTCGCCTGAAATCGCTCCCGCCCACTATTTGGGGAGAAGCAAAGTTACTCTACTATCCCCGACCCTCAGTACACAGACCAAAGCCGAGAAGCCTATAGGCAAGGGTAGAACTATAACTCCCCCTCACATTTCAGACAAATGCGTTCGTAAGACATAGTTCCACTC
>NC_041393.1:235731003-235836294 GCF_002162155.2 Triticum dicoccoides
ACCTCGTGGGCGCCAAATCACCTTCTCCCCGGGAAGCTCCCTTCTCCCGAGCCGCGAAACCTCAGCCCCACCTTCATGGCGCCCCCACTGCACCAATTTCACAGCCGCCCTCCTCCCTAATGCCGGAGACATTGTCCAATTGCCGTCATGCACTAGGCCGTGTGCCTCTTACTCCGTGCTACTGGTGTTGCCTCGACGACGGCCGCGTGAACCGTACCGGAGCCGACTCACCCCCGCCGTTGTTCACGGCACCGGAGCGGCTCCAACTTCGGATCGGTCCAGAGTCCTGGCGCTGCTTCCGCGTAGCCGTCGACCGTCGCGACATCGCTCTTTCCCTGCCGCCGGTCGCCACCGCAACCGCGCCGGCCTCACCGACTCGGCAGCTGGACCTGCCTACTTCACCATGCCACCAGATAGGTCACACCCTCATCTCAAATCACTTTATTTAGGTGTCAGTTGTCTGAATTTTTATTCTGGGCCAATCGATTCCCAATGGGAAGGAGCACCCCTCGAGGCGGCAGAGCTCCTAGGCTGCCGGTTGGCTGGTGTCTAACAGAAGGGTGCGGGGCCGCAAGTTCGCCGCGGAAGCAGCGCTTAGATGGCTATCTTTTAGAGTTGCGTGGGTTGAAGGTACTGCCGCTGCCGGATCTGGATGACGCAGAGTCTTTGTGGATTGTCCCGGTGGCAGCGCAACCACGGCAGTGCGGTGGGGCGGGGAGCGGGGTTTTGGCCGGGGCCACAGATGGCAGAGGTAGGCTGCTCTACTGTTGGTCGCTGGCTCTTCGGGGAAGATTCCGAACAGTGTCAGCCGGGAGGCTCAAGACGGCCATCAAGCCATCCGACGTAGATCGGACAATACCAAAATAAAATAAAATCATGTGACCCCAATTTAGCCTTCAGTCAACAGACGTGTGACCACTCTCGTACCTTGCTGTTCATGTCTTAGTGTATTTCTTCAGATCAAAGAGATATGTCGTTCTTAACATTATGCATTATCTGCATCTTCAGACACACCGTCTTCCGACTCACCGCAACTGCTCCAACAAGGGAAGCATACACCAGAAGGGAGCTACAGTCCCCACTCAACAGTTCCCTACATCGAATGCGCGTGCCCGACATGGACAGCCACAACAACTGCAGGGCCATCGACAAGTCAGCACATGATGCTCACTCCTATGGATGGCAGCCAGATACGTTGTACCCTCATCTTACTTGTGTGCAACATTTATGGCTTTGTTATTCATCTAAGCACGGAAAATAGATCATCACATTTCACTGTATATTCATGTTGATCTCTTACGGGTCTTGTTCAGGAGTTCACGTTGTTCCATAGTTCAGCTAAGATACTTGTTCTTTAGGTAACGCTGTTCCATAGTTATCATCCATCAGCCAATGCTATCCCACAGGCTGGTGATTATAGTATTATACCACTTCTAGTATTACCTATGTTGTTCTTTAATACTTTTGTGTGCCATCTATTTAATCTCGAGTACAAACAATACATATTTTGTCGCTTTCATCTGTGTTCTCCCTTTAGTTTATGTGCTAGTTAACCCCAGTCCTACTATTTATGTCGTCTCCTACATGCACTCATTTACATAAATCTAACTACTAGTTGTCTTCCATGCATGTCAGATATAATTGCACACACTGATATATCCACAAGAACCTCATGGAGCAATGTAAAGGCCAATAAACTTGATGTCAATGATACCCAATATGATGGAACATGTAAAGGAACTTCTTCAGAAGACTTGCAGAAAGATGATGAATCCTCTTCACCCCACAAGGTCCTTGCTCTAACTTGGCCTGTGATATGGGTACAACATGCATATAATGTCCTGGAGTGAATCTACTCTGTTGCAATGCCATGTGCTTAGCATGCTGATCATGCATGTAAATATGTCATGCCTTCCTGTTTTTCAGTACCTATTCCATTCATGATAACATGTTTTCAAATTCAAGTACTGTCATTCTACTCTATCGCAATGCCATCTGCTTAATTTGGACATCATGCTTTTGAATATCTTATGCATTGTTATTCATCAGTATGTACTTCAGCTGTCTGCCATACCATGCTTTTTTACATTGAAGTGTTGTTCTAGTGCTCTGTTGCAATGCCATCTTATTTTCCCAATCATACACGTGTATGTTGCCTTAGTTATTTCTGTACGTATTCCGCTAGCATATAGTTTTACATTCAACTAGTGTTTTGGTTGTTGTGTTGTCCTATCGTATCCCTAGCTCTTACACCATACTCCCTCCGTCCGGATTACATGTTGCCGAAATGGATAAAAAAGGATGTATATAGAACTGAAATATGCCTAGACCCATCCATTTTTTCCGGATGGAGGGAATACATGTCAATATGTCATGCCTTTCTATTCTTCAGTACCTATTCCATCTCTCTGCTGTCGCATGTTTTATAATTAAAGCACCATTCTTCTATACAAGGCATGCAAGCGTAAGACGACTATGTTACAGTCTGAAGGGTTACAGACAAGGCCTTTGCAAAAGATCCAAACGCCAGGAGATAATAAACCAACTCCAGTTTTTATAGATACTGCTCCAGCACAGAGAAACCCAACTCCTACTAATAATAAGCAGATTCCAGTGGCCAAAGAACTAGTCCGCTCCAGTCCAGCAAAAATATGTCAACTCAATTCTAAGAAGCGTGTGCGTATCCTTGCATCATGAAATTTTATAGCATGCTGATCATATTTTCTACATGTTTCTTACCCATCTCTCTTTTAGAAAATAAGCTTCACAGATAGAAGAATTTCTGCAATGGTATCGTTTATGAGGAAAGATTTTTGCAGGAATTCTCTGTGCTCCAATGTAGATGTAAGTACCTGTTGTATATCACTATATTTTTACATCAGCATGTATTTTGTTAACCGGCGTGAATCCAACCTTTATCTGATCTAAATTTAGTTCTAGCAAAATGTATGATTAAAAGCCACAATGTTGATTTTTGTAAGGAAAACTGCCTGGTAGTTTTGCATCCTGAGCTGCATGAGTGTACTATCTCATATCAGTGGGTTTCAATACTTTGGTTATGCAGTGGGTTTTTCCGTGTTTTTTTTACTGTGTTGTCCTGTCGTATCCCTAGCTCTTACATCATACTCCCTCCGTCCGGATTAAATGTCGCAGAAATGGATAAAACTGGATGTATCTAGAACTGAAATACGCCTAGACCCGTCCATTTATTTCCAGATGGAGGGAATACATGTCAATATGTCATGCCTTTCTATTCTTCAGTACCTATTCCATCTCTGCTGTAGCATGTTTTATAACTGAATCACCATTCTTCTATATAAGGCATGCAAGGGGAAGATGGCTATGTTAGAATCTGAAGGGTTACAAACCAGGTCTTTGCAAAAGATCCAAACGCCAGGAGATAATAAACCAAATCCATTTTTCATAGATATTGCTCCAGCACAGAGAAACCCAACTCCCACTGATAATAAGCAGATTCCAGTGGCCAAAGAACTAGTCCGCTCCAGTCCAGCAAAAGAATGTCAACTCCATTCTAAGAAGCGTGTGCGTATCCTCGCATCATGAAATTTTATAGCATTCTGATCATATTTTCTACATGTTTCTTACCCATCTCTCTTTTAGAAAATAAGGTTAAACGATAGAAGACTTCCTCCATTGGGATCGTATTCAAGGAAAATATCTTGCAGGAATTCTCTGTGCTCCAATGCTGATGTAAGTACCTGTTGTATATCACTATATTTTTACATCAACATGTATTTTGTTAATCGGCATGAATCTAACCTTTAACTGATCTAAAATTAGTTGTAGCAAAATGTTAAAGGCGCCAATGTTGATTTTTGTAAGGAAAACTGCCTGGTAGTTTTGCATACTAAGTTGCATGAATGTACTATCTCATATCACGCACATTACTGAATTGTAGTGCTTCTCTGGTTGCCCATTCATTCATTGTGTCAATGTTGCTTTCGTGCTACCTTACCTGGCTGACGATAGTTGTGCCATATTGTGTTAATTTGGTGTAGGCTAGTTACCCAAACGTTCGTTGTGTCAATGTTGCTTTCCTATTATCTGACTTGGCCAATGATAGCAATGCTAGTGTTTAATTTTGTGCAGGCTGCTGAAGATAAGAAGACAAACTCTGAAAACAGCAAGGCAACCCCATTGTTTGTTTCCAGTAAATCTAGGCCAGGTAATATGGCAAGAACTCATGATTAATCTGTTTGGCTCCCGTCCTAATTTATGTTATGATGCAGTGGTCGAGACACTCTCCACTATTAATAATACAAGCCTGCCAAAATCACCATCTGAAACTGTTCAGTATCCTCTATCTCGAATGCAACAGAATAAATGTATGTTTGTGAACCAATTAATGGCTGAAGCAATGATGGAAATGGTGGATGAATCAGAGGTGCAGAGTCGTGCGACACAACAACTGATCAATGTTTTTAGAGACAGTGTAGCAAAGCAGAAAGAACTTGCCCACATGCTTATGGGCATCATCTGTGCTGAGGTTGCAGATTGTGACGTTGTAGATGGTTAGGTTCTGCTCATTTATTTGCACTGGCAACAATCTTTGATTGCCCAGTGGATGTAATTTCCTATAATATATGCTGGATGTGCAACGTTATTCCCTGTATGCCGTACCTTTGCTTGATCGGTTTTGGACCTGTGCATAACTGCTCGTCGTAATGGGCTCAAATTATCTAATTTGGCCTAAAGACATGTACAAACTTTAGTGGGCCCATTAAGTTAATGGGCCGTTACTAGGCCGAAAGTTAATGGTCGGCCCTCTTACCTCCCGGGTCATTAACAGGCCGACATCGAAGTGGGCAACAGGTGGCCCCAATTTATTTCACGGGTCGTTCTAACTTTGGACTACATATGGCCCAACTATACTGTAGGCCTTTAGCAGGCCAAAAGAGACAGCGGGCTTGTACTGGACCATGAAGACCATGGGCCGCTAAGAGGCCGAAAGTCAGGTCGTATTGTAAATGGCCCAACTGTGTTGTTGGCCTTTAGCAGGCCGAAAGAGAAACCGGACTGGTATTGGACCATGAAGGGCATGGGCCGTTAAAAGGCCAAAACTAAGGTCCGACTGCAAATGGCCCAACTCATTTATGGTCCGTTAACAGGCCGAAAGGCACACAGGGCCGGGAATTGGCCCAACACTTAAATGGGTCGCTAAAAGGCCAAAACTCAGGTCCGACTACAAATGGCCCAACTGATTTATGGGCCGTCAACAGGCTGAAAGTGACACCGGGCCAGAAATTGGACCAACACTTAAATGGGCTGCTAAAAGGCCAAAACTCAGGTCTGACAACAAATGGCCGATCAGATTTATGGGCCGTCAACAGGCTGAAAGACACACCGGGCCAGAAATTAGCCCAACATTTAAATGGGTCGCTAAAAGGCCGAAAGATGTACATCCTGAAAATTGCCCCATCCGTTAAATGGGTCGTTAACAGGCCAAAATCTCATCGGGCTGATATTGAGCCCAAATATATAGCGGGCTATTAACGGGCTCGAACTGACGATGGGCTGCAATGGTGTCAAATCTTTAACGGGCCGTTGACATGCCAAATTGGCACATCTCGTATGGGCCGTGGGCTTAAATGGACCTGACTGAAGTAGGCCTTATATGGGCTGGCCTGCTAATTTTTACTGGGCCGACCTTTTCACAGGAATGGGCCTCTGTTGGGTCGTGCCACGTGTCGACGTATCATAGGCGCCTTCCGTCCAATGAGTGGATGACATCTGTGCCAACGATGAGCCGACACGTGTTTCCTCCAACCAATGATGATTTTACACGTGGAAAATCCCCATTGGTTGGGGCTGTTAACGGGTTATCGGATTCAAAACCCGACCCGATAGCTTAACGGCGTTCCGTTATGGTGGATGCCACGTGTCGGTCACCCTTGACGAAAGCACTTCTGTGAAGCTCGATTTATCGTCATGGAAGTGGACACTTCCGTGATGATAATTTTGGTAATGTCATGGAACACTTCTACGACAGCACATGTATGACTATGTTGATTCTATCATAAATTTGTCATGGATGTACATGCATGACAAAAAACGCGACCTACTGTGACAAACACGTATCATCACGGAAGTGTATTTTTTTTGTAGTGTATATGATCAAATGTTCTCATTTGACTCCTAAGTTAATATACTCATATATAGATGACCTAGTCATCGCCAATTGCTTGGTAGATGCTAGAATTGTGTGTGCTTGCTTTGTCACATATTTCATTTGCCATTTTATTGTGTGAGCATGTTGGTTGCATAATTTACTCATTCAAGGACATCCACTTGTAGCTTTGATTGTTTGGTTTCTTTTCTTTTGCCAAGTGGACGGACAAGAATGCCTAAGAACCTTCTCTAGCTATCTATGCTTTTCTTGTCTCAAACTCTATTCATGCTATATCACAAAGTTTGATCAAGTCAGATTCAACCACTCTGTGTGAGGAGCAATCGGAATCCCCGATTCGTCATAGACCTAAACTTCCAAAACCTCTTTGTGTGTTTCGGTCTGACCGATTCAACTTTTTCGATCATACCGAGATCACTAAGTTGATCTAGGTTTTCAATCTTGGTGCAACTGATTAGAACTTTTCGGTCACACCGAGTTGCTGTAACTACCTGCAGTAATGCATCTCGGTGTCACCGAGTTGTTCCACTCGGTCATACCGACAGGGTCATGCTATTTATACCCCCGGGCCAAAATTTGGAAAAATTTCCGAAACCCTTCGCCCGTGCACAGCCTGCTCTGCCTCTTCGGGTCTTCGGATCGTTCTCCTCATCGTCAGTGACCTCCCGCCGCTAGTCTCCGCCACTGTCAACGGGATTCTGCTCCGCCGTTGCCACCGTAGCAAGTCCATCGCCGCATTAGGGTATGGATTTGAACTTTGTGCTATTATTAACTCCGATTCCTAACACATTGCATCGCCATGAATGTTGCCACGTTTGAAATCTTCCTATCCAGCAAAACTGGTCTGTAGATTAGTCTTGGATTGAAAATTTAGGGTTAGGTTTCCGCCGAATTCATCTCGGACCGACCGAGTTGTAAAAATCGGTCTCACCGATTTGGCGCAGGCCATTGCACATGTGATTCTCGGTCTGACCGAGAATTGCAAATCGGTGTGACCGAGATCGATTCTTTGTGAAACCCTAGCAGTCTCGGTGCCATCAAACTATGACTCGGTCTGACCGAGTTCACTAGTTTAGGTTCCAAAAGCTGCTTCAGTATCACCGAGTTTACAAATCGGTAGCTCCGAAATGCTTTCTGTGGAGAACTAAAACTAAGTTTTTGACTCAATTTTTTGCAAAAACCTCGGTGCTTTGTGATGCTCATCTACTCTACCTCATCTACATCTATTCACAGGGTTTGCTGTTAGAGTTTGCATCATGTCAGATCAGAGTGACAGTCAGAACAAGTCTGAGGAGCAAGTTCATATGAGTGAGGGCACTAGTCCCTCTAGTACCTCAGATGATGGCAGCAGGAGCACACCAAGCAATTTGCCAAAGGCAGCCACCAGGACAAGGAATAAGAGAACCTCAGATTCTGAAGATGAGGACTATGTGGCTGTTGAAGATGAGGCCACTTCTAAGAAGAAGGTGCTGAAGAATGTGTATGGCACAACTGGATCCACTAAGCCTGGAATGAAAACCAAGGCTCCTGCAAGAAGAGTTCCAATGTCTAAGGCCAGAGCCTCTACTCAAGTAACTTTGGGATTAGAACCCAAAGAACTAGTTGTGGCTGAGAAGAAAAGGAAAGAGAGGGTCAAGAAGACCATGGCCAGAGTAGTTGGAAAGCCCTCAATGATGGAAGCAGAGGAAGAGGTTGTTGCACCAACACCTAAAGCTCAGAAGCTGATGGGAGATGCTATAAGATCAGGGGCTGCTCCATCTAAGCCCAAAGATGCTCCCAAGACTGCTGCTCCTAAGCCCAAGTCTGCACTTAAGAGGAACACTAGGAGTATTCCAGCAGAAGAGAAGAAGAAGGCCCTAGTGCCTGAGGCTGCAGATGATGAAGAAGATGACACACTTGTCTTGAGAAAGTTGAAGCCCAAGATCCCTCATCACAATGATGTACATCCAGTTGCAGAGGATATGAAGCTCAGGAAGGATGCAAGACTGAGACTCTGGAGACAGACTGATCCCTATGCTGTCAGAAGAATAACTGCAGTGGACTACAGGTTCCACACTAAGGAACATCAAGATTTCTATGAAACAGTTTTGCTTGACAAGAAGCCCATAGTATGTGACATGAGATGGGTTGACTGGGAGTACATCAGGAAGAATGAAGAGCACTATCCAGGAGTGTATGACAGCTTCAATGCTTGTGGAGTAGATGACTTTGTTGGCCAGAAGCTCACCAAGTGGAATGATGAGCTCATTATGCAGTTTTACTCCACAACTCACTTCTACCCAGATGGGAAAATTGTCTGGATGTCAGAAGGTACTAGGTACCAATCCACAGATGAAGAATGGGCTGAGTTGATAAATTCTCCAAAAGAGAATGAGGATGACTTGGATGTCTATGCCAAGAAGAATAAAGACCACAACTCTATGGCTCACATGTACTGAGAGATCCCAGATGCTGCACTAGAGACACATAAGTTTGGATCTGTATATTACCTGTTGTCAGGATTGCCTACTATCAACTGGATCTTAAGGCACACTTTGCTGCCCAAATCAGGTGATCACAAGATGATCAGAGGCTATGCAATCAATTTGCTGCATATATTTGATGTGCCTCAGAAATTCAAAGTCATGAGTCTGATTGTGGAAACAATCAAAAGGACTGCTACTGATCAGAAGAGATCTTGTGGATATGCCCCACACATTCAGGAGCTCATAAACTCCAAGATGGGCACATGCACATATCTTTTGGACAACGAGCACCTGCCCATCTACCCTGATTTTGAGGACAACACCATTGTGATGGATGAAAATGAACCATCATCTGTGCAGGCACAAGAGAAGAAAGAGAAAGCAAGGATTGAGAAAGCTGCTAAGATGCCAACTGCTGAAGAGGCATCTCAAATTTTCCTGAAGAGCAAGCAAGATCAGCTTGGCTACTTGATTGCCTCCACCTTGAGCATTGAGAAGGGCTTGGCCACCCTGACTCAAAACCAGGAGAGTTTGGAGAGAATCATCGAGCAAAAGTTTTATGCTCTTGATGTCAAAGTTACTGAGATCCAAACTCCAGTTGAGAAACTTCAGGATGATGTGGAGGAGAAGAAGGGCAAGTCTACCACAGATGCTTTTGCTAGAGTGCCCAGAGGACAGAGATCTGCTGCAGTGCCAGTTACGGACACCAGAGCAACATCATCTACGCCAACTACAGCTTCAGTGCCTCCAACTCCAGCACCCACTCCACCAGCTCCAGCTACATCCACAGAAGCTTTCATCCTTGGAGCCATCTCTACACCATCTCATGAAGACCAAGCCTGAGAGTCGTTTAGCACTATGCATTTTTTGCGAACTTTTTGGTAACTTGTTGCCAAAGGGGGAGAAAAATGTATAGTTCATAGGCTTCGAGAGAGAGTGTTGCTTTTGATCTCTCTTGTCTTTTTGGTGGTTGAACTTCATTTTCGTATGTTTGCTTGATACTTTATGCCTTTTGTGAGATATTTGGATGATCATGTGTTTCATCATATGCTATGCTACATTAATGCTTGTTGGATGATATTATCTCCTATATCCTCATATGATCATTCACTTTGCTTGGTGATGAGTGCATGTGTTTAATTATTTTTGAGTGCTCCACCAAGATGTATGTGACATGGAAGAGTGACTCATGATCCTAACTCATTGTGCATTTGCATTCCAAAGCAAATTCTAAATAATGCACCAATTTAGGGGGAGCTCTTACTTATCACATACTTCTCAAAGCAACAATGTTTTTCAATCTTATTATCATTTGTCGAATCTTTGATCTATATGTTGTCATCAATTACCAAAAAGGGGGATATTGAAAGTGCAACTATCCCTGGGTGGTTTTGGTAATTCCTAACAACATATAGCTCATTGAGCTAATGCTATTTCAAGATAAATATTTCAGGAAAGCTCAATGATTGGCATGACATGGATGAGAAAAGTGGATCCCTCAAAATGCTAAGGACAAAAGGATTGACTCAAGCTCAAAGCACAAGACTCTACATTTTCTATTTTAGTGATCCAAGATCACATTGAGTCTATAGGAAAAGCCAATACTATCAAGGAGGGATGAGGTGTTTCTTAATGGCTTTGTTGCTCAAAATGCTTAGTGATATGCTCCAAAGCCCTCAACTACTTTCTCATATCCACATATGACCCAAACCAAAAGTACAACTCGGCCCTACCGATTCTTTATATCCGGCACCACCGAGTTCAGATGTCATAGCCACTGCCACAAACCCTAGTCAAATCGGTCTCACCGTTAGGGATCTTGGTCTCACCAAGATGGGATTGTAATCTCTTTGTTTCCCCTCGTAACATTTCGGTCAAACAGAGATGAGCGATCGGTCCCATCGAGATTGCAATGCAAACTCTCTCTTTCCCTTTTGTAATGTTTCGGTCCAACCGAGATGAGCGAATCAGTCCCATCGAGTTTGCCTGACCAACTCTCTAGTTAGCTTATTACCAAGATCGGTCACATCGAGTTTGAGTAATCGGTCTCACCGAGATTATGTTATGCCCTAACCCTAACCATATCGGTCCCACCGAGTTGACATGTCGGTCCCACCGAAAATCCTAACGGTCACATTATTTGCTGAATCGGTCCGACCGAGTTTCACGATCCGGTCCCACCGAGATTGGTAAGTTGTGTGTAATGGTTAGATTTCGTGTGGAGGCTATATATACCCCTCCACCCACTCTTCATTCGTGAAGACAGCCATCAGAACATGCCTACACTTCCAACATACATTTTCTGAGAGAGAACCACCTACACTTGTGTTGAGTTCAAGATATTCCATTCCTACCATATGAATCTTGATCTCTAGCCTTCCCCAAGTTGCTTTCCACTCAAATCTTCTTTCCACCAAATCCAAATCCTGTGAGAGAGAGTTGAGTGTTGGGGAGACTATCATTTGTTACTTCTTGGAGAGTTCATCATCAACACACCATTTGTTACTTCTTGAAGAGTGGTGTCTCCTAGATTAGCTAGGTGTCACTTGGGAGCCTCCGACAAGATTGTGGAGTTGAACCAAGGAGTTTGTAAGGGCAAGGAGATCGCCTACTTCGTGAAGATCTACCCTAGTGAGGAAAATCCTTCATGGGCGACGACCATGGTGGGATAGCCAAGGTTGCTTCTTCGCGGACCCTTCATGGGTGGAGCCTTCCGTGGACTCGCGCAGCCGTTACCCTTCGTGGGTTTAAGTCTCCATCAATGTGGATGTACGATAGCACCACCTATTGGAACCACGACAAAAACATCCGTGTCCCCAATTGCGTTTGCCTTCTCAAACTCCTCCCCTTTACCTTCATATGCATTTGTTTTACATGCCGCTGCTATACTCTTAGAATTGCATGTGTAAGTTGATTGCTTGACCTGTGCTAAGTTGCTAAAATCTGCCAAGAACTAAAATTGGGAAAAGGCTAGTTTTTATTTGGTCAAGTAGTCTAATCACCCCCCTCTAGAACTTTTGATCCTACAACGTGGCTGAGGATCCGCGTCAGCGCTGCGGAGGAAAGGACGCGAGCTTCAATCTGGGCCATGGGGCTGATGCCGATCACGACCTCCTCAAGTGCTTCAACCAGGAAGGGAAGTAGCTTGGTGGGGCCGTCCGTGGCTCTGGCCAGCGGCTTCTCCAGACCATCATCGTAAAGCAACTTCAGCGCCCTGTGAGATCTCTCCTTGTAATCCGCAAAGGCCGCATGATCCTCGGCCAAGACCTTCGCCTTGGCGTCCAGCTCAGTCCTCTCCGCCTTCAGCTTCTGCTCCAGTGTCTTCAGCTGGCCGCGATCAGCGGACAGCTCGGTGTCGTGGTCCCCGATGGAGGCCTCCCAAGCCTTCATCTCTTCCTCCTTTGCGTGGCAGACACGAACCTCCTTGGCGAGCTCATCATGCAGGCCTTGCAGCTCGTCCTCCAGCGCCTTGCAGCGGCCCTGGACAGTTGAAGCATCCTTCAACACCGTGTCGCGAGCGGCTATGGCCTAGGTGGTGACTTGCTTCTCCTCCTCAGAAGCCGCCATAGTCTGGCTCAGCGCTGCTCGGACGGAGGCATCAGAGTGAACCCATCCATAGATCAGCTCCAGGCGCCCGGCCACCAGGCGGGGGTTGGCACCCTGGAGATCTTCTCGCAGTCGACCCAGCTCAGCGGCAGCATGGTCCAAGGTGGCGGAGGAGGCAGAGGTGTTAGGAACCAGAGGAGCAGAAGGAGGAGACGGCAGCAGGATCACAGCTTGGGAGGCTGGGATCTCCTGAGCCTTGGCAACCTCGACGACAACATCAAGCATCGGCGCCTCTAGAGTCAACGGGGCCACGGGGGCTGGTACCCCGCCAGAGTGTCCCCCCTGGCCTCGCGAGGATGATCGGGCAGGGGAGGTGCGAGCTCCATTGCCTCCCCTTCCCAAAGGCGAAGGCACGGCCACGACAGACAAGCTTGCCCCAAGTGGAGCCACCGTGTCCCCCTTCAGCCTCTTCGCCGCAGGCGGCAGCTGATACATCTCCAACGTATCTATAATTTTTGATTGTTCCATGCTATTATATTACCCCTTTTGGATGTTTATGTGCTTTATTTTACACATTTATATCATTTTTGTGACTAACCTACTAACCGGAGGCCCAACCCGTATTGTTGTTGTTTTGCCTATTTCAGTATTTCGAAGAAAAGGAATATCAAACAGAGTCCAAATGGAATGAAACCTTCGGGAGCATGATTTTTGCAACGAACGTGATCCAGAGGACTTGGAGTGCAAGTCAAGAAGAAATCAAGGCGGCCAGGAGATAGGAGGGTGCGCCCACTCCTCCTGGGCGCACCCCCTGTCTCCTGGGCCCCTCGAGCGGCCACCGACGTACTTCTTCCTCCTATATATACCCACGTATCCCAAAAACATCCAGGGAGCCAACGAAAAACAATTTCCACCGCCGTAACCTTCTGTATCTGCGAGTTCCCATCTTGGAGCCTTCGCTGGCGCTCCGTCGGAGGGGGAATCGACCATGGAGGGCTTCTACATCAACACCATAGCCCCTCTGATGAGTTGTGAGTAGTTTACCACAGACCTTCGGGTCCATAGTTATTAGCTAGATGGCTTCTTCTCTCTTTTTGGATCTCAATACCATGTTCTCCCCCTCTCTTGTGGAGATCTATTCGATGTAAATTCTTTTTGCAGTGTGTTTGTCGAGATCCGATGAATTGTGGGTTTATGATCAAGTTTATCTATGAGAAATATTCGAATCTTCTCTGAATTCTTTTATGTATGATTGAGTTATCTTTGCAAGTCTCTTCGAATTATCAGTTTGGTTTGGCCTACTAGATTAATCTTTCTTGCCATGGGAGAAGTGCTTAGCTTTGGGTTCAATCTTGCGGTGTCCTTACCCAGTGATAGCAGGGGTTGCAAGGCACGCATTGTATTGTTGCCATCGAGGATAAAAATATGGGGTTTATATCATATTGCATGAGTTTATCCCTCTACATCATGTCATCTTTCTTAATGCGTTGCTCTGTTCTTATTAACTTAATACTCTAGATGCATGCTGGATAGCGGTCGATGTGTGGAGTAATAGTAGTAGATGCAGGCAGGAGTCGGTCTACTTGTTATGGATGTGATGCCTATATACATGATCATTCCTAGATAACATCATAATTATTCGCTTTTCTATCAATTGCTCGACGGTAATTTGTTCACCCACCATAATACTTATGCTCTCGAGAGAAGCCTCTAGTTAAACCTATGGCCCCCGGGTCTTATCTCTTATCATATTTGCTTTCAATCTACTTTTATTTGCATCTTTACTTTTTGCATCTATATTATAAAATACCAAAAATATATTTATCTTATCATACTATCTCTATCAGATCTCACTTTCGCAAGTGGCCGTGAAGGGATTGACAACCCCTTTATTGTGTTGGTTGCGAGTTCTTTGTTTGTTTGTGTAGGTGCGTGGGACTTTTGAGGAGCCTCCTACTGGATTGATACCTTGATTCTCAAAAACTGAGGGAAATACTTACGCTACCTTGCTGCATCACCCTTTCCTCTTCAAGGAAAACCAACACAAGCTCAAGACATAGCAGCAGCCTACCCAGGCGATGGAGGATGTCAAGCCCTGACAATGAAAACAAGAGCAAAGCAGAGTTCGAGCACTTACTGGTCAATCACGGCGTGCTCCAACAGCCTCTTGCCGAGCTTAAAGCCCGAGAGCCTCTTGCGGGGCACAGCCTCGGGAGGTCCAACAGCAGCGGAGGGCGCACCAGAAGGGTTGGAGCTAGCTTCGGGCAGTGCCGGGGCCGGAGTAGTCCCTCGGGAGATCAGCCCCGACCTGTCCTTCTTCGGGATCATGGGCGGGTCCTTTCCCCCTCGCCTGGTGTCGGCCTCGTCGTCGTCCGGCATGGAGCGAAGAACGTTGGCCCTGCGCCAGGGGAAGTCTCCCCCGTCTCTCAGTGGTCGCCTCCGAGTTGCGCTCCTCGTCTTCCTCGCCTTCCTCCTCTCCTCCGTGGGAATCATCGGAGGACAACTCCACCGACGCCGCCGCCTCCTGGCCCTCAGGAGGCACCTCCGGCACTAGGCCTCTCCCACCAAAGGTGGGCATGGCGTTCACCACCTGTTCCTAGTCGTCGCGAAGGAACAAGGGGACAGGAGCGCCCTCCAAGCCTTCCACATCCTCTCCGACCAGGAAGTGGAGAGCTGCGGTCAGATCTTCCTCAGCCAGGGCCTCCGAGTTCAGGCGGAGATCGACGTCTGCATCTCTGAGCCTCCACAGTAGGCGCGAGTGCGCCTGAAGTGGAGCCACCCTATGCGCCAGGAACTCCCTCGGGAGCGTGGCCTCGGTCAGCTTCGCCGCCTTCATGTTGCTCCGACGCAGGGTGGCGTTCAAATTCTCGAGCACCAGCTTCGCCTGTCGGTCGTCAAGCTTCGCACGGGACCATGCCTCATCAGCCTGGGGCTGCTCCGTGGGCAGCACCAGCCGAGAGTTGATGCATCCGGTATCCAGCATGACCCACTTGCTATGGAAACCATCGGCCCTCTTCCCGGCCTTCGAGATCGTGTTAGCTTTGGAGTATGCAACAAAGCTAGCACACACAGAGGTAGCAGAAACCCAGGAGGTGGTCGCTCGTACTAGGGCATCGACGTCTCTGGCCGAGCAACCTCGTCGCGGTGGCCAGGGATCGGCCATTTCTTCGGAGGGAGCGGGTCGGGCCCCCCTCGGGGGGACTTTCCTTTCTCCTCGGCTGAGTACCGGCGGATCGGTGCCATTGGCGACAAGATGGAGAAGGAGCGAGGAAGAAGGAGCGAGCGGAGCGAGAAGATATGGACTGCGAGGGCTCACACCTCTCCGTACTTATAGTCCAGAGGAGGCCAATCGTCGTCCTCCACGATCACACGTAATCATGACCCTTTTTTCATGCAGCTGGGACTCGTCGAATCGAGCAGTTGCCGAGGCAGCGTGGGGAAGCGGAGATGCCCACGTCCAATCAACTGCCATGCGGTGACCAAGGCCGCAGGCTGTTGGGGCCCGCGGCGCTCTGCACTTGCCCTTTCACTTTGCTGCTAAGCCAAGTCCGAGCGTGCCTTGGGGCTGGGGGCTACTATCGGCGTTATAGGAACGGGAGTCCCCAGACTTGCCTGCCTGCGGCCTGCGGCGTGGCTCAAGCAGAGGCCCAGTACGGCCTGTCTTCATCAACCCAAGCTCAAGACCCTCGTGAGGGGCCAAGCCTCGCGGGGCGGACGATGCAAGGCTTCCTCAGGGACGGCCTCACTAGGCAGGCTCATGAGGAGGCGGAGAGATCAAGGAAGGGGCACCTCACGAGGTGCTCATGATGTAAGCCATGACGATCGAGATCAGGCGGGCGCCAGCCTGCGTAGTGTCCTCGTTTCCTCTTTGGTGCAAAGCGGGCAAGCGCAGGCGCGGAGTACCGAGGCATCAAGCAAAGGTTACCATATTGGTGCAACGAGACCAAGACCAGCAGAGCGGCGGGATGGAGGTCACGGTGGAGCCCAAGACGGCTTCATCGCCAGTGCCTTTGGTAGTCGAAGACCAAATTTAGTTAGGATAACTTGTACTAGCTGTTCCCCTTCAAAATGGCCGTTGTTGGCTCCCTTCCCGCTCAATATTTGGGAAGAGGACCAGGGACTCTATAAATAGAGATAGCCACTACCACAGTAGGGGGCATCTGGGATCGAAACCTTCCCTAGCAGAGCACCACACCAGCTCAAGAACACCCCTCGCGAGGCTGTTCTTCCTCTATACTGTTCATCATCAGCCCCTGAGGAATCCACCACACCACAAACTAGAGTAGGGTATTTCACCACAACGGTGGCCCGAACTAGTATAAACCTTGTGTCCCTTGTGTTGTTCATCGTGTAGCTTAGATTCACGACGAGGCGTTGGGACGTGGATCAGTAGGGGGGAGATCTTCGCGTGCACCCCAGAGTTCGAACCTTAAGGGTTTTGCCGGAACCCGATATCTGACAGCTATCGATGCCCATTTTGCAACCAAAAGCTTCATGACGCGTATGAAAGTGTTCTGGCACATGCAAGAGGACGAGCCATTGGTTCCTTCAAGCAGAAGTATTCTCGCAGGGTAGCGCACGTCATGTCCGTCGAGTAGCTGGAGAAGCTTCGGGATTGTGCCGGCAGATGAGATGAGATGAGATGTGGGATCGAACTATGCTTGAGTATGTACTTATGGTTGAACTATGCTTGTGTACGCTTATTATCTATGTCTGAGTATGTTTAATCTATGTTTACTTATGTCTAAATGTGGGATATTGTCGGATTTCGGGTTCCGGCAGACCCTCTAGGTTCGAACACTGGGGTGCACGCGGAGATCTCGCCCTCTACCTACCTGCACCTCGCCGACTCGCTAGGATCTAAGCTATGAAAGGAACAACACAAGAGACACAGGGTTTATACTGGTTCGGGCCACCATTGTGGTGTAATACCCTACTCTAGTTTGTGGTGTGGTGGATTGCCTCTTGGGCTGATGATGAACAATACAAGGAAGAACAGCCTCGCGAGGGTCTGTTCTTGGCTGGTGCGATGAACTGCTTGGGGGAGTTCAGTCACTCTTTCTACTGGTTTCCCGATGATGGTTGTCCTCTCCCACCTTGTGGGTGGCTAATCCTATTTATAGGCAAAGGCCCTGGGCCTCTTCCCAAATATTGAGCGTGAAGGGCGCCAACAATTGGCCATTTTGAAGGGGAACATCTAGTACACTTATCCTGACTAAAGTTGGTCCTCGCTGTCAAAGGCTCTGGTGGTGACGCTGGCTTGGGCTCCAACAATGACTTCCTTCCTGCCGTTGCGACGGTCTTGGTCTTGTTGCACCGAAATGGATGCCTTTGCTTGATGCTCTCGCCTGCGCTTGCTCCCTTTGCACCAAAGAGGAAAAGAGGACACTGCGCGGGCTGGCGCCCGCCTGGCGCCCTTGGTCGTCATGGCTTGCATCATGGGCACCTCGTGAGGTACCCCGCCTTGATCTCTCCGCCTCCTCGCGAGCCAGCCTGACAAGGCCGTGCCTGAGGAAGCTTCCTGTCGTCCACCCCGCGAGGCTTGGCCCCTCGCGAGGGTCTTGAGTTCGTGCTGATGAAGATGGGCCGTGCTGGGCCACCCCTTGAGCCACGCCACAGGCCGCAGGCACGCAAGTCTGGGGACCCCCGTTCCCAGAACGCCGACAGTAGCCCCCGGGCCCAAGGCGCGCCCGGACTCGGCTGAGCAGAGAAGCGAAGGGGCAAGTGCGAAGCACCGCGGGCCCTAACAGCCTGCGGCCTTGGGCACCGTGTGGCGGTTGATTGGACGTGGGCGGCTCCGCTCCCCCACGACGCCTCGACAACTGCACGAACTGACAAGTCCCTGCATGCAAAGCGGGTCATGATTACCTATGATCGTGGGGGGCCGGTGGTCAGCCTCCCCTGGCTATAAGTACGGGACAGCGCCTGCCCTTCCGGTCCGTCCCCTCTTGCTTCTCCTTCTTCTTCATGGCTTCGCCAAAGAGGTTCTCGGCCGCCGAGAAAGGAAAGGCCCGCCAGGTGGAGCCTGACCCTCCCCCGCCCAAGCGCGATCGAGGCCATCCCCGCAAGCACCCTGCGACTCCCATAGTGGCTCCTCGCAGCCGTGGAGGTGATCTCCCGCATGGTGACGGGCGGTAGGCCGCCGCTGGGGTGCGCGCTATGGCCGCGCGACCCCCTAGGCCAAGCTCCCACTCGGCAGAGGTTCTGCCGGAGTTTGTTGTGTGGTCGGTGGAACCGGCCAGCACCTGGCTCCAACTTCCTCGCTTCCTCCTAGGTGAGCTTCCGGCTGGCGCCCCGGGCGGCCTCTGGCTTCAGGAGGATGGTTGCTGCAGCCAGGCCTCCTGGGCTTCGCTGGAGGTCTCTGCAGCCGGGAGCCTGGCCCCGACTCGCGGCTGGCAAACGTTTGCCCGCCCGCGTGGTCTGAGCCGGCGGTGCACCCTGCACTTCAAGTTCGACGGTGATGCCACCCTCTACGTGAGGGTGTTCGTGGAAGATGGTCGCCGCGCTGGGTGCTGCCCTGAGAACGACGATCGCGGCCGTGGGTCCAGCCCCAGCGACGATGAAGACGACAGCGTGCGCGTGGTCGGCAGTGCTCGTGGTTCATCGAGCTTCGACGGCTCTTCTTCGGGCAGCGGCTCCTCCAGTGGTGGCCGCGATCAGCCTCCGCGCTGTCGCGCCTGCCTGGAGGGAGGTAGCGGGTCCGCCCGCCGTCGCGCCTCGGTGAAGCGCGAGATGGAGTCCTCCTGAGCTCCGGAGGCAGGTCGAGTCTCCCCCGCGAGTTGGTGTCGGGCAAGTCGCGCCTGTTTTGTTCTTTTCCCCTTTTCCTGCGCAAAGAGACAGTAGTGTAGGGCCTCGCGAGGGTGTGCTTGGACTATTGCTGTTAATTATCGTACTGCTTCCACTATTCTAGTATTGTGCCTTTGTGTCGCACGCCTGCGTGCAGAAATTACTTAGCTCGGGGGAGGGGGGTTGTCGTGACCTTTTCTTCCCGAGGCCGAGGCCTCGTCGAACGCTTCACGTCCTGCGAGGGTTAGTTTGGAGAGGTAGGTCCCGGCCTCAGCTATGGAGGCGACCGACCCAGGTCCTGTGTTCGTGTCGCGGTGCCCGTGGGGCATGGACTGGAGGGGTGCTCCTGTAGTGGACCCGGGTAGGGAAGCCTCGAACGATAAGGGCAGAAAATACTCACGAGGGTGCCCGCGTCGCTCCCTCGTGAGACTTGCGCGAGAGAAATCGGGGCAGGAGAGCAAAAAAGGCAAAGAGTCACAAGCCAAAGACAACAACAACTTCAATAAAACCTCGAATGGGGATGAACAAGCCAACTGTAGAAAGCAAATGTGAAAAGCCGCGTCCGGCACCTAATCTAGTCTTCAACGTCTTCTCACCAGCACGGAGCTAAGTGCTGCCACTGGGAGTGGGAGGGAGCCCCAAGGCCTAAGGCCTGCGCTCCTGAGACTCCGGGGTGTGTACAGCCCCAACTCATTATTACGTGAGAGTGTCACGGGCGGCGAGCTTCACATGCATTGGCCTTCTTCACAGGCTCCGGGCCTTTCTCGGAAAGATAATCTTCACAGGCGTTTGCCTTCTTCACAGGCTCTGGGCCTTTTCCAAAACGCAATAGCTTCACAGGCGTTCGCTTTCTTCACAGGCTCTGGGCCTTTTCCAAAACGCGACAGCTTCACAGGCGTTCGCCTTCTTCACAGGCTCTGGGCCTTTTCCAAAACGCGACAGCTTCACAGGCATTTGCCTTCTTCACAGGCTCTGGGCCTTTTCCAAAACGCGACAGCTTCACAGGCGTTCGCCTTCTTCATAGGCTCTAGGCCTTTTCCAAAACGCGAGAGCTTCACAGGCATTCGCCTTCTTCACAGGCTTTGGGCCTTTTCCAATACGCGACAGCTTCACAGGCGTTCACCTTCTTCACAGGCTCTGGGCCTTTTTAGGGGTAAAACCTCCGGAGGTGCTAAATGTCGTTCTGGACGGGTACCCCCTCCTGAGTCTCCAAGCACGCGGAGCCGGGCCTAGAAACATGAACAACCTTGAACGGGCCCTCCCACATGGGAGAGAGCTTATGCAGCCCCTCCCTGGAGAGAACCCGCCTGAGCACGAGGTCCCCTACCTCGAGAGTCCTGGGGCGGATGTTGCGGCAGTGGTATCGCCGCAGCACTTGTTGGTATCTTGCCGCTCGGAGCGCAGCTTCCCGACGACGCTCCTCCCCCAGCACGAGGTCCGTCCCCCACATGGCGTCCTGCTGCGCCTCATCGAACGCTAGGACCCGTGCGGAACGATGCCTGACCTCGTGAGGGAGGACCGCTTCAGCTCCGTAGACCAGGAAGAATGGGGTCTCGCCAGTTGGCTTGGTCACGGTTGTGCAGATGGACCACAACACAGACTGAAGCTCGTCGTACCAACCTCGGGCGCAGGCCTCCAGCTTCTTCTTGAATGTCCTGGTCTTGAGGCCTCTCAGGACCTCCGTGTTGGCCCGCTCTGCTTGTCCGTTGCTCCGGGGGTGCGCCACTGAAGCGTAGCATATCTGCGTCCCAAGGTTAGCACAGTATGTTTTGAAGAGGTTACTGGTGAACTGCGAACTGTTGTCGGTGATGATGTGGTTCGGCACCCCGAACCGGCTCACGATGCCCTTGATGAACTTGACCGCGGAACCTGCGGGGATGGTGCGGACGGCTTCCACTTCAGCCCACTTGGTGAACTTGTCCACGGCGACGTAGAGGTAGCGATAGCCCCCTGGCGCCTGAGGAAATGGGCCCAGGATATCCAGCCCCTAGACTGCAAATGGCCATGAGAGGGGTATAGTTTGCAGACCTTCCCGCCGGCTGATGGATCTGCCTCGCAAGCCTTCACCAGTTCGACGACATCATTGAGCGCAGTGGGCCAATAGAATCCGTTGCGGAACGCCTTGCCAACGAGGGTCCGCGATGATGAATGATGCCCACAGTCCCCACCGTGTATATCCGCCAGCAGTTCCTTCCCTTGCTCCCTGGAGGTGCAACGCAGGGACACATCATTCGGTCGCCTCCGGTAGAGCTCTCCATCCCTGATGCAGTATGATGTGGCTTGCCGCGCCACACGCTCCGCTTCCTCCTCCTTTTCTGGCAAGGTCCCTTGCGTCAAATAGCTCCAGAGCTCCGTGATCCAGCACCCCTCCTGAGGCTCCATCATCAAGAGCAGACGCGCCCCTGAGGCCGGGCCACAGACCGGGGCTCCCGAGGCTGGCGGCTGGGGGAGCTCCTCCCGAGGCTGCACCGCGCTCGACAGTGATGGCGTGGCCGAGGGCTTGAAGAGCAGCTCCTCGAAGATGCCAGGCTCCTGAGGTAGCCACCTGGATGCCCGTTTGGTGATGTCGTCGACCTCCTGATTGGTGCCACGGGGCACATGCTGCAACTCTAGCCCCCAGAACTGCTTCTCCATCGTGCGGACCTCCGCAAGGTAGGCTTCCATGTGCTCATCCCTCGGCTCATATAATTTGTTGGAGAAGTTGACGAGGAGTTGTGAATCACCCTTGATGGTAAGGCGCTTCACTCCTAGGGCAGTCGCGGCCTTCAGGCCTACTATTAGGCCTTCATATTCTGCTATGTTGTTGGACACCTTTTCTCCGTGCTGGAAACAGAGCCGCACGGCGTAGTAGAGCTTGTCTTGAGTAGGAGATATAAGCACCGCACCAGCCCCCACGCCGTGCCTGGAGAACGCCCCGTCGAAGTACATGACCCAACCGTCCGGCAGCTCGCTTCCCAGGGAGAGGGTTCGATCTTCATCAGCCTTGAGGCCCGGCGCCTCCGTCCACTCTGCCACGAAATCTGCCAAGCCGGCCCCCTTGATGACTCTGGTCGTGCTGAATTCGAGCTGAAATGCTTGCTGTTCAATGTTCCACTCAGCGACTCTTCCGGCTGAGTTAGGGCTCCTGAGCACCCTTTCCAAATGGTACGCTGAGATAACCTTGATGGGGTGGCCCTGAAAATAATGCCGCAGCTTGCGCGAGGCCACCAATAGCACGAGGAGGAGTTTCTGAGGCATGGGGTACCGTGCCCTTGCGTCCTGCAACACTGTGCTGATGAAGTACACAGGGTGTTCAATGAGGTTGGGAATGCTGGTGTCGATGGCGCCCTCCGGAGGCCGTTGCGCCTCCTGAGATAGGGGAGCCTCCAGCGGCTGGTCACCAGGGGGAGGGGTCTCCGCTGTCCCGAGTGCGTTTCCTTGCGGTGGATGATCCTTCTTGGCTGTGGTAGCGGTCTCTGTGGGTCTTCCTTGTTCATGCTTCGCCTCGACCCTGGTAGATGCCATGGCTTTGGTCCGACGCTCCTCCCTAACCGCCACCAGGGCTGCGCTGGCGGAGTAGGGAGTGGCTGCAAGGTAGAGCACCAGGGGTTCCTGAGGGCGCGGGGCCACCATTACCGGAGGGGTGGTTAGGTACCTCTTGAGATCTTGGAACGCCTTGTCGGCCTCTTCAGTCCATTCAAAGGGTCCCTTTTTCTTCATTAGCTGGAAGAAAGGTAGCACTCGCTCCCCCAACTTGGAGATGAAGCATCGTAGTGCTGTCACGCGCCCAGTGAGCTTCTGCATTTCTCTGAGGGTCTTTGGCGGGCTCATGTCCTCGACCGCCTTGACCTTTTCTGGGTTAGCTTCAATGCCTCGGTGGGACACAAGGAAGCCCAAGAGCTTGCCTGAGGGGACCCCAAACACACACTTCTCTGGGTTGAGCCGCAGGCTCACAGCGTTGAGGCTTGCGAAGGTTTCCTCCAGGTCTTGTATCAGGGTCTTGGCCTCGCGAGACTTCACCACAATATCATCGACGTAAGCCTCAACATTCTTCTCGAGCTGCGGGCCCAAGCTGATGTGCATCAGCCGCTGAAAGGTCGCCCCTACATTGCGCAGCCCGAACGGCATGCATGTGTAGCAGTACAACCCACACGGGGTTAGGAAAGCCATTTTTTCCACATCTTCTACCGCCATCTTGATCTGGTGATACCCAGAGAAGGCATCCAAGAAACATAACACGTCGCACTCGGCGGTGGAATCGACGATCTGATCGATGCGGGGGAGCGGAAACGGATCTTGCGGGCAGGCTTTGTTGAGGTTGGTGAAGTCGACACACATACATTCCTTCCCCCCTTTCTTTGGCACGACGACTGGGTTGGCCAACCAATCCGGGTATCGGACCTTGCGAATGACCCCTGCAGCTTCCAATTTGCGGGTTTCTTGGACGATGAAAGCCTGCTTTTCCGTGGACTTCCGCCTTGCTTTCTGCTTCACGGGGCGGACATTGGGGCACACGTTGAGGTGGTGCTCAATTACGCCTCTAGAGATCCCCGCCAGCTGATCGGGCTCCCCTGCGAACACCTTCTTGTTCGCGCGCAGGAAGTTGACCAGGGCCTCCCTGTCGGTGTCAAAACCGGCGGATCTCGGGTAGGGGGTCCCGAACTGTGCGTCTAGGCGGATGGTAACAGGAGACAAGGGACACGATGTTTTACCCAGGTTCGGGCCCTCTTGATGGAGGTAAAACCCTACGTCCTGCTTGATTGATATTGATGATGTGGGTATTACAAGAGTAGATCTACCATGAGATCAAGGAGGCTAAACGCTAGAAGCTAGCTTATGGTATGATTGTTTTTCGTCCTATGGACTAAAGCCATCCGGTTTATATAGACATCGGAGAGGGCTAGGGTTACACAGAGTCGGTTACAATGGTAGGAGATCTACATATCCGTATTGCCAAGCTTGCCTTCCATGCCAAGGAAAGTCCCATCCGGACACGGGACGAAGTCTTCAATCTTGTATCTTCATAGTCTTGGAGTCCGGCTGATGATGATAGTTCGGCTATCCGGACACCCCCTAGTCCAGGGCTCCCTCAGTAGCCCCTGAACCAGGCTTCAATGACGACGAGTCCGGCGTGCATATTGTCTTCGGCATTGCAAGGCGGGTTCCTTCTCCGAATAATTTATAGAAGATTGTGAACACTAGGATAGTGTCCCGCTCTGCAAAATAAATTCCACATACCACCGTAGAGAGAATAATATTTACACAAGTTCAATCCGCTGACGTATTTTGTGGTGTGACGTCACACCACTACCAAGCCTTTACTCGAATTGTTTTTATTGTACCATCTCAGCGCGTTTAGTGAAGCGGTTTCCTTGGCACGTCTTGTCGAAGCAGAGATCGTGTTCCCCTTATTCTGGGATTCTCATTAATACGGGCGTGGGTAACCCATCCGTGCCTGTTGCCACACCCCCTCCATCGAAGGCGGGTTCCAAACGGTCACGGGGATGGCTCTTGGTATTCTCCCTCTTTATAAGGAGACCTAGGCCCATTCTTTTTCTTCAACCCTCAATCGAATCCGCCCCTCGCCCCGAGTTCCAACACCCAAGGCTCCAGATTCGGGTACTTTTGACCTTCGACAATGTCCGGCTCCGACCTACGAGGCCGGTGGATGCCCTCCTCTATCACGGAAGAGGACGTGGTCAAGCTGAGAGACGCCAGGTACCTAACCTACGAGATTTCGCATAGGTTGCCTGCCCAAGGGCAAGTTATTCCTACTCCCGAGCCCGGCGAGAGTGTCGTGTTCGTGTCTCACCCCCGTCGGGGTTTAGGCTTCCCAATGGATCCCTTCGTGAGGGGGCTCATGTTTTACTATGGGCTGGAATTTCACGACTTGGCTCCGGAGTCCATCCTCCACATCTCATCATTCATTGTCATCTGCGAAGCCTTCCTCCGCACTGCCCCTCACTTCGGCTTGTGGCTCAAAACCTTCAACGTGGAGCCGAAGATGATTGCGGGGCGTCAGGCAGAGTGCGGCAGGGCGGTTATAAACAAGAGGGCCGATGCTCCATGGCCCGACGTCTCTTTTCAGGAGGAGCTCGGTTTGTGGCAACAGGAGTGGTTCTATATCACCGCTCCCAGGGGCAGCAGGCAGAGGCAGCCGCCCGTCTTTCACCCGGGCCCTCCACAACGGCTGACATCATGGGTCAACAAAGGGCTTGACTAGGGGCCGTCCAAAGACGTACCCCTATTGCAGGGCCGGATTCGAGACCTCCAGGAAGGGGAGATCAATCTGGTCGTAGTGACACAGGTTATGGTAATTCGGCGCCTTCTGCCCTGCAAACGTCGCCCCCTCCGCCTGTGGGAATTTAATCCGGAGGGACCACGAGCTCTCCAACACTTCATGGGTTTGACACCCGTGGAGATGTACGAACTGTTCTTTGGACCACGAGCTCTCCAACACTTCATGGGTTTGACACCCGTGGTTTGACACCCGCCTGGCCTAAGCTGCAATCGCCCGGATACTCAAGTAAGTAGCCCTGTGTCCGGACACATTGTCCATTTATTTATCATGGGTTTGCCTTTTAACCAGCTATCCCTTGAATAGGAGTGGATAGCGCAAGCAAAATTGATACGGTGTCCGGCCCCCCTCCCTGAGACCACGCCGGATCCCGTGTTAATTAAAATGTTGGAGGTTGCACCTTCGGAGGAGGGCAAAGGGGGGCACAGGGAAACTACCACCTCTGCCAAGGGGGCCTGCAGTAAGGGGGGAAACGAGGGTCCCTCCCTCCAGGGGGAGAAGAGGACCGCTTCCGAAGACCCGGAGGCCAAGGCCTCAAAGCGGGGAAGGAAATCACCGGAAGGTCCCGTGCCGGGAAGAGCCCCGGCCGCACAGTCTCCCCAAAGGAATCAGCCCTCCAGCGAGCCGTAAGTAAAAAAGGGGTGTTTTGTAATAGGGGACATCCCTAATTTATTTCTAAGGTTAACCGAAATTTTCACCTTGTAGTTCGGATCTCAGCCCTTCTCAGCAGAGCTCATCTTCGGGGGACCTTCGTCTGGAGATGATGGAGAGCGAAACGCCTCCATCTGCTGCCCCGTCGAGCGGGGCGGACGACCCTGAGGTGTCGTCACGGAGGGTCTCCCCGAGTCCGGCGGGGCCGGGGAGTTCGGCACCCACTGGAGTACGGCCGGTGGAGCTGCAGGATTTGCTCGAGAGGGCGTCTATCTCAGAAGATCACCGCACATTAATGAGTATGGTGATTGAAATGATCTCATCCACCGAGAGCGGGTTGTATGAGGCCGTCGGAAGCTTGCTGACAGGGTTTGAGGTACGCAAAAAATGACATACCTTTTGACAGTTTTGCACATGGAGTGCGCCCTGTATAGATAGTAGCCCCTGAGACATGGTATGCTGTCGAAACTGACAGCGTGCCGAGGATCATAATCTCAGTTATGGAATGTCTCCTTTCCTATGCAGGTGGTGGAACGATCGGTGGCCAGCCGGACTGATGGAGCTGCCGAGCTGAAGCGGCAACTCGATGTTGCGGATGCGGACATCGCGCTGGTCAATAAACGACTTGACGAGTCACAAGGTAAGTGGTTGCTCCGTGGTCACCGAATAAGGGAGCTGATGCCCGTTCCTTACAATTTGTATGCTTGATGCAGATGGTGCCGCTGCTGTGGAAGAACTTCGAGTAGAGCTTGCTCGAGCCAAGGAGCAAGCCAGGAAAAGTGATGCGGCTGCCTCGAAGGCAGCGGAAGAGCTAAAAGCCGAAAAGGCTGTTCACTGCCGAAGCAGGGAGGAGATGGCCGGAATGGCCGTGAAATTAAAAGATGCTACCGACCGCTATGAGGTTCTTGAAAGAGAACGCCGAGCGGAGCAAGAGGACCTGAAGAAAGCCATCGCCGAAGCCAAGGATGCCCGCAGTGCGATGCGGGCTACGAAGGAGGAACTGCGTCAGGCCGGAGACATTGCAGCTGGAAAGCCCTTTCTGCTGCGTAGGAAGTTCACAGATCCGAAGTATGCTCAGTTGGGCCAATTGTGTGGTGCGGAGGATCCTTATCTGGATTTGGCGGCGACTGCGGCGGACGCAGTCATGCACTTCCGAAGCCAGAAGGATCACGAAATGGAAGCGCTTTTCTGGTCTCAATTCCATAGTCCGGAGCGTCCACTTCTGTTGACTGATCGGTTGGCGGAGTGGGCTGAGCTGAATAGGTTGTCCGTACTTGCCATGACGGATGTGGTGGCTCGTCTGTGGCCAGAAAGGCCCAAGCCGGAGAGTTATTTTGGCTTGTTGCAGCAATTCCTTGGGGCGGTGCCGCATATCGAGGTGATGAAGCGGTCGGCATGCATAGAGGGTGCACGGATGGCTCTTGCCCGTGTTAAGACATACTGGGCGGAGATGGATGCCACCGCTGTTGCATCCCGGGGTTTGGACAAAAGCCGATTACCCGCCGAGCACTATTTTGAGGAAGTCCTGCAGGGCGCTCGTTTAATAGAGTCGCAGTGCTCAAAAGATGTTATGTTCAAATGACGTGTATGATTTGTGAGATCATGTTTATAATGTAACAGCTTTTTATACTTGTGCGTTCAAGTATTGAACTATCTCCTGTGCGGCCGTATATGTATGTATAACCTGAAAGATGGCGGTCTTTGGCTTCAGCCCCCACGCACATGGTGCGGGGGTGTTTGCAAAAGAAAAGCGCTTTTTCACACTTAATCCAACGTCTTGGTCCTTTGAAGGAGGTGATAGCATAGCAAACTAGGCAACCGGACTATAATGCTTTATCACTTTCACTTAGCCATAGGAGCTCGAAGGTGAGGCTACGATATAGCCCCTAGAGGCACCGCGCTCTCCGAACTCGGGGCGCGTATGTGCCTGACCGGGAAGCGGTCCTTCGTCAAAGCGAGGGAATTCTAAACATTCCAGTAGTCGATCGAGTGGTTGACCAGTCTCTCGCTATATCATGACAGTCAGTTTTCGGCTTTCTCTACTGAGGTGCTCGCCCGGCCGAACCGGGGCACAATCGCAGTAGTTCTCCTGGTGCCGCGTTGGCCAATGGAGCGGAACGTAAGGCAGCAAAACACAAGAGCCGAGCAAACCCAACATTTGACCAAAGACATGATTCGGAGCTGATGCATATAAGGCCTAACTCAAGACGCCGAACACTCCCTGAGGTATTCGGTCTTTATGATACCGGGCAGAACAATGCCCTAAGCCCCTAGTGTCCAGGTACGGGCGAGAACTTCTGACGCGGCCGATGCCAAAAGGCCAGCCTCCTCCTCGGTTATGGTAGGAAACCGGGGGATGTGTATCAACAAGAGACAGTAAGAAAGGTTTACGCAGGGTCTTAATCTGAAAAGAATCCTTGCAACGGGTCCCTGCTGCACGTCTGCGCCTGTGTCTCCGTTGTGCTGTATCCTGGACGGGTGTAGCACGTGCTTCATCTGTAAAAGAGAAGAACTTAGTTTGGAAAAAATATCATGCAAAAGATGTATTTAAAATAAAGTATGATAAAGTTGAGCTTTATTGGCTCTCATTGTTTATACGTGCAGCCCCTTGTAAAGAGGTATGCGGCTGGGAAGCCCCTTGTTTATTTATGCCGGACTCGCCTAACCATGTACGAGGTCTGAATGACATGTTTTTAGGGGCTTTGACCAGCAAGGTCGGATTAGTGTGCGGCTGTCAAAGCAGTCTCACGTTTTCCGTGGTCGAGGAACACTCAGAGTTACCCTTTAATGAGATTATGCCGCATGGACCGGGCATTTTAAGCATAAGAGACGCGTAATGCGGTATTGCGTTAAAGCGGGCGAAAGCTTCGCGTCCCAGTAGTGCTTGATGGCTACTTTTGAATGGGGCGATATGGAAAATGAGCTTTTCGCGACGGAGGTTGTCGGATGAACCGAACACGACCTCTAGTAGTGCAGAGCCTGTACAATTGGTGTAAAGGCGAGGCGTCACTCCTTTGAAGGAAGTGCTGCTATGGTGAATTTTGGTAGGGTCTATCCCCATTCTGCGGATGGTGTCCTGGTATAGCAGGTTTATATCGCTGCCGCCATCCATTAGGACTTGTGTGAATGGTAGTCCGTCGATTATGGGATCCAGTACCAAAGCACTCCCTCTTGCGTTTCGAACACTTCTGGAGTAATCCTGATGGTCAAAAGTAATTGGTCTAAACATCCAATTTCGGGACTCCGCTGGGGTGGACCGTGCGGCGCATGTTTTAGCAGGTGCCGCACTATTTTTCCTTGTTATCACATGAAGTGAGTTCACTGTTTTGACTTCTAGTGGGAAAGTCTTCTGTTTTCCGGCATGTTGCTTGTGAGGCTCGTCGTCGTCTTTGCTTGGTGTGTCGAGCCCCTTGTGTTCGGCGTTAAGTCGGCCAGACTGCTTGAAGACCCAACAATCTCTGTGGGTATGGTTTGCAGGCTTCCCGGGGGTACTATATATTTGACATATCCTATCCAAGATTTTGTTTAGGTTGGATAGCTCATCACTGTTGTCCTTAAGAGGCAGTGTTCTATTATTCAACCGAGAGCTTTTGAATCCGGCGTTGACCGCCGTGCTATTTGGGCCATTGTCCTTATTCCGTCGCTGATCTTTTCTGCGTCGTGATTTCCCATTTCCATCCCTTACCTCAGATGTACTCGGGTCGCTGGTGCTGCATCTTGCCAGCCAGCTATCTTCCCCCGTGCAAAAGCGGGTCATGAGGCTTGTTAGTGCGGCCATTGTTCGTCGGGGGAGTTGTCCTTCGCCACGTCTCGTTGTTCCTTGTTATCGCTTCCTTTTGGCGTATACACCATGTATACGTCGTGAGTTGAGGTGGCTTTCCAGTGCCGAGTAGGCGCTGGTTCTTGGTTGTCTCCGGCATCATCGTCCATACCGTCGATGTCTTCGGAGCCGAAGTCTAGCATGTCGGTTAGATCGTCGACAGTGGCTACTAAGTGGGTGGTGGGTGGGCTTTGAATTTCTTCGTTGTCCGTATCCCAACCATCCTGACCGCAGTCCGGCCAGGGCTCTCCTGATAACGAGAGATACTTTAGCGAACTCAAGATGTCGCCAAAAGGTGAGTGTTGAAAGATGTCCGCAGCGGTGAACTCCATGATCGGCGCCCAATCGGATTCGATTGGAGGGGGCGCGGGAGGTTCGGAGTCCGGCGAGGAGTCCGGCGCCTCGGAGTCACGAGCTTCATGAGGGACAAGGTCAGTGTTCGGCTCCTTCACCGTAGAGGTTGCAGCCCCCGAGGCGGTGTCTAGCCACCCGTCCTCGATATGCGCAGCCGACTCTGAATTGAGGATCGGAGCGGACTCGTGTGCGGCCTCCAGGGCACTGTCCGGCTGCAGAGCTAAATCATGGCCATCGTGACAGTGCGGCGCACTCGGCTGTGGCTCGAATCCATCGAAGATCAAGTCTCCGCGGATGTCAGCCGTGAAGTTCAAACTTCCAAATCTGACCTGATGACCAGGGGCGTAGCTTTCGATCTGCTCCAGATGGCCAAGTGAATTGGCCCGCAGTGCAAAGCCGCCGAATACGAAGATCTGTCCGGGGAGAAAGGTCTCACCCTGGACTGCGTCATTGTTGATGATCGAAGAAGCCATCGAGCCTATCGGTGACGACACAGAGGAACTCTCAATGAAAGCACCAATGTCGGTGTCAAAACCGGCGGATCTCGGGTAGGGGGTCCCGAACTGTGCGTCTAGGCAGATGGTAACAGGAGACAAGGGACACGATGTTTTACCCATGTTCGGGCCCTCTTGATGGAGGTAAAACCCTACGTCCTGCTTGATTGATATTGATGATGTGGGTATTACAAGAGTAGATCTACCACAAGATCAAGGAGGCTAAACCCTAGAAGCTAGCCTATGGTATGATTGTTGTTCGTCCTATGGACTAAAGCCATCCAGTTTATATAGACACTGGAGAGGGCTAGGGTTACACAGAGTCGGTTACAATGGTAGGAGATCTACATATCCGTATTGCCAAGCTTGCCTTCCACACCAAGGAAAGTCCCATCCGGACACGGGACGAAGTCTTCAATCTTGTATCTTCATAGTCTTGGAGTCCGGCTGATGATGATAGTTCGGCTATCCGGACAACCCTAGTCCAGGACTCCCTCACTCCCCCTGCTCGGGCTCGAGGTTGGCGCCTATGGTGAAGGTGGCGTCAGTGGATCCGTCTTCATCGACTAGTATCTGCTTAGTTTCTGCCTTGTCTTGGGTGAACAACTGCTTCTTCTTGGCCGGTGCAGCCCCCTTGGGCTCAGGGGCGTCCAAGTCGGCAGGCTGCGCTGCCGCCGCCGCCTTGAAGGCGAGCTTGAGCACTTGCAACGCATCCTCGGTGTCTCCGGACACGGTGAGGACGCCGCTGCTCCCGGGCATTTTCATGAGGTTGTACGCTGGGTGAGTCGCGGCCATGAATCAGGCCAACGTTGTGTGGCCGAGGATGGTGTTGTATGGGAGGCCGATGGGGGCGATGTCTAAGTCGATTAGCTCCGTGCGGAAGTTGTCGTAGGTGCCGAAGGTTACCGGGAGATGGATCTGCCCTAGGGAGCTGGATGACCCGCCCCCGACGCCCAAGAAGGGCCGGCTGGGCTGAAGCCGCTCCGGTGGTATGTGAAGGAGGCTGAAGGCTTCAATCGAGAGCACGCTAAGGCCCGCGCCGCCGTCGATGAGAGTCCTGGTGACACCCACATGGCAGATGGTGGGGGTGCACAGCATCGGGAGCGTGCCCGAGCAGGCTGAGTTGGAGGGGTGGTCCTCCGAGCTGAAGGCCAGATCGGCCTCGGGCGCCGACCGACCTGAGGGAGCCCCCTGCCGCGTGGAGGTAGCGCTGACCTGGCGAACGAATGGCTTGACACGGCGGCCTGAAGGTGGCGCCTGCGAGCCTCCCAGGAGGGCCGCGACGACCGGGGGCGCCGGTGCAGCGTGCTGGGCGAGGAAGAGGTTGCGCAGCTCTTCCCAAGAGGCCACGGAAGCCGCCGACAGGTGGAGCAGCCATATGCGCGGGGCGTCGGTGAGGGCCATGGGAAGCCAGTTAGCCATGGCCCCGTCATCGCCTCCTGCTTCGAGGATGGCCTCCTCGTACGCCAGCAGGAAAGCCAGCGGATCAGTTGTGTCGTTGTAGCGCGGTGGCGCCGTCGGCTTGAACTTGTCCGGCCACCGCACCTGTCGCAAGGCTGGGGCCAAGGCTCGGAGCCCCCTGGGCCCCGTGCTAGCGCTAGCGACCGGAGCGGGTGGCGTGCTGCTCATTGCAGGGCGAGTCGCGGTGTCGGTGGAGAGCGCGTCGGTGGAAGGGAAAGCTTCGGCGCCCACCTACCTGGCGCGCCAAATGTTAGATTTCGGGTTCCGGAAGACCCTCTAGGTTCGAACACTAGGGTGCACGCGGAGATCTCGCCCTCTACCTACCTGCACCTCGCCGGCTCGCTAGGATCTAAGATATGAAAGGAACAACACAAGAGACACACGGTTTATACTAGTTCGGGCCACCATTGTGGTGTAATACCCTACTCTAGTTTGTGGTGTGATGGATTGCCTCTTGGGCTGATGATGAACAATACAAGCAAGAACAGCCTCGCGAGGGTCTGTTCTTAGCTGGTGCGATGAACTGCTTGGGGGAGTTCAGTTGCTCTTTATACTGGTTTCCCGATGATGGTTGTCCTCTCCCACCTTGTGGGTGGCTGGTCCTATTTATAGGCAAAGGCCCTGGGCCTCTTCCCAAATATTGAGCGGGAAGGGCGCCAACAATTGGCCATTTTGAAGGGGAACATCTAGTACGCTTATCCTGACTAAAGTTGGTCCTCGCCTGTCAAAGGCTCTGGTGGTGACGCCGGCTTGGGCTCCACAATGACGTCCTTCCTGCCGTTGCGACGGTCTTGGTCTTGTTGCACCGAAACGGATGCCTTTGCTTGATGCTCTTGCCTGCGCTTGCTCCCTCTGCACCAAAGAGGAAAGGAGGACACTGTGCGGGCTGGCGCCCGCCTGGCGCCCTTGGTCGTCATGGCTTGCGTCATGGGCACCTCGTGAGGTACCCCGCCTTGATCTCTCCGCCTTGTCGCGAGCCAGCCTGACGAGGCCGTGCCTCAGGAAGCTTCCTGTCATCCACCCCGCGAGGCTTGGCCCCTCGCGAGGGTCTTGAGCTCGTGCTGATGAAGATGGGCCGTGCTGGGCCGCCCCTTGAGCCACGCCGTAGGCAGGCAAGTCTGGGGACCCCCATTCCCAGAACGCCGACAGATATGGATGCAATCAGATCGGTTGATGGAATCTACCTCTGTCCTGGTTTATTGGTCCCCTTTGTAATTGGTGTTAAATTTTGACCAAAGATGTAACTGACAAAATATTGGTGCAGGTCAGCAAAAATTATATCGTTGGATGCGTATTTGAACATAGTGTTCAATGATATAATTTTGGTGACATGCATAAACATTTGTTAGTTAAATATTTGGTCAAAATTTGGAACAAATTACAAAGGGGACCAATAAACCAGGACGAAGGTAGTATGTCAATCACACACGGTTCCCAAAATTGGAACCATGTGCAATGACTTACATTTTGCCTGTTACGTCAGCCACACACGATTGGCTCTAGCAAACCGTTGCCTCCGAAACTCTTTGTGGGACAGAAAACCCTCATCACCCAATTCAAAAAAGAAAAAAGAAAACCCTCATCGTCCCCATGTCACAAAAGCCCTCACCCCGCCCACCACCCCCTCCGGTCCCCATTCACACCGCCATCCCCACGTTATCGGTATACCACTTAGCTCGACGCCTGCCGCCACTGCAAGGCTGCTGGCAAACCCCACCGCATTTCGCCACTTCCGCTTGCCGCCGCCTATCGCCATTGACTTTCTCTCTGCCCAATTGGGGAATCTACCGTACTGAGGTTTTTTCTCATGGACAACAAGGTAACTAATTTAATAAGATATTAACTTATCTCTTATCCGACATCTGCCTCCTTTAATCACCTGGCTGAAATCGCCGAATTCATTTTTATTCGAGCTGATTTGAGGGTTTTCTTTCATTCATAGAGTGTACAGTGCGCGGACACATTAGGACTTTGCGGCCTCCGCCAGACATCCATGGAGTTCCATTTCACCGTACCAGATGCGTGCAGTATGTTCAATCTCACCCTAAATCAGTTGGCATGGCCTACTTTCTTGAACATATATTAAATATTGCTAGATTTGGATAAAAGGTGCCACATGCACCATATACGTCAAAGGGGATTTTTTTACTCTTCTTTCTATATTAGGCAAATTAATGATATATTGTTCTTTCGATTACTCTCATATTTCCATGACATCATGTTTCACTATCTGTTTAATTATAGATTTTTGTCCTTCGATTTCAACTACTGTACAGTTCTTTCAATTTGGGCCCATATTTGCATGTTACCATATTTTATTTAACAATCCTACCATTTTCTGCAGTGCGTCCCTTGCTATGCAACAGAATCTCTAGTACACAATCTTTCCCTTTACATAAATCAAGACTGCAGAGATGTCGTACTGAACACAAACCATGGATTTACAATTGTTGCTACTATAAGACTTGATGAACGTGGTGACTCCTATTTTGGCACTGGCCTTTGGAAAGAAATGTCTAAGTTTTACGTACTGAAAGCTGGCACTAAAATTGCACTGCACATAAAAGAGCCTGTTCATGAGATATATGCTAACTTCCCCGACAATATCATCCATCCAGACTTTGTTCGAAATAAGTGTTCTTTTAAAGTATCTGCATGTTGACTTACCCAGCAATATCAAATGAATTCTGTAGTATTTAAGAAACCAATTGTTATTCCATTTTCTTATTCTATTCGTACCTACTAACTTCTATTTACCAACACACTTTTCTATTGCCCTGTTTTAACTAAATATTCCCTGTACTCCCACTTCTATCAGAAAGCGCCGCTGATAAGGAGACTCTGGAGGTGGAGAACGGGGCTGCCAACAAGAGGAGGCGGGTCGAGCAAGAACCGCAAGCGACTCCAGCAGGCCTAGACTTCATCAGCAGCTTCCCCAATGATATGTTGACAGTCATCATCTCCCACCTCCCAATCAAATATGGGGCGCGGACAACCGTCCTTTCCCGATGTTGGCGCTCCTATGGAACTCCACCCCTCTCGACTTCATCGACACCCACGAGCTTTGCCATGGCTATCGCAAAATCTTGGATGCATTCTCCAAGATCCTTGGTAGTCACCCTGGTCCAACGAGAGGCCCTAGCATCGGCAAGTTCCATTCCAATGGCAAGGACCGAGCCAAGATTGACGACTGGTTCCGATCCCCGCCCTAGATCAGCTCAAGGAGCTCACTTGATGATGGGCATATGTGCTCACTGCCAACATCCGTGCTCCACCGCGCACCCATGTTGCACGTCGCCAAGTTCAGGAACTACAATTCCCCCTCCCCTTAATGATGCGACTGCTCTTATTCTACCACAACAGAAGCACCTCGAGCTCGTCACCGTGTGCTTCCCATACAGTGACATGGAGAGCCTGCTCCGCGGCTATAGTGCACTCGAGTACCTTCATCTTCACGCGATCAATGGGTTGAGTAGCTTCCACATCACCTCCATGACTCTCCGAACTATTTATGTATGTTGCTGGTGCGACAAGAAGACATCACAAGATGTGTAACACGGTATGGTCAGATGTGTAACACGGTATGGTCATTGAGGACACACCTTCACTTGAGAGATTACTTGTAGTTGATCAAGAAGGTCCAACAAGAATCAATGTCATTTCTGCACCAAAGTTGACAGTGGTGGGCTACTCGTCTGACAAATACTCCGAACTTGTTATTGGATCCACACCTGTTTAGGTACAACAGCCGTCTTCTACATCTCCTTCTAGAAATTAACATTATTTCTAATTTTGAAGATGTATGTTCGTCTGTCATCGAGAAAATGATTCTGACAAGCTTGACCCCGAAATTGTGCACAATGAAGGTCTTGGCACTAGAATCTATCGGCCCCAACCTGGAGCAAGTTGTTAGTTTCCTGAGATGCTTTCTATGCCTGGAGAAGCTATATATCGAGGTGATGTTCCTTTCTTGTTAAATGTTAACCATAAGGGAGTTCAATTTGTGACACCTTTTTCCAAGTTTACAATGACAATGTACTGCGATTTCTGAAGGATTTTTTGGAGGATTTTAGTACATACATGCCCCCCCCCATATTGGTTGCCTATCCATATGGTTACAATCCATAAGCATTTCTCTTTTGGATTCATCTGTACTAGTTTTCTTAGGAAACTTTTCATCCGCTCCAACCTCTTGTGAAGAAGGCTACATTTTTCTAGATTATAGTCAAATGACCATGTTAATCATGTCGGATCGAAGATGGCATGTTAGTGCATTTTACAAATCCTACAAACCAAATAGGCCTATAGTAGTGTTCAAAACTACATGTAAGCACTAACACGTTTTCTTCTTTTGCAGATAAGATTAGGCCCGGTGGTGGATAATGTGATACAATATAATAATCACATCGAATGCCTAGATCTGCATCTCTCATAAATTACTTTGAACTCCTACCGAGGGACCTCACCGGATATTATATTCGCCAGGTTCTTTGTTGTCAGAGCAAGGGTGTTGAAGGTAATGAGGTTTACCCTACATTTATTTCACAAAAATGACTGGTTTGTCGATCAGTGTTGTGGCTGCAGGAGAATGGAATAGGCTCCAAAAATGCTAAATTTCATTATTAACTTCAGATGACAGAGTAATCGAAAGTCATCGTGTCAACCCCATACATGACTTCTCAGTGGCTGACCCCTTTGCAAAAATTATGAGGTTTCGAAACCAGACTTACAAGTGGTAATATTAGTTTGAACCTCTGTAATATCCATGTTCAGCGGATCAGCGCGAGTGTTTGCAGCTGATGACCTGAATTTCATTTCTAATATCAGTTTGAACCTTGTAATCTTCGAATTTGAGACGTATAACTCTGGAATTTGAACCTTGTAATATTTCAAGCTTTTGTGTTACAATCGTTGAAATGGCATCGTATGAGACTCGTATATTGGTAGCACTATTTTGACCTTAATATGCAATGGACTTAGATTTTATTAACCACTCTCAAATATGTTTACCTCGTCGATCTCATAGCACACAATCTATATAGCTAACTCAACTGCGATCTTTGACATTATTGCACACAGTTGGTTTATTCAACCGTGTGCCCTGTAGAGCACATAATTAGTTATCACACTCGAGTGTCCATCATCACACTTCTATGTAACTTTGACCTCATCACCCACGGGTAAAATTATGACCGAAGTCATTCCACAGACTTCATTTTTACAAAGCTTTTTCCCAATAAACACCCACGATTTGTCCCTCTTCTAGCCGACGCATGGCCAAACTAGCCGAGCTGGAAGCTTGCATGGTAAACTGCGCAGTAGCGTGTGAACAGGCTCACCGATAATACATTGGGTGCCTCTTCGAGCCCACGCATGGTCAAATGAAATGTGTGTGGTGTGGTGTTGTCAAGATGCACTAGAATCCTCTGCTATGAACGCGGTGACAAGACGTGACGATTACAGGCCCGCCGACCCCCATTTATTACAGCGACCATTTAACCCTTGGGTCAATTCAACCTGTCGATCACGCCCCACCATTGCAAGAAGTCCACTAATCATGACAAATTCTTAGAGGGTATCCCACGCGGCTCCAATGGCGCTCCGAGCGGCTGCCAACGACGAGCAGCAGTTCACCATGCATGCCGTGGTGGACACCCACAGAAGGTTCACGGAGCTGTCGATGGTGTACACCAACAACCCGGTCTGGGTGGAACACCCCATCCACATCATGGAGCTATTGCTTGCCGAGGAGAGTACAGGGTGGTCAGGTTTGACCTCGACGCGCTCGTGCCGGGTCTCGTCCCAAGTTCGCCATTGCCCAGATGTGCATGCGCAACCACGTCCTCATCTACCACTACTGCGTGGCCACAAGGCCTTGCGAGCATTTCGCCATGTTTGTCAATATCCCCCACTACATGTTTGCTACGGTGGACATCACCAACGATGTAAAGGTGCTCAAGAATTCGGGCATCGCCTGCCAGAATCTTGTCGACATCTAGGGCCAATACAAGATCTGGGGCAGCAACGAGCATGAGAAGGACTCACTGGTTCACCTCGCCGAGGCCATCATCAACCCCTAATACAGAGACATGAAGGATTCCTGCAACAAGGACAAGCGTACCTGGCACTCGACCTGGATGGAGAAACTCGACAAAGCTCATGTCGTGTACGTGGCCAAGGAGGCGTACATGAGCTACGAGATGTATAGGCGGATCATTCACATGAGGAAGTGCCTCCTTCCCCAAAATGGCTAGGGATCCAGCCGGAAGCAGAGCAATGGCAAGCGTCGTCGCAACAATAAGTAGATGATTGGATCCTTGTTTCTCCTAGTTTAGTATGCATGTAATTGCTTACTTTGGTGTGTGGAAATGTTATGTGTGTAGTCACTTGTGTAATTGTATGCTTAATTTAGTTTTGCAATGTTGTCTTTGTAAGTATATATGTTGATGCTCTGTAGACAGAGCAAATCACATCACACATGGACTAAACAATGGAACCCGTTGGTGATGATTTCATCAATCACTGACAATTGTATACCAGCAATCGTTTGCTCACAACACACATGGCTTGTTAACAGGAATCATCTGTGTTGTTATCGGTCTTCCCACACATTTCTGATTATAGACTTGTTTCCGCATATCACAGACATCTTGTTAAGTTGAACCATTTCTGTTCTCTTGGCTCAACGCAAACAGGTCATCTGAGTGAACTGTATGTCGTATATCGCACACACCTTCATCTGGCTGCCAGTTTTGGTTGTTTCGCCTCATCACAAACAGTTTATCTAAGTGAATTGTATGCCATATATCGCACGCGCCTTCATCTGGCTGCCCGTTTCTTTTGTTCTGCCTCATCACAAACAATTCATTGAACTGAACCGTATGCCCCTCATAGCACATGCAACTAAAATCTGAACCGTGTTTGATATATCCTTCATCACAAAAGTTTTGCATCTTTTTTGACAGATATTTTACATCACCTTTTGCGATTAATGCATCGCACATAGTTTGGTCAAAGGGTCTCTGATCATAGTGTCGCCTTAGCAGCATCCTGCAGTAGTGTAAGGAACCCATAAGCCACCGACAGGATAGTCGAGTGGGCTTTGCATTTGTCAAGTTTTGGTCTGAAGTTTGAGAGAACATCAACTATTCAGAGCAGAGCATTGGCAGAGCTTATTACGGAATTGACGCCTACCCCAGGAGAAGAAATGCCGAAAACAATCATCCCGGTAAGGAGGCTCCCCAGGAATGGATCTTGTACTTCGACGGTGCCTTCTCACTACAGGGCGCGGGGGCTGGCATGCTCCTCATCGCGCCCACTGGAGAGCACCTCAAGTACGTGATCCAAATGCATTTTCCCTGAGAAGAAGCTACCAACAACACTGCTGAGTATGAAGGGCTTCATCTCGGGCTCAGGATTGCAATAGAGCTGGGGATCAAGAAGTTGATAATTCGCGGAGACTCACAGCTCATGGTGAGGCAAGTAAACAAGGATTACTAAAGCCTGTTGATTGAGGCATACGTTGAGGAAGTGAGGAAGCTGGAGGAGCACTTTGGCAGGTCGCAAACAGAGCACATCCCTCGTACGGAAAACAACATCGCTGATCACCTGTCAAAGTGTGCCGCACAAAATCTACCCGTGGAGCCAGGGACTTTTGTTCTCCACTTGATTCAACCCTCAGTATCCCCACCAATGATGGCCAGAAAGAGGAGGAAACTGGACTCCAGCAGGCCTCTCCCGACAGAGCTTCATAAATCCCTAGACAGAGAGGTTGGCGGGAACAACTCCACTTCCCCTGGTGAGTGATAATCCCCAAGTGCATAGAATCATCGTAGCAATTCCCGAAGGTGGAAGTGATAAGTATGGAATGTCGAACCCACAAGGAGCTAAAGGCAAGATCAATTTTCTCTCAAGTTCTATCTGCCACTGATACGACTCTATGTACACCGAACGTTTGCTTCCAACTAGAAACGAGAAATAAAACTACGTTGTGGGTGTGAAGAGGATAGCTTTGTATGATGTCGGAGAGCTAAAATATAAAAGTAGGTGTTGTTATCATAAAGTTAGAATATATTACTAAATATTATAAATAGCAAGTGTGGAATAATGATGGGTCGGTGTGCGGAATTATCCTAGGCAATTGTTAACAAGACCGGTGGTCATCATTGCAATTTCATATGAGGGAGAGGCATAAGCTAACATACTTTCTCTTCTTGGATCATATGCACTTATTATTGGAACTCTAGAAAGCATCCACAAATACTAAAGATCATTAAGGTTAAACCCAACCATAGCATTAATATATCAAGTCCCCTTTATCCCATACGCAACAACCCCCTTACTCGGGTTTATGCTTCTGTCACTCAAGCAACCCACTATAAGCGAATAATGAACGTATTGCAACACCCTATAGTGGGAATCCCTCACGCTTGCGCGACACAGAGGGCACAATAGGACAACACCAAAATAAAACATACAACTCATACCAATCTAGATCGTTAATCAACCCAAAGACAAAGGATATCTACTCAAAACATCATAGGACGGCAACATATCATAGGATCATAATATGTGGCATAAAGCACCATGTTCAAGTAGGGATTACAACAGGGTGCGGGAGAGTGGAACGCGTAAAAGAGATGAGGATGGTGATGATGATGGTAATGTTGATGAAGACGATCATCCTGGCGATCATTCCCCTCCCGATGGCACTCCGGCACCACCGAGAGAGAGAGGAGGAGAGGTTCTCCCCCTTGTGCTTCCTCCTCCATGGCCTCTCCCCTGGATGGGAAGAGGTTCTCCCTCTGGATCTTGGCCTTCATGGCGATGATGAACCCTCAGGGATCCTCCCTACGGCCTCCGGTGATGATGGCCCCCTCCGGCAGGGTGCCAGAGAGGGCCTATATTGATTTCTCGTGGCTACAGAGGCTTGCAGCGGTGAAACTTCCGATCTAGGTTGTTTTCTGGAGGTTTGGGTAATTATAGGAGAGGTTGGCGCCGAGAACAAGTCAGGGGCCCCCACGGGAAGTCCACAAGGCATAGCGGCGCGCCCTCCACCCTCATGGGGCCCACAGGACTCCCCTCAAGTAACTCTTTGTTCCATTATTTTTTATATTTTCTAGAAAAATTCTCCGTTGATTTTCAGCGCATTACGAGAACTTTTATTTCTGCACAAAAATAACACCACGGTAGTTCTACTGAAAACAACGTCAGTTCAGGTTAGTTCTAATCAAATCATATCAAAATCATATAAAACTATTGTAAACATGGCATGAATACTTCATAAATTATAGATACGTTGGAGACGTATCAGCATCCCCAAGCTTAATTCCTTCTCGTCCTCGAGTAGGTAAATGACAAAAGAAATTATTTATGAAGTGTGAATGCTAGCAAGTGCTTAAGTTTGATCTATGGTCGTTTCAATCACTTTTTCTAGCATCATTATATATCATAACAGTAGATCAATTCATAAAACTTCTCATGATCAAGTAACAAGCTATTCACATGTTAAAGTATAGATCATAAAATTTCTTGAAAACTAACAAACAATGCTCTTAGTCATCAAACAATTGCAATTCATCTTATTTTCGGGAAGGGTCTATGTAAGAGCTTTGGTTCAGCAAACTCCACATACTCAACTATCATTTAATGTTTCACAATTGCTAACACTCATGTGATATTTATGGTTTCAAAGTTTCAATCGGACAGGGAGAAAGATAGGGGCTTATAGTTTTGCCTCCCAACCTTTTACCTCAAGGGTAATGTCAACAATAATAATTTATGAAAACCTACATCCAAGTGGATATATATATATCCGGATCGCTCCAACACAAAGTGCTTGCCAAAGGAAAAGGTGTAAAAATGAAAGGTGATGATCACCATGACCCTTGTATAAGGGTAGAAGATAAAAGTAAAAGATAGGCCCTTCATAGAGGGAAGTAGAGGTTATCATGCGCTTTTATGGTTGGATGCACAAAATCTTAATCCAAAAGAACGTCACTTTATATTGCCGCTTGTGATAAAGACATTTATTATGCAGTTCATCGCTTTTATTTCTTCCCTATCACAAGTTCGTATAAAACTTATTTTCTTTGCACTAATAGATCATACATATTTAAGGAGCAATTTTTATTGCATGCACCGATGACAACTTACTTGAAGGATCTTACTCAATCTATAGGTAGGTATGGTGGACTCTCATGGCAAAACTGGTTTAGGGATGTTTGGAAGCACAAGTAGTATCTCTACTTGGTCCAAAGAATTTGGCTAGCGTGAAAGGGAAAGGCAAGCTCAACATGTTGGATGATCCAACACAATATAACGTTCCGGATATAGGAAAACATAACCCATTAAGTTGTCTTCCTTGTCCAACATCAACTTTTTAGCATGTCATATTTTAATGAGTGCTCACAATTACAAAAGATGTCCAAGATAGTATATTTATATGTGAAATCTCTCTTCCTTCAATATTCTTTCATGAATTGTTCAAGTGACCAATTCTGAGTTTGCTAACTTTCAATAAGTTTACTACCTATACTTATTATGTCTGAAGTCGTTACTCCCCATGTTATAAGCATATTGTCGGTGTACAAAAAGAGGGGTACACTTTTCGTACCCCTATAAATGTGCACGGGCAGTTCGAGCCACGGACACCACCACGCCAAGCAAAGCAAGGGAGGTAAGCCAAGGTAAGACCGAGGCTCGAAAAGAGTAGAATGACGCCAAGACCAAGACCACAAAGAGCAAAGGGGACGAAGCGGACTCCCCCGGCAAGATCCTTGCCGGGGGCGGTTTTAGCAAACCCGGCAAGGCCCTTGCCGTGGCAGCTCGCCCCACACCTACGGAGCGAATCATCCTTGAGTCCACTGCCCCCATGGGGCAAGGATTCGGAAGACATCCCCATGGTGGCATGCAGATCTTTGTGAAGACATTCAAGATCAAATTCACACTATAGAAGATGACGACCCCTGGCGGGATCCCAGCCAAAGAGGACCACAAGACCCCTGGCAGGAGCCTTGCCAGGGATGATAGTAGGCACCACGGCAAGACCCTTGCCGGGGCTACGGTGAGGCCCTTACTAAAGGCACCCGTAGGGCCACCATCAGGCCCACGCCAATTCCAAACCTCCACCGCCGTTCGCATGCGGGTGCTGACCCAACCAGTTGGGCAAGCACCTGCGTGGCGGCAAGCAGATCTTCATGGAGGCCCACCGCTGCGCCACCTCAGCTACCTGCCTTCCTACATTGCACCACAGGCACCGCTGGCCAGGGCGCGTGTTGACGCGGTCGGCGACGGACAAGACTGGGCTCTCCCCCGCCCCCGATAAAGTAGGGACACCTAAGCACGACGCATTAAATGCGCCTTGTCACGTAATGCGAGGGATAAACTCGTATCACTGTGCCCTTTCCACCTCCTGTGTGCCACTGTGGCGGCCCCTTTCCGTATAAAAGGAGGCCCAGGGCGACCAGGAGGAGGATTCGGCTTTTTGGAGCTCTTCATGCCCCATCGCTATCTCAGGAACACAGATAAACAAATCACCAAAGCAGGAGTAGGGTTTTACGCATCCTCGCAGCCCGAACCTGGATAAAGAATCCGTGTGCTACCTATTTGATCTGCCCTTCTCACAACCCCGTGCCTCGCAACCGTAGTAGGGATTCTCGTGATCCCATAGGTGTCATCCTCACACCGACATCTTTGGCGCGCCAGGTAGGGGGCACAGCTGTGAGAATCGGCTCTAGAAGTTACTTCGACGCTTCTTCATCGTCATGCCACCCAAGAAGAAGATGACGGTGGCGGTTGGGCCGGCGGGAGCCAGGCATTCCGTCCCGACGCGGGAGAGCAGCGGACCGGTCGCAGAAAGGACCTGGGGCGCCGTTCGCGAACACCAACACCATCCCAACAGCCGAAGTTTGGGAGGCGGTGATGTTCGTGCGCCTGGTAATGGGCAGCATGCCGCCAAATCCAAAGACGGAGCCAGGCCCTCCACGGGTGGCGCGGGGCCTTCCAGGATCGCCGCCACCTCGCCCGAAGGCAACGCGAGGGCTTCCAAGACCCCCACGTTCACACCGATAGCGCTCTCTTCTCAAGCGGCGCGCGACGAACGGCATGATCACGCCGAGGACCCCGGGTATCGCCACGGAAAGAGCCCCGAGCGCCACTCCCGGGATTTAGAAGACCTGCCCGCCCGCCGAGGCGCTGGTGAAGATGGCATGCGACCGCGGGGTAATGATAGAACTCCTTCTGACATAGTCAGAACTCGAAGCGCGTCACGATCCATGCAGGTTTCGCAGCCACCAACACCGGCAGAAGCCCTGGCACGCGCGCAGTTGCTCCTCGATTTCCCTCCCATCACGGGGAAACTCGACGAATGGAGAGCCACTATCCGAAGTATTGTGGCGATGGCCAACAAAGACAAACCGAGTCCGGTGGGGGCCCTGGGTCGACGCTCCGACGGAGTCCCACGCACCAGTGGCAGAGGGGCCGGCGGCGCCGCGACCACGGTGCACTCGCCTCCTCCTCGCCCGGTACCTCGGACACCAGCCCGTCGCGACGTCACGGGCGACGAGATCTCCGTAGCATCGTCCGACCCGTGGGCCCACTGCGACCAGCGCCAAGTTCTTTGGGAACGAGAACATGAAGATGCTCGAACCACTATCGAGCGCCGGCGTGGGGCGCGCCACCAATCAGACAGGCGAGCGAGGCCTGCTGTGAGCCACCTAGCACCGGGGAGCCCTGGAGGCCTACCTTACGAGGTAGGCTGTCCGGCTTTTACCCGTGAGCTGCGGTAGTTCCTGTGGCCCACTCACCGCACCTTCAAACCTGACGTGGGCGAGAAGTACAGTGGCAAGACCCATCCGTCCGAGTTCCTCAGCGTCTACACCATCGTGATGCAAGCTGCCGGAGCCCGCGACGATAAGGTGCTTGCGAATTACTTTCCGTTGGCTGTTAAACCCAATGCCATGTCATGGTTGATGCACTTGCCAGTAGACTCTATTTCCTCTTGGTCGGATTTGTGCCATGAGCTCATGGGCGCCTTTACTGGAGGCCACCAAGCCCATGGCCAGGCAAGCGACCTGCACGTCATTCCCCAGAAGGGAGGCGAGAGTCTCCGTAAGTATATTCAGAGGTTCAGCCGGGTACAGTACAATATCCCTGATGTTCACGCTGCCGCCATCATCAGCGCGTTCCACTAGAACGTGCGTAATCGCAGGATGCGCGAAGAGCTGGCAATGAACAAGGTGAGGGATGTGGCGGAACTCTATGTTCTTGCCAACAAATGTGCCCGAGCCGAAGAGGGAAGGAAGTACCCCAGCGAAGATGCCGGCGTTGAAACCGACTCTTCAGATGACGATACTGCTGCCCCGGCAAAGAAAGGCCGGCGCCGCAGCAGGAAGCGCAAAGGAAAAGCCGTGCTTGTCGTCGAGGGATCCGAAGACGCCGGATCCACCTAGAAAACCAAGGCAGATGACCCCGGCAAGGAGGTTGCCGGGTGCATCGCATGCTAGGCCTTGGCGGCTGCCGAGAAGCCGGGAAACTCCGACAAGCGATACTGCAAGATCCATCGCACCAAGGGCCATGCTCTCCAGGACTGCCGACAGGTCGAGCTCCTCGCTGAAAAGCAGAGGACTGAGTATGAGAGGCGGGACAAGGAGAAGGGCCTAGATGGTGCTGTGGGGTCCGGCAAGAAGCGTGACGGCCAGGTCGGCCATCGCGGCAAGGATAAGCAATAGGAGAGGCCCGCCCGGAGCCGTGACAGAAAGCCAGAAGACGGAGATCACGAAGAGGACGACGAATCTGGCGACCAAGAGTTTCAGAAAGCTACAGAGGCCATGTGCATCGACGGTGGTGCCTCGCTGCATACTTCTCACCACCGGTTTAAACAATGGGCGCGAGAGATTAGAACAGCGGAGCCGTCGTTTGATGCCCAAAGGCCGCTGAAGTGGTCCAGCACACCTATCATTTTCGACACTGAGGACCACCCTGATCGCACTACTCCGGTTGGGTGCTTGCCATTGTTGGTTTCACCAACGATACGTAACCTCAAGGTGACGAAGATGCTAGTCGATGGCGGGGCCGGTCTGAGATTGATCTCGCATGCCGTGATCGAGAAACTGCAGATTCTTGATGGAGACCTCGAAGAGACGGGCACGTTTCAGGGGGTCAACCCGGGAAGAAGCCAACCCAAGGGAAAGGTCACGCTGCCAGTGACTTTTGGAAGCAACCTGAACTTCAGGACAGAGAGGATCGTGTTCGATGTTGCCAGGATCCCCTTGCCCTACAACGGGATCCTCGGCTGCCCAGTGCTGGCCAAGTTCATGGCGGCGTCACACTACGCCTACAACACCCTGAAGATGCCTGGACCTATGACGATCATCACCATCCCCTCCGACAAGAAAGATGCGTTGGTTTGTGTTGACCAACTATACCAGCAGGCAGTTGCAGCAGCTACCGCCGCTAGGGCACCTGCTCCTGCCGCCGGGACCCCGTGGGGGAAGAAGAAGAAGAAGACCGGTGAGACCTCGGACACCCACTCCGGCAAGCGCACCTCTACGGAGTGTAGCGCTGCCGTCAAGGACGTGCCAGAGAACTCTACCGGTGGGAACAAGAAGCCCAGGGCCGTATCACTAGGAACCAAGAAGGTCTCTATCCATGAGGACGGCACGGGAGGAGCTTTCACCATAAGCTCCGCCCTTGATGGCAAATAGGAAGACGCGCTCGTCACCTTCCTATGGGCGAATGTCGATGTGTTTGCATGGCAAGCTTCCGACATCCCCGATGTTCCCAGGGAGGTGATTGAGCACCACCTTGCTGTCTGTCCTCATGCACGGCCCGTCAAGCAGAAGGTCAGAAAGCAAGCTTTGGAACGACAAGAGTTCATTACTGAGGAGATCCAGAAACTGGAAGCAGCGGGTTTGGTAAGGGGAGTGCTCCATCCAACGTGGTTGGCCAATCCGGTCGTGGTGCGCAAGGCGAATGGGAAGTGGAGATTGTGTATTGATTACACAGATATCAATAAGGCTTTCCCTAAGGACCCCTTCCCATTGCCGCGCATTGACCAGATTGTTGACTCCACAGCTGGGTGTGATCTGCTGTCATTCCTCGACGCCTACTCCGGCTACCACCAGATCTTCATGACAAGAGAAGACGAAGAGAAAACAACATTCATCACTCCATGTGGTACGTATTGTTCATGCGGATGCCTTTCGGGTTGAAGAGTGCTGGCTCGACGTTTGCAAGGGCGGTCCAGATTGGTTTTGAAACCCAGCTCCATAGAAATATGGAGGCTTATATGGATGACATAATGGTCAAAACCAAGGACAGGGCAACCCTCATACCAGATTTGCAAGAAACATTTGCAAACCTGCGCAAGGTCAATCTCAAGCTGAACCCTGAGAAGTGCGTCTTTGGTGTCCCATCCGGCAAGCTTCTCGGGTTCTTGGTGTCACAACATGGGATAGAGGCCAACCCGGACAAAATCAAAGCTATAGAGAAGATTGAAGCACCCAAGCGAATCAAGGATGTGCGTCGGCTTGCTGGTTGCATCGCCGCCATGGGCAGGTTCATTTCCAAGTCTGCCGAGCGCGCCCTTCCCTTTTTCAAGATCCTGAAAAAGGCGGGCCCGATGGAGTGGACGCCAGAAGCTGAGGCAGCATTGCAAGATTTGAAGAAGTACCTCTCCTCCACGCCAATACTAGTCGCGCCCAGGACACAGGAGTCGTTGCTGCTATACCTGGCGGCGACAAACCAGGTGGTCAGCGCCGCGCTGGTGGCACAGAGAGAGGTCAACAACGAGGATATGGCAGCGGCAGAGCCCGACACCACCAATGCAGAGGTGACTCAGCCAGTTGACGTGCCGCCGAAGAAGAAAATGGTGCAGCACCCGGTCTACTTTGTTAGTTCCCTCCTGTAGGGGGCTAGATCGAGGTACTCCGGCATGTAGAAATTGCTCTTCGGCCTTCTTATGGCCTCAAGGAAACTGCGCCACTACTTCCAGGCAGACGAAATCACTGTCGTCACTCGCTTCCCTCTGCAGCGGATATTGCACAATCCGGATGCGACGGGAAGGATTGTGGAATGGGCACTGGAACTGTCCAGCTATGGTCTCAAGTTTGAAAGTACCTTGACAATTCAGAGTCGAGTCCTAGCGGAGTTCATTGCAGAATGGACCGCAACGCCTGACGAAGAAGCTCAAGAGACTACCCTCCCCAGCAAAGGGGCAAGTTGTGATTGGATCATGTACTTTGATGGAGCTTTCTCCTTACAAGGCGCCGGGGCTGGCGTACTGCTTGTCTCGCCCACTGGAGAGCACCTCAAGTACGTGGTCCAGATGCACTTCCCCAGGGAGGTGTCAACCAACAATACGGCAGAGTACCAAGGGCTGCTTGCCGGTCTTTGAATCGCGGCAGACCTCGGAATCAAGAAACTCATCGTCAGGGGGGACTCACAGCTCGTCGTTAAGCAAGTCAACAAGGATTACCAGAGCCCGTTGATGAAGGCCTACGTCGATGAAGTGAGAAAGCTGGAAGAGCGTTTCGACGGTATACAGGCTGAACACATTCCCCGAGCGGAGAATGATATCGCCAATTACCTGTCCAAATGCGCTGCCCTCAAGCTACCCGTGGAACCAGGTACCTTCGTGCTTCAGCTAACTCAGCCATCCGTTGATCCATCAAAAGAGCAGAATAAGAGGAGGAAATCAGGGCCCGGCAAGTACTTCCCCGCCAAGCTCCCCAGAGCGGCCGGCAAGGATGTTGCCGAGGATACTGAGCCCGCCACGGGACGACTGGCTCCGGCGGAGCATCAAGCTCTCGCCGTCGAGACAGCCGTTCCTATAGCGAAGGAAATGCCTTTAGCCCTCGCCGTCGAGCCCCAAGCTCCAGCATGGGCACAGCATACCGTCCGATTCCTCCAAACAGGGGAACTTCCTGAGGAGCAGGAAGAAGCGGAGAAAGAAGCACGTCGCTCTACCTTGTACCAGTTTGTCGATGACGTCCTGTACAGAAAGAGTCCGAACGATGTGAAATTGAAGTGTATCCCTCGAGAGGAAGGACTGGAGCAGTTGGCGGAGATACACGGAGGCATCTGTGGATCCCACATTGGGTCAAGGGCCCTTGCCGGCAAGGCATTCCGACAAGGCTTCTTCTGGCCCACCGCCCTCCAGGATGCAACGACACTAGTCACCAGGTGTGAAGCGTGTCAGTTCCATTCAAAGAAGCTCCATCAGCCAGCCCAAGCCCTTCAAACCATTCCTCTGTCCTGGCCCTTCTCGGTCTGGGGGCTCGACATACTGGGCCCTTTCCCCCGCGCTGTCGGGGGCTTTGAGTACTTGTACATTGCAATCGACAAGTTCACAAAGTGGCCAGAGGTGGAGGCAGTAAGGAAGGTCACAGCCCAGTCAGCCGTCAAGTTCTTCAAGGGACTAGTGTGCCGTTTTGGTGTACCTAACAGGGTTATCACCGACAACGGCACCCAGTTCACAAGCCGCACCTTCATGCACTATATCCAAGACCTCGGCAGCAGAGTCTGTTTTGCTTCCGTTGCTCACCCGCGAAGCAATGGTCAAGCTGAGAGGGAAAATGCTGAAGTACTGCGAGGCTTGAGGACCAAGACCTTTGACAGGCTGCATAAGAGTGGAAGGCACTGGATTGATGAGTTGCCGACGGTTCTTTGGTCGATCAGGACGACGCCAAATCGAGCCACCGGCCAGACACCTTTTGCCCTGGTATACGGGGCAGAAGCAGTTCTCCCCACTGAACTCATATATGGGTCACCTCGAGTGCTCGCTTATGACGAGCTTGAGCAAGAGCAACTGTGGCAAGATGACGTGGTGCTCCTTGAGGAAGATCGTCTTTGGGCGGCTGTAAGAGCAGCACGCTACCAGCAAGCCTTGCGCCGCTACCATAGCCGCAAGGTTCATGCCCGGAGCCTTGAGGAAGGCGACCTTGTCCTTCGGCGCGTTCAATCGACCAAGAATTCCAACAAGTTGACGCCAAAGTGGGAAGGCCCTTATCGGGTAATCCGAGTGACCAGGCCCGGCGCAGTTCGCCTGGAGACCGAAGATGCTGTTCCCGTGAGTAACTCCTGGAACATTGAGCATCTTCGCAAGTTTTACCCGTGAGGCGCGGCTTGCCGCCCCCCAGCAAGCCACCTTTTGTACAAGCATTGCCGATGATGCATGTAACCCTTTGTACAAAGCCAGGCGCAAACCCTGAGCATAAATAAATGAAGCGCTGGCACCCTAAGTTATAGCATGCATGATAGGTCAAGTCTCATCCTTGGTTAGGGTTGATAGTGCTTAGCGGCGACTAACCCCTAGCTTAGAGGTCGAGTGTGCATCTCTTTGTCGACTTTTGTCTTCTTTGGTTCGCAGGACTCACAGATATCCTTGTCGGATCATTTGGGGACGAGAAAGAAAAGGGGAACAGACTGACATCTAAACCCCGGCAAGCCAGTGTTGCCGGGGGCTGCGAGTACAAAGATTCGCCCACGGCAAACCAGAGTTGCCGGGGGCTACAACTTCAGATAAGTTCTTCATCCCTTATTATGCATTCCCATATGGACTGAGGGATGTGAAACCTCGTTTTTTCCCAAAGCTACCGTGCTCCCCCAAAAACTCTAGGCCCTAGGGCTCGTTCCTGGAGCCAGGTTTGGTCGTAGTCGCGGCAGCAAAAGAATGTAACGAGGAGCCTGAACCCACCTCATCCCTGCCTCCGCCGAAAGCGTGAGAAAGGTCGAGCGAAGTGGGAAGACGGCAGGGCCTGTTGCCGGGCAAGGGAATGTTTATCTTAAGGATATCAAGGATTTATTCCTCATCGTGGGTTCTACCCACAAACAAATGACCCGGCAAGCATCCCCTTTTCATTAAAAACATTCCGCTCAGGTACGGCCCATAGGGAATGAAAAACATGAATGATGGGATTACAAGTTTTAAATTCAGCTAAAGCCTAAAAACTAAAAAGAGATAAGGTGCCCGTAATCCCTTTCTTGTCCCTCTCCTCAGGAGGCAGGTCAAAAAGGCGAAAAGGGCAAAAGGGAGCGCCTAGGCGAACTACGGGTGGCAGGAGGTACCAAGAGAACATCTCGGTGACCGTCCGAAGGCTGGATGGTGATGGCAGCGCCGGAAGCAGAGCTCGAAGATGAGGCGGCAGGACGTCAGCATGCGTCGAAGGCGTCGGTGCCCGCGTACTCCGACTTGACGGCCTTGCCGCCCGCCCTCTTCCTCTTCTGCAGCCTCCCAATGCCAGCCTCCCAAGGAGACGACCCTGAGAAGTTCAGGAAGCCGGCGACACGGATGATGGGATCGCCGGTGCTGCGCGGAGCGACGCCCGACACCTAGTCGGACCCGTCATCCTGCCGCCCGCTACCCTCATCACCGCTGCCGCTGTCCTCCTCATCACTCCCGCCCGAGGAGGAGTTTTCGCTATCAGAAGAGCTCTCCACGCAGCACCTTGCGCGAGTCCCGAAGCACCCAAAGACCTTGACGGAGAGGAGGCCGCCCTCGATCAGCTTGAAATGGAGGGTAAGCCCCGCTGTCAAGCGATGGACATAAGCGAACGTCTTCAACCCTCGGCCAAGATACATCACGTGAGGGCTGGGAAGTCGACGCGAGCTCGCGTACCGCTGATCCAACAGCCCCTCATGTGCAACTGCAAGGACTCTGGCGGATCCAGCTCCATCTCACTCGCGAATGGGGTCGGGAGACAAAGACGACGGCGAGGCGACCGACGCAGCCTGATGAAGAACTCGCAAGGGTCATCTCCAACATGGCCCTCCATGGGGGGAGGAACTAATAGCAGAGGCGGGACTGGCGCGCCACCCCATTCTCCTCTTCCCTGAGCGCCTCGACCTCGTCCGCGGCCTCGTCCGTGGCCTTGCCCCCTCCCCCTTCCCCTCGCGACTGCCTCTGCCACCGCGGGTAAAGGGGAAGGGAGGGCGCGTTGTCGAGCAGCGACCCTCGCCGCCACCGTTGAAGAGCCAGGATCCCCTCTCTCCATGGTGGATGTGAGGGAGCGGAAGGGCAGAAGCTGAAGAAAAAAGAAGATGGAAGAGTGAGGGACTCCACTTCCTCCCCCCGGCTCCTTATAAAGAGCCAGGATGGGGGCTCAGCCACCCCACTCAGCCAATCAAGACACGGAAGGCGCATGGAACTGGGACCAACTCACTGCCCCGGCCTGCGATGGCCCGGTTCCCCGCCTTCGCCTTTCGCCACCCTGAGCACGTGAGAACCACGTGGCAGGCATGCAGGACCGAGGCGACGGGTGAGGTGACCTCTCCCCACCCCGTGATCGTGGGGGGGTGGGCGCCTTGAAGACCATGCCCCGGCCCCATTCAGTAAATGGGCCGAGCCTCCACGCCTCCCTCCATTTACGGGGAACTAGCGAACCACCCCCTTTTACTTTGACGTGACCCATGCGCGTAGAGCTCAGCCCCATGCATGCCGCCCACGTCACACACGCCTCCCCACGCCGAGCCACGCACAGGAGGTGTGGGAAGCACGGCGCGCGAAGGAACTTACCGCGGTAAAAACTACCCCGCCTGCCCGCGCACCATTTTTGGGCCTAGCCCAACGACGCGATTACGCTCACATGTGGACCAGGCCCGGGGGCTCCTGTCGGTGTACAAAAATAAGGGTACACTTTTCGTACCCCTATAACTGTGCACGGGCAGTTCGAGCCACGGACACCACCACGCCAAGCAAAGCAAGGGAGGTAAGCCAAGGTAATACCGAGGCTCGGAAAGAGCAGAACGACGCCAAGACCAAGACCACAAAGAGCAAAGGGGACGAAGCGGACTCCCCCGGCAAGATCCTTGCCGGGGGGCGGTTTTAGCAAACCCGGCAAGGCCCTTGCCATGGAAGCTCGTCCCACACCTACGGAGCGAATCACCCTTGAGTCCACTGCCCCCATGGGGCAAGGATTCGGGAGACATCCCCATGGTGGCATGCAGATCTTTGTGAAGACATTCAAGATCAAATTCACACTATAGAAGATGATGACCCCTGGCGGGATCCCAGCCAAAGAGGACCACAAGACCCCTGGCAGGAGCCTTGCCGGGGATGATAGCAGGCGCCACGGCAAGATCCTTGCCGGGGCTACGGCGAGGCCCTTACTAAAGGCACCCATAGGGCCACCGTCAGGCCCACGCCAATTCCAAACCTCCACCGCCTTTCGCATGCGGCTGGTGACCCAACCAGTTGGGCAAGCACCTGCGTGGCGGCAAGCAGATCTTCGTGGAGGCCCACAGCTGCGCCACCTCAGCTACCTGCCTGCCTACATGGCACCACAGGAACCGCTGGCCAGGGCGCGTGTCGACGCGATCGGCGACGGACAAGACTGGGCTCTCCCCCGCCCCCGATAAAGTAGGGACACCTAAGCACGACGCATTAAATGCGCCTTGTCACGTAATGCGAGGGATAAACTCGTATCACTGTGCCCTTTCCACCTCCTGTGTGCCACTGTGGCGGCCCCTTTCCCTATAAAAGGAGGCCCAGGGAGACCAGGAGGAGGATTCGGCTTTTTGGAGCTCTTCACGCCCCATCGCTAGCTCAGGAACACATATAAACAAATCACCAAAGCAGGAGTAGGGTTTTACGCATCCTCGCGGCCCGAACCTGGATAAAGAATCCGTGTGCTACCTGTTTGATCCGCCTTCTCACAACCCCGCGCCTCGCAACCGTAGAAGGGATTCTCGTGATCCCATAGGTGTCGTCCTTGCAGCAACACATATGAAACATATATAAATTCAGATTTATGATATTAAATTCATTCAACCATTTGCTCATAGGATATTCATGAAACACGTGAGTAAATAACAAACTACTCCAAAAAGATATAAGTGAAGAACACTGAGTAGTCAAATAATTAACTGGCCATGGGAGGATTCTTTTTCATTCAAGATTTCAGATCCAATTATTTTATTCAAATAGAAAGTAAAATTTAAAATACGCTCCAAGCAAAACGCATATCATGTGACGAATAAAAATATAGCTCTGAGTAAGGTATACCGATAGTTTTGAAGACGAAAGAGGGGATGCCTTCCGGGGCATCCCCAAGCTTACGCGCTTGAGTCTTCCTTGAATATTACCTTGGGGTGCCTTGGGCATCCTCAAGCTTAGGGTCTTTCTACTCCTTATTCTCCTCATATCGATATCTCACCCAAAACTTGAAAACTTCAATCACACAAAACTTAACGGAACTTCGTGAGATGGGTTAGTATGATAAAAAGTAAACCATTCACTTTGGTACTCTCAAAGACAAGGTTCATAATTGTTCTCACACAATGCCTACTGTACCATATCATTTTGTCGGATATCGGGTTCCGGCAAAACCCTTGAGGTTCGAACACTGGGGTGCACATGAAGATTTCCCCCTACCGAAACACGCCCTCAGCCTCGCCGCGATCTCTAAGCTAGCACGATGAACTCACAACACAAGAGACATGAGATTTATACAGGTTCGGGCCACTGTTGTGGTGTAATACCCTGCTCCTGTGTGGTGGTGGTGGATTGCCTCTTGGGATGATGATGAATAGTACAAGGGAAGAACAACCTCGCGAGGAGAGGTGTTCTTGTGCTTGGTGGTTTGCTTGGGGAGGAATCGATCAGAATGATCTGTCCCTTCTACGGTGGTGGCTAGACCTATTTATAGAGGCCCTGGTCCTCTCCCCAAATATTGAGCGGGAAGGGATCCAACAACGGCCATTTTGAAAGGGGACAGCGAGTACAAGCTATCCTGACTAAAGGTGGTCTTCACCTATCAAAGGGGCTGGTGATGATGCCGTCTTGGGCTCCACGATGACCTTCGTCCTGCCGTCCTGCTAGTCTTGGTCTTGTTGCACCGATATGGAAACCTTTGCTTGATGCCTCAGTAATCCGCGCCTGCGCTTGCCCCCTTAGCACCAAAGGGGAAACGAGGACACTGCGCGTGCTAGCGCCCGCCTGGAGCCCGCCTGGCCTTAGTTGTCATGGCTTGCGTCACGGGAAACTTACGAGGTACCCCTTGCCTTGATCTCTCCGCCCCCTTGCAAGCCTGCCTGGTCAGGCCGCTCCTGAGGTGGCGTCGTGTCATTCGCCCTGCAAGGCTTGGCCCCTCGCGAGGGTCTTGAGTGTTGGTTGATGAAGACGGGTCGTACTGGGCCACTGGTGGAGCCACGCCGCAGGCCGCAGGTAGGCAAGTCTGGGGACCCCCGTTCCCAAAACGCCGACTGTAGCCCCCGGGCCCAAGGCGTGCTCGGACTTGGCTTAGCGATGAAGCCAAAGTGCAAGTGTAGAGCGCTGCGGGCCCCAACAGCATGCGGCCTTGGTAGACATGTGGCGACTGATTGGGCGTGGGCGTCTCTGCTTCCCATGCTACCTCGGCAACTGCCCAACTTGACGAGTCCCTGCTGCATGCAAAAAGGGTCATCATTACCTGCGATCGTGGAGGTCGGTGGTTGGCCTTAGGCTATAAATGAGGGGCGGAGAGAGCCCCCGTCGCCCATCTCTTCTTGCTCCGCCTGCTTCTTCTCCCTCGCTCCGTTGCTTGTAGCGCCCCCATGGCACCTATGAAGAAGTTTTTGGCCGCGGAGAAGGGGAAGGATCGCCTGGAGGGGTCCGACTCTCCTTCACCCAAGCGCGGACGTGGTCGCCCCCGCAAGCACTCCGCGACTCCTGCCGTGGCTTCCCGCGGTCGTGGCGGTGGTCCTTCGTGTGGTGGTGGCCGCCCATGTCGAGGCAGCCCGGTTGGTGGGGGAAGGCGTGCTATGGTTGTGCAGCCTTCTCGGTTGCACTTCCACTCGGCGAAGGTGCTGCCGGAGTTCGTCGTGTGGTCGGAAAACCCGGCCGGCAGCTGGCTTCAGCTTCTGCGCTTCTTCATCGGCGAGCTGTCGGCCACTGGCCCAGGGGGGGTTCTGGTTGCAGGAAGACGGCTGCTGCAGCAGGGCGTCCTGGGTTGTTCCTGTGCTCTGTCATGGTGTCATTGCTATGCGTCTGCGCATAGGAGCAACTTTGCTTGGCATGTGTGAAGTAGTTTCCGCCTCACGAGGTGCCTACTTCAGGCCTCGCCGGGCACCTTAAGAGCTACAAAAAATTCGTTGAGAGAATCATTTTCCAAACCATGGTCGAAAGGGCTGCCAGCCATGGCTCGGTGCTTCGTATCGCGATGCCCGAGGGGCACGGACTGAGAGGAGTGCTGCCTCTGCGAACTCTAATGAGAGAGTCTCACAAAGATCAGAAGAGAGAGGGCTCACGAGGGCACCCGCACAGCCCCCTCACGAGGCTTGCGAGAGAGAGCAAGTCAGACAAAGAGTTGAACACAGAAAACGTAGGCAGAAGACGATGGAACAGAACGGGCAAAGAACACCAGAAGCAACTTCAATCAAGGTTCAAACAAGGAAGAGCGAGCCAACTACAGAAAGCAAATGAAAAGTCGCGTTTGGCACCTAGTCTAGTCTTCGACATCTTCTCACCAGCACGGAGCTAAGTGCTACCACTGGGCGTGGGAGGGAGCCCCCGAGGCCCAAGGGCGGCATTCCGGAGACTCCGGGGCGTGTACAACCCCACTCAATATTACGTGAGACTGTCATGGGCGGCGAGCTTCACAGGCACTGGGCCTTCTTCACAGGCACCGGGCCTTTCTTAGGGCGGCGAGCTTCACAAGCACTAGGCCTTCTTCATAGGGTCCGGGCCTTTCTTCAGGGGTAGAACTTCCAGAGGTGCTAGATGTTCTAGGCGTTCGGGATGGGTACCCCATCCCGAGTCTCCAGGCGTGCAGCGCCTGGCCTAGAGACATGGACGTCCTTGAACGGGCCCTCCCACATGGGTGAAAGCTTATGCAGCTCTTCCCTGGAGAGCACCCGCCTTAGTACGAGGTCACCTACCTCGAGCGTCCTGGGGCGGATGCAGCGATAGTGGTACCGCCGCAGTGCCTGCTGGTATCTTGCTGCCCGTAGCATGGCTAGATGGTGGTGTTCCTCCCCAGCACGAGGTCCATCCCCCGCATGGCGTCCTGCTGCGCCTCATCAAACGACAGGACCTCCGCAGAGCGACGCCTGACCTCATGAGGGAGAATCACTTCTGCTCCGCAGACGAGGAAGAACGGGGTCTCGCCCGTTGGTTTGGTGGCGGTAGTGCGGATGGACCACGACACGGACTGGAGCTCATCGTGCTAGCCCCTTCCGCAGGCCTCCAGCTTCTTCTTGAAGGTCCTGGTCTTGAGGCCCCTCAGGACCTCCGCGTTGGCGCGTTCAGCCTAGCCGTTGCTCCGGGGGTGCACCACCGAAGCGTAGCAGATCTGCGTTCCAAGGTTAGCACAATACGTTTTGAAGATATTGCTGGTGAACTGCGAACTGTTGTCGGTGATGATGCGGTTAGGGACCCCAAACCGGCTCATGAGGCCCTTGATGAACTTGACCGCGGACCCGGCTGGGATGGTGCGGACGGATTCCACCTCCGCCCACTAGGTGAACTTGCCGACGGCGATGTAGAGGTAGCGGTAGCCCCCAGGCGCTCAATGGAATGGGCCCAAGATATCCAGCCCCCAGATCGAGAACGGCCATGAGAGCGGGATGGTCTGCACGCCCTGCGCTGGCTGATGGATCTGCTGCGCATGGAATTGGCAGGATTCTCAGACTTCACCAGCTCGGTCGCGTCGTTGAGTGCCGTAGGCCAGTAGAACCCACTACGAAATGCCTTCCCGACAAGGGTCCGTGATGACGAGTGGTGTCCGCAATCTCCGCCGTGTATGTCGGCCAGCAGCTCCTTCCCCTGTTCCCTGGAGATGCAACGCAGGGAAACATCATTCGACCGCCTCCGGTATAACTCACCGTCTTGGATGCAGTAGGCCATGGCCTGCCGGGCCACGCGTTCCGCGTCCTCCACTTTTTCCGGCAACGTCCCTTGCGTCAGGTATTCCTTGAATTCCTTGGTCCAGCATCCCTCTTGGGGCTCCAGCGCCAAGAGTAGGTGCGCTCCTGAGGTAGGGCCATAGGACGGGGCTCCTATGGTAGGTGGCTGAGGGAGTTCTTCTCGAGGCTGTGCCGTTCTTGAAACTGACGGTGCCGCCGATGGCTTGAAGAGTCGTTCCTCAAAAACGCCAGGCTCCTGAGGTAGCCATTTGGATGCCCTCTTGGTAATGTCATCAGCCTCTTGGTTGGTGCCGCGGGGCACATGCTGCAACTCCAGCCCCCAGAACTGCTTCTCCATCTTGCGTACTTCCGCAAGATATGCTTCCATGTGCTCGTCCTTTGGCTCATACACCTTGTTGGAGAAGTTGACGAGGAGTTGTGAATCGCCCTTGATGACGAGGTGCTTCACTCCCAGTGTTGTTGCAGCTTTCAAGCCTGCTATGAGGCCCTCATATTCTGCTATGTTGTTGGAGACCTTCTCGCCCTACTGGAAACAGAGTTGTATGGCGCAGTAGAGCTTGTCCTAAGTGGGGATATAAGCACTGCACCAGCTCCCGTGCCCTGCCGCGAGAACTCACCATCGAAGTACATGACCCAGCCATCTGGTGCCTCACTTCCTAGGGAGAGAGACTGATCCTCGCCCGCCTTGAGCCCTGATGCTTCCATCCATTCAGCCACGAAATCAGCAAGTGCGCTCCCTTGATGACCCTGGTCGTGCTGAACTCCAACTGAAACGCCTGCAGCTCGATTTTCCATTCGGCGACTCTCCCAGCGGACTTGGGACTCCTGAGTACCCTTTCCAATGGGTAGGCTGAGACGCCCTTGATGGGGTGACCTTGAAAGTAGTGCCACAGCTTGCGCCAGGCCACCAAGAGCGCGAGTAAGAGCTTCTGAGGCATGGCGTATCGTGACCTTGCATCCCGCAACACCGTGCTCACGAAGTACGCTGGGTGCTCGACGAGGATGGGTGTGCTGATGAGGCCTGCGTCTTTTGGAGGTTGAGGCGCTTCCTGAGACGATGGAGCCCCCAGCGCCTGGTTGCTTGGTGCGGCCTCTTCAGCCCTGGGGGCGTTGTCCTACTGAGCTTGGTCCATCGCTTCCATTGTCGTGGTCCTCGTGAGGCTTTCCTGGTCTTGTGTCACCCTGGCTGAGGCCGTGGCTGGGCGGGGCGCGGCCTTAGCCTGGTGTTCCTCCTGAACAGCCACCAGGGCTGCGCTGGCAGAGTAGGGAGTGGCGGCAAGGTAGAGCACCAGGGGCTCGAGAGGGTGCGGTGCCACCATCATGGGAGGGCTGGTCGGATATTCCTTGAGGTCTTGAAACACTTGGTCGGCCTCCGGTGTCCACTCAAATGGGCCCTTTTTCTTCATCAGCTGGAAGAACGGTAGGGCGCATCCCCCCAACTTCGAGATGAAGCATCCTAATGCAGTCACGCACCCGGTGAGCTTTTGCATTTTTCTGAGGGTTTGCGGTGGACTCATGTCTTCGATTGCCTTGACCTTCTCTGGGTTGGCCTCGATCCCCCTGTGGGACACGAGGAAGCCCAGCAGCTTGCCTGAAGGGACGCCAAACACGCACTTCTCCGGGTTGAGTCGCAGGTCTACCCGACGAAGGCTCGCAAAGGTATCCTCTAAGTCCTGGATCAACGTCCTTGCCTCCCGAGACTTCACCACAATGTCGTCGACGTAAGCCTCGGCGTTCTTCCCGAGATGCCAGCCCAAGGCGATGTGCATCAGCCGCTGGAAGGTTGCACCCGTGTTGCGCAACCCGAATGACATGCAAGTGTAGCAGTATACCCCACACGGGGTCAGGAAGGCTGTTATCTCTACGTCTTCCACATCCATCTTGATCTGGTGATAACCCGAAAATGCATACAGGAAACACAGCAGATCGCACTCGGCGGTGGAGTCGACGATCTGGTCAATGCAGGGAAGCGAGAATCTTGGGGGCAGGCCTTGTTGAAGTGGTTAAGTCAACACACATGCACTCCTTCCCCCCCTTTTTTGGCACAACAACAGGGTTCGCCAGCCACTCAGGGTAGCAGACCTCGTGAATAACACCTGCTGCCTCTAGCTTGCGGGTTTCTTGGATGATGAAGGCCTGCTTCTCCGTGGACTGCTGCATCACCTTCTGCTTCACAGGGCGTACAGATTCAGGTGATGCTCAATCACCTCCCTTGGGACCCCCACTAGCTGCTTGGGTTCCCATGCGAACAACACTTTGTTCAAACACAAGAATTTCACCGGCGCCTTCTCTTGGTCGGGGTCAAGGTCGGCACCTATGGTGAATGTGGCTCCCGAAGACCCGTCTTCCTCAACTAGAACCTGCTTGGTCTCCGCCTTGTCCTGAGTGAACAACTGCTTCTCCTTGGTCGGTGCTGCTTCCTTGGCCTTGGAGGCATCCGCGTCAGCGGGCTGCGCAGCCGCGGCGGCCTTGAGGGCCAGCTTGAGCACCAGCAGAGCCTCCTTGGTATCTCCAGCTATGGTGAGGACGCCATCGCTCCCGGGCATCTTCATGAGGTTGTAGGCCGGATGGGTTACTACCATGAACTGAGCCAGGGCAGGGTATCCGAGGATGGCGTTGTATGGGAGGCCGATGTGAGCAACGTCGAAGTCGACCAGCTCCGTGCGGTAGTTGTCGTGGGTGCCGAAGGTCACGGGAAGGAGGATCTGCCCCAGGGAACTGGAGGAACCACCTCCGACGCCTGAGAAGGGCTTGCTGGGTCGGAGCCGCTCCAGCGGTATGTGGAGGAGGCTGAAGGCCTCCGTCGAGAGCATGTTGAGTCTGGCACCACCGTTGATGAGGGTTTTGGTGACGGACACTTGGCAGATGGTGGGCGTGCAGAGCATCGGGAGCGCACCCGAGCAGGCGGTGTTGATGGGGTGATCTTTCGAGTAGAAGGTCAGGTCGGCCTTGGGCGCCACCCAACCCGGGGGAGCTCCTTGTCGTGCGAGGGCGGAGCCTCTTTGGCGAAAGAACGACTTGGCGTGGCGGTACGAGGGTGGCGCCTGCGAGCCGCCCAGGAGAGTTGTGACGACCGGGGCACCGGCGCCGCGTAGTGGGCGAGGAAGAGGTCGTGCAGCTCCTCCCAGGAGGCCACGGAAGAAGCCGGCAGGTTGAGTAACCACACGCGCGGGACCCCAGTAAGGGCCATGGGAAGCTAGTTGGCCATGACCTTGTCGTCGCCTCCGGCCTTGCAGACGGCCTCCTCGTACACCAACAGGAAAATCGCCGGGTTCGCCGCGCCGTCGTAGCGTGGAGCATCTCTGGCTTGAACTTGTGCGGCCAGTGCACCTGCCGCGAGGCGGGGCTCAAGGATCGTAGCCAGGCCCCAGTGCTGGCACCGGCCGCTGGAGCCGAAAGCGCAATATCCGCCATGAGGGCGAAGTGCGGTGTTGGCGGAGTGCGGGTCAACGGAAGGAAGAGCTCCGGCGCACCCCTACTTGGCGCGCCAAATATCAGATATCGGGTTCCGACAAAACCCTTGAGGTTCAAACACTGGGGTGCGCACGAAGATTTCCCCCTACCGAAACACGCCCTCAGCCTCGCCGTGATCTCTAAGCTAGCACGATGAACTCACAACACAAGAGACACGAGATTTATACAGGTTCGAGCCACCGTTGTGGTGTAATACACTGCTCCTGTGTGGTGATGGTGGATTTCCTCTTGGGCTGATGATGAACAGTACAAGGGAAGAACAGCCTCGCGAGGAGAGGTGTTCTTGTGCTTGGTGGTTTGCTTGTGGAGGAATCGATCAGAATGATCTGTCCCCTTCTACGGTGGTGGCTAGTCCTATTTATAGAGGCCCTGGTCCTCTCCCCAAATATTGAGCGGGAAGGGATCCAACAACGGATATTTTGGAAGGGGACAACTAGTACAAGCTATCCTGACTAAAGGTGGTCTTCGCCTGTCAAAGGTGCTGGTGATGACGCCGTCTTGGGCTCCATGATGACCTCCGTCCTGCCGTCCTGCTAGTCTTGGTCTTGTTGCACCAATATGGAAACCTTTTCTTGATGCCTCAGTACTCCGTGCCTGCGCTTGCCCCTTAGCACCAAAGGGGAAACAAGGACACTATGCGCGCTGGCGCCCGCCTGGCCTTGGTCGTCATGGCTTGCATCACGAGAACCTCACGAGGTACCCCTTGCCTTGAGCTCTCTGCCCCCTCGCGAGCCTGCCTTGTGAGGCCGCTCTTGAGGAGGCCTCGTGTCATCCGCCCCACGAGGCTTGGCCCCTCGCGAGGGTCTTCAGTGTTGGTTGATGAAGACGGGCCGTAATGGGCCATTGGTGGAGCCACGCCGCAGGCCGCAGGCAGGCAAGTCTGAGGACCCCCATTCCCAGAACGCCGACACATTTCTACAATTTATATTGAGAAATATAAGCCATAAAAACTAGAAAACAAGCAAACTATGCAATGAAAACAGAATCTGTCAGAAATAGAACACTATGTAATGATATGAACAGCAACCATACTTCTGTTAATCCAAAAATTATGAAGTTAATGGTGGACATGTGGAATTTATCTATTAATCTTCTGCAAAAAGAATCAACTCAAAAGCACTCTTCTGTAAAAAATTACAGCTAATCTTGTGAGCGCAAAGTTTCTGTTTTTTACAGCAAGATCACATTAACTTTCACCCGAGTCTTCCCAAAGGTCTTACTTGGCACTTTATTGAAACAAAAGCTATAAAACATGATTACTACAATAGCTTAATCATGTGGACACACGAAAAAAGTAAGGGTAAATATTGGGTTGTCTCCCAACAAGCGCTTTTCTTTAATGCCTTTTAGCTAGGCATGTTGATTTCAATGATGCTCACATAAAAGATAAGAATTGAAACATAAAGAGAGCATCATGAAGAATATGACTAGCAAATTTAAACCTAACCCACTTCCTATGCCTAGGGATTTAGTGATAACACAACTTATGAAAAAGGAATCAACTAACATAGGAAGGCAAAACAAGTATGACTTCAAAACTTTAAGCACATAGAGAGGAAACTTGATATTACTGCAACTCCTACAAGCATATATTCCTCCCTCATAATAATTTTCAGTAGCATCATGAATGAATTTAACAGTGCAACCATCACATAAAGCATTCTTTTCATGATCTACAAGCGTAGAAATTTTACTACTCTCCACACAAGCAAAAATTCTTCTTATTCGGAATAGTGGGAGCAAACTCAACAAAATAACTGACATGTGAGGCATAACACAATTGAAAATTAAAAGCATGATGACAAGTTTCATGGTTAACATATTCCTTTATAGCATACATGTCATCACAATAATCATCATAGATAACAACTTCGTTCTCATAATCAATTGGAACCTCTTACGAAATAGTGGAATCATTACTAACTAAAGTTGACACTCTTCCAAATCCACTTTCATAAATATCACACTAAGATTCAACACCCTCCAAAATAGTGGGATCACTAAATCCTAAAGTTGACACTCTTACAAACCCACTTTATATGATAGTATTATTCATACTCCAAAATATATAAGTGAAGTTCATGGGGCACTCTACAATTAATATATACTAACCAATATCCAAGCTCAAAATATATAAGTGAAGCACAAGAAGCATTCTATAAAACCATACTCAAAAGATTTAAGTGAAGCACAAAGAGCATTCTATAATATCATTGAAGGGCCATCTCATACTAGCATGCTTCCTAAAGAAAAATAAAAACACAAAGGACACAAATCACGTGAACAAAACAAAAACCGAGGTATACCGATAATTGTTGAAGAAGAAAGATGGGATGCCAACCGGGGCATCCCCAAGCTTAGATGCTTTATTATACTTGAAATATTTACTTGGGGTTCCTTGGGCATCCCCAAGCTTGAACTCTTGCCTCTCTTTATTCTTCTCACATCGGTAACTCCTCGTTCTTCGAACACTTCATCCACACAAAACTTAACAAAAACTTTGTGAGATCCGTTAGTATAATAAAGCAAATCACTACCTTTAGGTACTGTTGAAAACTCATTCTTAATTTATATTGGTGTAATATCTACTGTATTCCAACTTATCTATGATTCATACTCCCCAATACTACTCATAGATTCATCAAAATAAGCAAACAACACGCGAAGAACAGAATCTGTCAAAAATAGGATAGTCTGTAGTAATCTGGAAATTTAGTATACTTCTGTAACTCCAAAAATTCAAACAAAAATGTGAAAATTTAAACAATTTGTACAGAAGTAATGTGCAAAAAATTTCAGACCCATTTGAATTTCCAGTAAAAATGTAAATTCACGCGCTACATCCAAAGTTTATGTTTTTGTACTGCACATAGTAAACAAGCAATCTAATCATCCTAAAACCAAAGCTTGGCACATTGTTTTTATAATACAATGGATATATACAAGGGGATAATTATTTACAGAGAAACTTCCATGAAAAATTCTACATTGTTTCCATGAGCATGAACACTAGTGCTCAAGGTCGACCCTCACTTCAATGCATAACTTTCCAATCACTTCTCTTTTTGAAAAACTTTTTAGGTATATGAGGCAAGTGAATCTTTTTGTATTTTCATTTTTTAAATTTTTTTGTATGTTTCACCCACAACTAAGAAAAACTAAAAAGGAAAACAAAACTACTTAGTGAAGAAAGCAAACAAACACACATGAGAATATCAACCCCACGCTATTGCTCCCCGACAACGCCGCCAGAAAAGAGCTTGATAATCCCCAAGCGTAGAGAATCATCATAGCAATTACTAAAGGTGGAAGTGTAAGTATGGAGTGTCTAACTCACAAGGAGCTAAAGGCAAGATCAATATTCTCCCAAGTCCTATCTCCCATTGATACGACTCTACGTACACCGAACGTTTGCTTCCAACTAGAAATGAGAAATAAAACTACATTGTGGGTATGAAGAGGATAGCTTTGTATGATGTCAGTGAGCTAAAATATAAAAGTAGGTGCTGTTATCATAAAGTTAGAATATATTACTAAATATTATAAATAGCGAGTGTGGAATAATGATGGGTCGGTGTGCGGAATTATCCTAGGAAATTGTTAACAAGACCGGTGGTCGTCATTGCCATTTCATATGAGGGAGAGGCATATGGTGAAGATGGCCCCCTCCGGCAGGGTGCCAGAGAGGGCCTAGATTGATTTCTCGTGGCTACAGAGGCTTGCGGCGGTGGAACTTCTGATCTAGGTTATTTTCTGGAGGTTTGGGAATTTATAGGAGAGGTTGGCATCGAGGACAAGTCAGGGGGCTCCATGGGAAGTCCACGAGGCACAGGGGCACGCCCTGGGGGGGTGGGCGCGCCCTCCACCCTTGTGGGGCCCACGAGACTCCCCTCCAGTAACTCTTTGTTCCATTATTTTTTTATATTTTCCAAAAAATTCTCCGTTGATTTTCAGCGCATTCCGAGAACTTTTATTTATGCACAAAAATAACACCACAGTAGTTCTGCTGAAAATAGCATTAGTCCGGGTGAGTTCTAATCAAATCATATCAAAATCATATAAAACGATTGTAGACATGGCATGAATACTTCATAAATTATAGATACATTGGAGACGTACCAGTGAACACAATTTCCCGCCGAACCACCGGTTCTCGCGGTCGAAACATGTGCTCCCATGAATGAGGAGGTGTCGTTGGTCCTTGTTGTCAAGCCCCGGGCTCCAACTTAGGCGCAACACATCGTCCACTACCTCCAAACAGGAGATCTTCCCGAAGAGCAAGAAGAAGCTGAAAGTGTAGCCCGGAGGGCCAATATGTATCAGTTCATCGACAACACGCTATACAGAAGGAGGCCCAACAGTGTGAAATTTAAGTGCATTTGCCCGGAAGTAGGAAAGGAGCTGTTGGCAGAGATACACAGAGGCATGTGTGGCTCCCACCTTGGATAAAGAGCCTTGGTTGGAAAAGCTTTCCGACATGGTTTCTACTGGCCCACAGCCCTCCGAGATGCGATTGAGCTAGTCACCAAATGTGAAGTCTGCCAGTTCCACTCCAAGAATATCAATCAGCCCGCTCAAGCTCTCTAGACGATTCCTTTGTCCTGGCCATTTTTGGTCTGGGGCTCGACATCTTGGTCCCCTTTCCCCGTTCTACCGGGGGCTTTGAATTCTTGTATGTCGCCATCGACAAGTTTTCAAAGTGGGCGGAAGTGGAGCCCGTGAGGAACGTAACTGCACAGCCAGGTATCAAGTTCTTGAAGGGATTGGTGTGCCGATTCGGAGTTCCTGCCAGAATCATCAATGACAATGGCACCCAATTCACAAGTCGCACCTTCATGCAATACGTTCAAGCCCTCAGAAGTAAGGTCTCATTTGCCTCTGTTGCTGATATCTGCTAGAACTACGTCAGTATTTCCCCAAAGAGGAAGGGATGATGCAGTATAGCGACGGTAGGTATTTCCCTCAGTGATGAGACCAAGGTTATCGAACCAGTAGGAGAACCTCCTCACACCACGTAAACAACACCAGCACATAAATAACAAATACTCGCAACCCGACATGTTAAAGGGGTTGTCAATCCCTTCCGGATACGACACCTTAAGATAGGCAAATAATGTGAGGTAAAAGTGGTAGATAGGATAAATAGATCATGGAACAAATAAATTGCAGTAAGGTATTTTTGTATTTTTTTGCTTAATAGATCTGAAAATAAATGCAAGGGAAAATAGATCGCAAAGGCAAATATGATGAAAAGAGACCCGGGGGCCATAGCTTTCACTAGTGGCTTCTCTCGAGAAAAATAGCAAATGGTGGGAAAACAATTACTGTTGGGCAATTGATAGAACTTCAAATAATCACGACGATATCCAGGAAATGACCATTATATAGGCATCACGTCCAAGATTAGTTGACCGACTCCTACCTACATCTACTACTATTACTCCACAGATCAACCGCTATCCAGTATGCATCTAATGTATTAAGTTCATGGGAAAATGGAGTAATGCAATAAGAACGACGAGATGATGTAGACGAGATCCGTTTATCTATTGCGGAGATATAGATCTCATCTTGTTATCCTTAGTAGCAACGATACATACGTGTTGGTTCCCCTTCTGTCACTGGGATCAAGCACCATAAGATCGAACCCATTAAAAAGCACCTCTTCCCATTGCAATATAAATAGATCAAGTTGGCCATACAAAAGCCAAATATCGGAGAAGAAATACTAGGCTATAAGCAATCATGCATATAAGAGATCAAAGAAGACTCAAGTAACTTTCATGGATAAAAACATAGATATGATCATAAACTCAAAGTTCATCGAATCCCAACAAACACACCGCAAAAAGACTTACATCATATGGATCTCCAAGAGACCATTGTATTGATAATCAAGAGAGAGAGAGAGAGAGAAAGAGAGGAAGCCATCTAGCTACTAACTACGGACCCATAGGTCTACAAAGAACTACTCACGCATCATCGGAGAGGCACCAATGGAAGTGGTGAACACCTCCATGATGGTGTCTAGATTGGATCAGGTGGTTCTGGACTCTGTGGCGGCTAGAATTGATTTTTGTCAACTCCCCTAGGGTTTGTAGAATATTGGTGTATTTATAAAGCAAAGAGGCGGTTCAAGGGGCACCCGAGGTGGGCACAACCCACCAGGGCGCGCCTGGGCCTGCTGGCACGCCCTAGTGGGTGCTGCTCCCCTCGAGCCACCCCTAGGTGCTTCATTGGCCCACTGGATGTCTTCTAGCCCAAAAAATCCTTCAGGAGTTTTGTTGCGTTTGGACTCCATTTGATATTGATTTCCTGCAATGTAAAAAACATGCAGAAAACAGCAACTGGCACTGGGCACTATGTCAATAGGTTAGTACCAAAAAATGATATAAAATGACTATAAAATGATTGTAAAACATCCAAAAATGATAATATAACATCATGGAACAATCAAAAATTATATGTACGTTGGAGACGTATCAGCATCCCCAAACTTAATTCCTGCTCGTCCTTGAGTTGGTAAATGATAAAATAGAATTTTTGATGTGGAATTTTGCTTAACATTTTCATCACATTTATTTTCTTTATAGCATGGACATATGGACTTTTATATTATTCAAAGCAATAGTCTAGTTTTGACATGAAGACTTTACATACCAACAAGCAACCATGTCTTTCAAAATATCAACACTAAAGCAAGTTATCCCTAGCCCATCATGCTCAATCGTTGATCCATTCATGAAACACACTCGAATATTAGCTACACCCAATGCTCATATACGATCATAGTGCCCCTTAGTTGGTACTTTCTAAGAGAAGAAGGAGACTCAAGTTCAAAAAATAAAAAATGCATAAGTAAAAGAAAGGCCTTCGCGGAGGGAAGAAGTGATTTGAAGATGTGCCAGAGCTAAAAGCTTAAATTGAGAGATAAAAAAATTATTTTTGAGAGGCATACTTTTCCCACCAAGGAAAACAACCTGGAGCATCCCAACACTTACCATGCTAGATACATCATAGGAGGTCCCCAAACAGAAAATAAAGTTTATTCCTTTTTCCACCATTACTTTCACTTTCCATGGCTAACCGTATCCAGGAGGTGCCCTCCATACCAACACTTTCTAATGAATTTATTATTTGATAACATAAAGTAAATTCATTATTCATTTCGGGACTGGGCATCCCTAGTACCTTTTCCATACTCTTGTGCAATGACAAGTGAATAAACACTCATTGTGAGAACAACACATATAGCATGGAAAATATTGGCTACCCTTTACCGCTTCGCGAGCAGTAGAGCTGTAAAATCCCAAATTTTCAATTTGGAATGTTATGCATAGATCATCATTGCATATCATTATTTTATTGCATTTTGGTTGATCCTGGAAATTCTAAGCAACTCAAGGACCCATGGAGAGAGTTGGGGAATTCGTTATTTTCATATTTGAATTTTCATCAAATACTGAGAAGAGGATCATTTTGGTTTTAATCATTTGTGTCTCCGAATATTTCAAATATTAAAATAAAAGAGAGGAGATAACATGACTTCTCCAGAATAAAATAAATATTGGAGGAAAAATATTAAAATCAAGTTTTAATGCTTTTTGGAGTTTTATTGCTATTTTATTTCAATTAGAAAATTTGCACGATTTCAAAATTGTAGTGTTAGGCCCGAAAAATGTTCACTTTGTTCCAAATATTCTATTTAGACGGTGAAATTTTGTTTTGGAATTTTTATAACTTTTTTAATATTTATTAGGATTTTTTTTCTGTTCGGCGGAATTTAAAAAGAAAAAAAAGATCCAGCCCGACTAGGCCGGAGCCCAGCCGAGCAGGCCGGCCCGCCTAGCACCGCCGCCTCCCTGTCGTGACCATGACGGACTTGAGAGGCTGACCCCGAGCCACCGCTGGCCGCCCCCTTGCCCAAGTCGCCGCCACCCCGCCCCCTCTTAAATACTACCCCGCCGCCGCCTCTTGCGCATCTCGTGCCGCCACCCGATGCTGCATCCACCGCCCCGCCGCCCGCTGCCGCCGCCGCTCCGTGCCGCCTACCGCCGCCGCGCCGCCGTCGCCCCTCACCCCGCCGACGTCCCGCCGCCCCGCCGGACCTCGCCGGAGGTACCCGCTGCCGCCGCCGCCACCGCCGCCGCCATTCGTCGTTTTTTTTCCAGAGAAACCGTTCATTTTTTTTTGAAAAACCTAGATCATTTTTTTCTTTAGATCGGTTTGTTTTTTTCCGGTTTAGTTAAATAGCGGACGTTCGTCCGTACGTTCGTTTTAACTAAAGTTGTTCGCTAGTTAGCCACAAACAGCGAATGTTCGTTCGTTAGCTTGTTCATGTCGTTTTGTTTTTCCAGGGTTTTTCTCGATTATTTTCGATTGTGATTTCTGCCCTGAACTTTGTTTCAGTTTATCTTTTCGCTCGTTTATCCGATTCAGGTGAAACAAGCGTCTAGATCTTCGTCTCGAAACCCTCTTTCTATTTAACCAACTTGAACTTGATTTTGGTACTGTAAAATTTCACTTTAGTCCATATTAGTAAACGGATCTTGTTTCTTTCGTAGTTTGAGTTTCGTTGCTCCGTATGTTTTTATTCTTTTTGCAAACCGGAGTTCTTCAGTTGAACTTTCTGGTTAGATCTTATTATTTGAGTTTTACCAGCAAGGTTGTCAGAATCGTGATCCTGAATCGGATCGGAGCTCCGATGGTAGGATCGCAAATCGTAGAATCTTCACTATCAGGATCTTAGAAACGTAGATTCTAGAGACCAAAATCGTAGAATCAAAGAGGTTAGTTTGGATCGTAAAGTCGTAGAATCGTACGATAGAATCGCGATTCTGACAACCTTTACCAGTGATTCTAGTTGAGTGCTCATTGTATGTTATTGTTTGTTTGCGATAGAACACCGGGAGTGCGAAGCGTGCTACTACGAGTCTCTAGGTTTTGCGGATCATCAGCAAGGCAAGTAACACTTTGATCATATCCCTTTATTACCCAGTTTTTATGCATTAGTCTCAATCCTCAAACATTGCATGGTTAGGATCTGTTTAACATGTGGGTTTGGGAAGTAGATGATGAGGTAGAACCTATTGCCCTTTTATTATTAAACCTTTGGGAGTTACTTCCATGTTATGCTCAGGATTGTTATGCTATGCTCGTAGACGTAGTTTGGGTGAGTGTATATCCATGACAGATGTGAGTATTGTTAATTAATGGTTAACTTAAGGTGGCTACTTAAATACACATCTTGGTGGATTGGTTGACGCACCCTGGAGTACCCAGTGGTTGTCAGGGCACCCGGAGAATCAAGTGTTGTCCTAGGATATCCCGGAGTACCCGTGTGATCATCCTACGGTTCGCCACCCATGCTCAAAGGCATCATAAGATTATTCATGCTGGAAACTTTCGTGTGTAGCCACGAGCCAATATGGGCTCTGGCATAGTTGAGTAAGTTGTGTGAGCTCTTGAAGAGGTAGACTAGCAGACGTAGTGGGTTGTAGGTGGTACTATCTACCCAGAGTAGGGAGTTCATGCTTCAGAAAGGCTATGTCTCGATCCTTCCATCATGGATGTGTTCGAGTCTTGTGGGGAATAGTGTGCAAACCTCTGCAGAGTGTACAAACAAATCATGGTTAGCTGTGTCCCCAGTTATGGACATCTTGAGTATCTGGTTCTTGGATTATCATGTTGATCTCATCACTCTAAATTAATTTGATTGGGTTAATTGATGATGTTTAATTGGGATTGATTTGGAGGAATCTTCTCAATGTTTAACAACCACCATGACAGTTAAATAAATTTATTCCTTTGATTTAGGGAAAAATTGGCTTTATGCAAAACTGTAACCATAGAGCTTTCCACCAGCCATATATGCATGTAGTGATAGCATTTATTCTGTTCATTACTCCATGTGTTACATTGCCAGCATATTCCATGTGCTGACCTGTTTCGGGCTGCAACATATCATGTTGCAGACTTTTCAGACGATGAGTAAGGTGCCACAGGTCGTTGTCGTTCACTCATCTATGCCGTTGGAGTTGATGGACTCACTTTATCTTCCAAGCCTTCCGATGTTATCTTATTTAGATGGACTTAAGCCATATTATGGTAATAACTTCTCTTTTGAGGCATTCTATGTAATAAGTGTGTGATTGAAACTCTGTTATAAATCCTCAAGTACTGTGCGTGTCATCATTACCGATCCAGGGATGACACTGATGCACAGAGACTAGACTATTTGAGGTCTGGCTGCTACAAGATGGTATCAGAGCACACGCTGACTGTAGGACACAACCACTAAGTTAAACCATAGGTCACTCTTCTCTACTCATTTCTGGCTCCTCTCCCTTTTCCACTCTATAGGATGGCCGACTCAAGGAACAAGTTTACTCAACCGGATGAAGACACTCCTTTTGGACGACACTTGAAGGAACTCACTAGGTACCTGAACATCGGAATACCAAGCTTCACCCGGACCTACATCGCCACTTTACCAGAAGAGGAGCGTTGGATGATTCGAGTTCAAGTTCCAGGAAGGATGTTCATGCTAGTCACTGAGCCATAGAGTTTTCTTTGATGCACCAACCTGGGGTCTACGAAAGAGCATGGCAGCCCACATCACAATGGGACACATTGGAGAAGTTTACCACAAGGATCTCAAGGATACTATATATCAGATATGTGGGCGCTGAGATGAGCAATGGGAGATGATCAGCACCAGGAGGTACATGTCCATTGCAGCTTTCGTCCAGGAGTTAAACCAGCACATTCGTCGGCAGGAGAACCAGATGTGCGTAGGCATGATAGATCTGAAGAAGGCATTGACTAGGATCACAAAGCTGGAGGAAGAAGTCAAGTCTACACGCGATGGATATGAGGAGGAAATGACGATACTCGTGGAGAAGAATGACGACCTGACAAGGAAGCTAGGAGTATTCATGGGAGACCCTGCGCCAGGAGGAGATGACGATGATTCCATGGACATTCGTTTAGAGGACTACATCATCATCGACGACACCGACTCAGACCCCGCCGACAGCGATGATGACTATGTTGATGAAGCTAGAGCAGATATCATGGAGTCTTCCTCCGATCAAAACTTCTAGTCGACCACCATATCAGTAGTAGTATTTCCCCATGTATATAGTATAGTCCAAGCACTTTTGTAACAATAGTTAGACCGATTGTATGCCCTTATGTGAATTGATTGAAGTGATATGATTGTGTTTGTCTCATGTGCATATGGGTAGTGTTTTACCTCTAGACCTTATTTCTATTCTGTTTTCTCACCTTTTCTAAACCCATCAGATGCCTTCGAGACGTGACAATGGATTTGCTTTCCCAGCAGAGCTCACTTAGTTAATCCAGCAGCAGAATACCCTGATGCGGTTACTAGTCCAGAATCAGAACCAAGGGAACAACAACAACAACAACCCACCACCACCACCTATTGATCACTTAGCCCGTTTCCTAAGACTGAATCCGCCGGTGTTCTCTAGTAGCACCGAGCGGATTGTTGCAGATGATTGGCTCCACAAGATTGGAAAGAAGCTGACCACTGCAGGATGCATAGACGCGGAGAGAGTGAGCTTTGCCGCACATCAGCTTGATGGACCCGCAACATCATGGTGGGAGAATTTCACAGCCACTTACCCCATTGACACTATTACATGGGACCAGTTTCAGCATGCTTTCTGCACTACCCATGATTCAGCTGGAGCTATGAACATGAAGAAGCGCGAGTTTCACAACTTGCGCCAAGGAGGACGCACAGTGGGGAAGTATGTGGATGAGTTTAGTAAGTTAGCACGTTATGCCCCGGATGACGTCGCTACAGATGCTGCTAAGCAGGAGAAGTTTCTGGAAGAACTGAATGATGAGCTGAGCATGCAGTTGATGGTGGCAACCTTCAAAAAATACCTGGAGTTGGTAGATAGAGATCTTATGATTGAAGGGAAGCAGGAACAGATAGACAACCACAAGAGGAAGTATGGACAAGGGAAGTACAATTCAGGAGCTCAGCAGAGACCTCGTTTTACCCCGAACTCGGGAGGACACATTCACCATAACCATGGAGGCCATAATTCCAATGGAGGAAGTTCGCATAACCAAAGTGGCCCCAAGAATCGGAATGGGAATGGAGGAAGAAACGGCCAGAACCGTTCCAACCCAGCAATGCCCACCAAGAAGGATCTAAGTCACATTACTTGTTTCAAGTGCGGGAAGAATGGACACTACACCACCGAGTGTTCTGAAGAAAAGTATGGAAATGGCAACGGAAGCTCTGGGAAGAAGTACAACCCTTTCAACAGAGGGCAAGTGAACCACGTTAGCATGGAGGAGGTTGAAGAGCAGCCAGATGCAGTTATAGGTAAGTTTTTGGTTAAGTCATTTACTGCAATTGTTCTTTTTGATACTGGTGCATCACATTCATACATATCAAGGGGATTTGTGGATAAGTATCACCTGCCAACCCAAGCCCTTAGGTCACCCATGTTAGTAATCTCGCTAGGAGCAGAGTACATGGCCAGCTTATGGTGTGATCGGTTACCTTTAAGGATTGGTAACTACGTGTTTCCCTCAGACCTAATAATATTGGAGTCACAAGGATTGGATGTAATATTAGGTATGGATTGGTTATCAAAGTATGGAGGGAACATTGACTGTGCCAGTAAGTCGATTATGCTCAACAACCCAGAAGGAAGAAGGATTAAGTATGTATCCCGACTTGTGCCGAAGACGACTCAAGTAAATTCCTTATCAGAAGTTGTACAGGAGGAAGTACCCGTGGTGAAGGATTTCCCTGATGTATTCCCAGAGGAGTTGCCAGGCATGCCATCGGAAAGAGACATTGAGTTTTTTATTGATCTTTTGCCAGGCACCGGGCTAATATCAAAGAGACCGTATCGGATGCCCGCAAAGGATTTGGAGGAGATTAAGAAGAAGATTAAGGAGCTACTGGATATAAGGTACATTCGACCAAGCTCATCACCTTGCGGATTTCCAGTACTTCTAGTGGAGAAGAAGGATGGGTCGTTAAGGATGGTTGTTGATTATCATGCGTTGACTGAAGTTACGATCAAGAACGAGTACCCACTGCCGATGATCAATGATTTGTTTGACCAGTTGCAAGGAGCTAAGGTATTTTCCAAGATCGATCGGCTATCAGAATATCGCCAGTTGAAGAATCGAGAGCAGGACATACCTAAGATAACTTTTACCACAAGGTACGGGCTATATGAGTATATCGTTATGTCATTTGGTCTGACTAATGCACCTGCCTATTTCATGAACATGATGAACAAGGTGTTTATGGAGTTTTGGATAAGTTCATCGTGGTGTTCATTGATGACATATTAGTCTACTCGAAGAATGAAGAGGATCATAAGGAGCATTTGCGTTTGGTTCTCGGGAAGCTCGGGGAACATCAGTTATGGGACAAGTTCAGCAAGTGTGAGTTTTGGTTGAAGGAAGTTGGATTCCTCAGACATGTTATATCCGGAGAAGGAATAGCAGTAGACCCCACCAAGGTTGTCACTGTGACAAATTGGGAAGCACCCACGTCAGTTGGAGAAATCAGGAGTTTTCTTGGACTCGCAGGATATTATCGGAGGTTCATAGAGAATTTCTCCAGGATTGCAAAGCCCATGACAGAGTTTTTGAATAAGGACACCAAGTTCAAATGGACTTAGGAGTGTGAAGCCAATTTTTAGGAGTTGAAGAAACGTTTGATTATAGCCCTAGTGCTGATTCTTCCAGTTCAATGAAAGGATTATCAAGTGTATTGCGACGCTTCTCGTCGAGGACTTGGAGCAGTGCTTATGCAGGAGGGAAGAGTTATTTCATATGCCTCACGACAGATTAAACCTCATGAGAAAAATTATGCTACACACGATTTGGAGTTAGCAGCCGTAGTGCATGCGTTGAAGACATGGAGGCATTTCCTTATCGAAAACCACTGTGAGGTATACACGGATCACAAGAGTTTGAAGTATATCTTCACGCAGAAGGAGTTGAATCTTAGACAAAGGAGATGGTTGGAGCTCATTAAGGATTATGATATGAAGTTGCATTATCATCCCGGAAAGGCCAACGTAGTAGCCGATGCGCTGAGTCGCAAGAGTTATGTTAATACGCTCATGACCAGAGGATTACCCAAGAAGTTAGTAGAGGATCTTCGAGAGCTATGTTTGGAAATAGTTCCGAGAGGTTATGTAGTAGCGATGGAAATTCATCCCAGTTTGATGGATAAGATCAGAGAAGCTGAGAAGACTGACAAGGAGATTGCTGAGATAAAGGAAAAAATGAGCAAAGGCAAAGCTAAAGGATTTCGTGAAGATGAGCATGATACCTTATGGTTTGAGGATCATGTATACGTGCCTAATGACCCCGAGATCAGGAAGTTGATTCTGCAGGAGGCCCATGATTCACCATATTTGATTCACCCCGGAAACACTAAGATGTATTTGGATTTGAAGGAAAGTTTCTGGTAGACAGGGATGAAGAAGGATATTGCTGAGTATGTAGCAGTATGTGATGTATGTTAGAGAGTGAAGACAAAGCATCAGAAGCCAGCATGATTGCTACAGCCATTGCCGATACCCGAATGGAAGTTGGACAAGCTTGGCATGGACTTTATCACGGGATTGCCCAGGACTCGTTCAGGCTATCACTCTATCTAGGTTGTAGTCGATCGGTTGACGAAAGTAGCTCATTTCATCCCAGTGAAAACCACTTATACAAGTGCTAAGTTGGCAAAGATATACATAACCAAGATCATATGTCTGCATGGAGTTCCGAGGACCATTTTATCAGACAGAGGAACCCAGTTTACCTCAAAGTTCTGGAATCAGTTGCATGAGACTTTGGGTACCAGGCTAGAGTTCAGTATAGCCTTTCATCCACAGATAGATGGACAGACCGAGAGAGTCAATCAGATTCTGGAGGACATGTTGAGAGCTTGTGCACTAGATTATGGATCTAGTTGGGACGACAATTTGCCGTATGCAGAGTTCTTTTATAACAATAGCTATCAAGCCAGTTTGAAGATGGCCCCTTTCGAAGCCTTGTACGGAAGGAGGTGCAGGACACCATTACTATGGGATGAAGTTGGAGACCGTCAGCTGTTTGCACCAGATTTGATTAAGGAGTCTGAAGAGAAGGTAAAGTTGATTCACGATAGACTCAGGGTAGCCCAATCCAGGCAGAAGAGCTATGCGGATTCTAAACGCAAGGAGACAGTTTACGAAGTCGGAGATAGAGTATATCTTCGGCTGTCCCCACTTCGAGGAGTTAAGCGTTTTGGAGTTAAGGGAAAGTTAGCACCATGTTTTGTGGGACCATACAAAGTTTTTGAACGTATGGGAGAAGTTCCTTACAAGCTGGAATTGCCGGAAGGATTGTAAGGAGTTTGTAACATCCCAAATTTTCAATTTTGAATGTTATACATTAGATCATCTTTGCATATCATATTTTATTGCATTTTTGGCTTGATCCTAGAAATTCTACGCAACTCAAGGACCCACGGAGAGAGTTGGGAATTTCGTTATTTTCATATTTGAGTTTTCTCAAATTTTGAAAAGAGGATCATTTGGTTTTAATTATTTTTATTCCCTAGTATTTCTAAAATAAAAATATATGAGAGGAGATAATATGACTTCTCCAATATAAATGAAATATTAGAGGATAAATATTAAAATCAAATAAATAGTTTTATTTGGATTGTATTGAAATTTTATTTGAATTAGAAAAATTGCACGTTTTCAAAATTGCATTTTTAGGCCAAGAAAAAGTTCATCTTGTTCTAAATATTTTATTTAGACGATGAAAATTTGTTTTGGCATTTTTAGAATTTTATTTATTTTCTAGGATTTGTTTTCGGCGGAATCTTATTTAAAAAAAATCTTCGCGGACCGAACTGGGCCGAAGCCTAGACGGCCCAGCTGCGCCACCACCTCCCCGCGCACGATGCTGTGACCGAGCCGGACTCCGCCGGAGTCCGAGAAACCGCCGCCGCCTCGGTGCCCCCATGCCCAAGCCAAGCACCCCCTCCCCTTATATGTCGTCCCCGCCGCCGCGTCGACCCACCCCGCCTCGCCACCGCACCCACAGCAGCAACAGCCCGCCACCGCCGCTGCCATCTAAGCCGCCGCCACCGCCGCCACCGCCTGTGTCCTCGTCGCCGCACTTCCCCGCCGCCGCCGCCGCACACCACCATCGCTGCCGCCCCGCAGCACCCCGCCTCGCCTCGCTGGAGCCGTCACCGATCTGATCCGATCCGGATCCGCTGGTTTTTTCGAATTAGGTAAAAACCAATCGGTTTTTGTTTAAACCCTAGTTTCGTTTTTTTCGATTAGAGCGGTTTTATTTTTTCCAGTTTAGTTATTTAGCGGGCGTTCATCTGTACGTTCATTTTAACGAATGATGTTCACTCGTTAGCCGCAGACAGGGAACATTCGTTCGTTAGCCTGTTCGTCAGTTTTTCTTTTTCCAAGAATTTTCCGTGATTATTTTCGATCGCGATTTATGCCCTGATTTTGACTTTAGTTTATCTTTTCGCTCGTTTATCGGAATCAGGCGATTCAAGCGCCTAGATCTTTGTCTCGAAGACCTCTTTTTGTTTAACCAACTTAAACAAGATTTGGCTACTGTAAAAGTTAACTTAAGTCCAGATTAGCAAACAAATCTTGTTTCTTTCGTAGTTTGAGTTTCGTTGCTTCGTTTGATTTGATTATTTTTGCAAACCGGAGTTCCTAAGTTGAACTTTCTGGTTAGATCTCTTATTTTAGCTTTACCCATGCTTCTAGTTGAGTGCTTATTGTATGCTTGTTTGTTTGCGATAGAGTACCCAAAGTGCGAAGCGTGCTACTACGAGTCTCTAGGTTTCACGGATCATCAGCAAGGCAAGTAACACTTTGATCATACCTCTTTACTACCCAGTTTTATTGCATTAGATCAATCCTCAAACAATTGCATGGTTAGGATCTGTTTTTAACATGTGGCTTTTGGGAAGTAGATGAGGTAGTACCTATTGACCTGTTTATTATCAAACCTTTGGGAGTTACTTCTACGTTGCTTATATTGCTATGCTATGCTTGTAGATGTGGATTGGGTGAGTGTATCCATGACAGATGTGAGTATTGTTATTTAATGGTTAACTTAAGGTGGCTACTTTAATAAACATCTGGGTGGATTGAGGCACCTGGGGAACGCAGTGTTTCCTGTTTTTTGTGAAATCCCAGGGTTACCGTGTGATTTTCCTATGGACTGCCACCCAGGCTCAAAGGGATCATAAGATTATTCATGCTAGAAACTTCCGTGTGCAGCCACAAGCTATTATGGGCTCTAGCATAGTTGAGTAAGTTGCAAGACCTCTTTTAGTGGTGGGCTAGCAGATGTAGGGGAAAGTAGGCGTAACTGTCCACCCAGAGTAAAGAGTTATTGTTTCACAAATACCGTGTCTTGATTCTCCGACCATGGATGTATTCGAGTCTTGTGGGGAAAAGTGCGCAAACCTCTGTAGAGTGTATAAAATAATCATGGTTAGCCATGTCCCCGGTTATGGACGTTTTGACTATCTAGTTCTTGGATTATCATGTTGATCTCATCACTCTTAATTTAATTTGATTGGGTTTAATGATGATGCTTAATTGGGATTGTGTTGAAGAAACCTTCTCAAGGTTTAACAACCATCATGATAGTTAAATAAAATTTATTCCTTTGTTGTAGGGAAAAATTGTCTTTATGCAAAACTGTAACCATAGAGCTTTACTACCAGCCATATATGCATGTAGAGATAGCAATTATTCTGTTCATTACTCTCTTGTGTTACATTGCCAGCATATTCCATGTGCTGACCCGTTTCAGGCTGCAACGTTCATGTTCCAGACTTTTCAGACGACGAGTAAGGTGCCTTAGGTCGTGATCTTTCACTCAGTGATGCCGTTGGAGTTGATGGACTCACTTTATCTTCCAATCCTTCCGCTGTTATCGATTTAGATGGCCTTTAGCCATATTTATTGTAATAAGTTCTCTTTTGAGACATTCGATGTAATAAGTGTGTGATTACTACTCTGTTATAAATCCTTCAAGTACTGTGTGTGTCAGCATTACCGATCCAGGGATGACACTGATGCAAAGAGATCAGACTGTTTAAGGTTTGGTCACTACAAGATGGTATCAGAACACACGCTGAATGTAGGATACGACCACTAAGCTGGAGCCCTAGATCACTATTCTCTTCTCATTTCTGACTCCTCCTTTTTCTACTCTTTAGGATGGCGGATGCAAGGAACAAGTTCACTCAACCGGATGAAGATACACCTTTTGGACGCCACTTGAAGGAAGTTACTAGATATCTGAACATTGGAATACCAAGCTTCACTGGGACCTACATCGCCACTTTACCAGAAGAGGAGCATTGGATGATTCGAGTTCAAGTTCCAGGAAGGACGATCATGCCAATCACTGAGCCCATAGAGTTTTCCTTTGATGCACCAACCTGGAATCTAGGAAAGAGCATGGCAGCCCACATCACCATGGGACGCATTGGAGAAGTTTACCACAAGGATCTCAAGGATACTAATTACCAGATTTGTGGGCGTCGAGATGAGCAATGGGAGATGATCAGCACCAGGAAGGATAGGTCTATTGCAGCTTTCATCCAGGAGTTAAACCAGCATATTTGCCGCCAGGAGAACCAGATGTGCGTAGGCATGATTGATCTGAAGAAGGCAATGACCAGGATCACGGAGCTGGAGGAAGAAATCAAGTCTACACGCGAAGGATATGAGGAGGAAATGATGATACTCGTGGAGAAGAATGATGATCTGACAAAGAAGCTAGGAATATTCATGGGAGACCCCGCGCCAGGAGGAGAAGACGACGATTCCACTTGCCCGGAGAATTACATCATCATTGACGACACCAACTCGGACCCCAGTGATAGCGATGATGATTATGTTGATGAAGCTGGGGTAGATATCATGGAGTCTTCCACCGATCAAGTTTTCTAGTCGACAACATTATCAGTAGTAGTATTCCCCCATGTATATAGTATAGTCCGAGCACTTTTGTAACGATAGTTAGACCGATGTGTGCCCTTGTTTGAATTGATTGAAGTGATATTGTTTGTGTTTGTCTCATGTGCATATGGGTAGTGTTTTCCCTCTAGATCTCGTTCTATTCTATTTCTCATCTATTCTAAACCCATCATATGCCTCCGAGATGCAACAATGGATTTGCTTTCCCACTGGAGCTCACTCAGTTGATCCAGCAGCAGAATGCCCTGATGCAGATACTAACAACAACAACAACAACAACAACAACAACAACAATAATAATAACAAGAACAAGAACAACAACAACAACAACAACAACAACAACAACCCACCACCACCACCTATTGATCACTTAGCCCATTTCTTAAGGCTAAATCCACCAGTGTTCTCTAGTAGCACCGAGCCGATAATTGCAGATGATTGGCTCCGCAAGATTGGAAGGGAGTTGACCACTGCAGGATGCACAGATGTGGAGAGAGTGTGTTTTGCCGCACATCAGCTTGATGGACCCGCAGCATCATGGTGGGAGAATTTCACAGCCACTTACCCTGTCGACACTGTCACATGGGACCAGTTTCAGCAAGCCTTCCGCATAGCCCATGTTTCAGCAGGAGCTATGGCCATGAAGAAATGCGAGTTTCGCGACTTGCGCCAAGGAGGACGCACAGTAGGCCAGTATGTGGATGATTTTAGTAAGCTAGCATGTTATGCCCCAGATGACGTTGCCACGGATGCAACTAAGCAAGAGGAGTTTCTGGAAGGACTGAATGATGAGCTGAGCATGCAGTTGATGGTGGCAACCTTCAACAACTACCAGGAGTTTGTAGATAGAGCTCTCATGATTGAAGGGAAGTAGCAGCAGATTGACAATCGCAAGAGGAAGTATGGGCAAGGGAAGTACAATTCTGGAGCTCAAGAGAGGCCTCGTTTTACCCCGAACTCGGGAGGACCCCTTCAGCATAACCATGGAGGTCACAATCACAAATGGAGGAAGTTCGCACAACCATAGTGGCCCCAAGAATGGGAATGGTAATGGAGGAAGCAATGGCCAGAACCGTTCCAACCCAGCAACGCCCGCCAAGAAGGATTAAGTCACATTACTTGCTACAAGTGCTAGAAGACTGGACATTATGCCAATGAATGTCCTGAAGCTAAGAATGGAAATGGCAATGGAAGCTCTAGGAAGAAGCCCAATCCTTTCAACAGGGGACAAGTGAACCACGTTAACGTGGAGGAGGTTGAAGCACAGCCAGATGCAGTAATAGGTAAAATTTTGGTTAAATCCTTTACTGCAATCGTTCTTTTTGATACTAGTGCATCGCATTCATACATCTCAAGGGGATTTTTGGATAACTATAAGTTGCCCACCAAGGTTCTTAGAACACCTATGTTAGTAAGTTTGCCAGGAGCGGAACATATGGCAAGCCAAGGATGTTTTCAGATGCCATTAACCATAGGTAGACATGTTTTCCCCCCAGATCTGATAATTTTGGAGTCACAAGGTTTGGATGTAATTTTGGGTATGGATTGGCTATCGATGTATGGAGGAAACATCGATTGCACCAGTAAGTCGATTATGCTCACACCCCAGAAGGAAGGAGGATTAAGTATGTATCCCTGCATGTGTCCAAGAGGACTCAAGTGAATTCCTTATCAGGAGTTGTACAGGAGGAACTACCAGTGGTGAAGGATTTCCCTGATGTATTTCCAGAAGAGTTGCCAGGCATGCCACTGGATAGAGACATTGAGTTTTTGATTGAGCTTTTGCCAGGCACAGGGCCAATATCTAAGAGACCGTACAGGATGCCCGCAAAGGATTTGGAGGAAATTAAGAAGCAAATTAAGGAGTTACTGGATAAAGGCTATATTCGCCCAAGTTCATCACCTTGGGGATCACCAGTGCTTCTAGTGGAGAAGAAGGATGATCGTTAAGGATGGTTGTTGATTATCATGGATTGAATGCAGTGACGATCAAGAATAAGTATCCACTGCCGATGATCAATGATTTGTTTGACCAGTTGCAAGGAGCTAAAGTATTTTCCAAGATCGATTTGCGATCAGAATACCGCCAGTTGAAGAATCGAGAGCAGGATATACCTAAGACAGCTTTTACCACAAGGTACGGGCTATATGAGTATACCGTTATGTCATTTGGTCTGACTAATGCACCTGCCTATTTCATGAACATGATGAACAAGGTGTTTATGGAGTTTTTGGATAAGTTCGTCGTGGTGTTCATTGATGACATATTAGTCTACTCAAAGAATGAAGAGGATCATAAGGAGCATTTGCGTTTGGTTCTCGGAAAGCTCAGGGAACATCAGTTATATGCCAAGTTCAGCAAGTGTGAGTTTTGGTTGAAGGAAGTTGGATTCCTCAGACATGTTATATCCGGAGAAGGAATAGCAGTAGACCCCACCAAGGTTGTCACTGTGACAAATTGGGAAGCACCCACGTCAGTCGGAGAGATCCGGAGTTTACTGGGACTCGCGGGATACTACCGGAGGTTCATTGAGAATTTCTCTAAGATTGCAAAGCCTATGACAGAGTTGTTGAAGAAGGACACGAAGTTCAAATGGACTGAGGAATGTGAGGCCAATTTTCAGGAGTTGAAGAAGCACTTGGTTACAACACCAGTGTTGATTCTGCCAGATCAACGCAAGGATTATCAAGTGTATTGCGACACTTCTCGTCGAGGACTTGGAGCAGTGCTTATGCAGGAGGGAAGAGTTGTTTCTTATGCCTCATGACAGCTTAAACCCCATGAGTTGAATTATGCTACCCATGATTTGGAGTTAGTAGCCGTAGTGCATGCCTTGAAGACATGGAGACATTTTCTCATCGGGAACCATTGTGAGGTGTACACGGATCACAAGAGTTTGAAGTATATCTTCATGCAGAAGGAATTGAATCTCAGGCAAAGGAGATGGTTGGAGCTCATCAAGGATTATGATATGAGGTTGCATTATCATCCCGCAAAGGCTAACACAGTAGCCGATGCATTGAGCCGCAAGAGCCATGTCAACACGCTCATGATCGAAGAGTTACCCCGGGAGTTAGCAGAGGGTCTTCGTGAGCTATGTTTGGAAATAGTTCCGAGAGGCTATGTAGCTGCATTGGAGATTCAGTCTACTTTGATGGAGAAGATCAGAGAATCTCAGAAGACGGACAAGGAGATTGCCAAGATAAAGGAAAGGATGAGCAAAGGAAAATCTGAGGGATTTCATGAGGATGAGCATGATACCTTATGGTTTGAGGACCGCGTATATGTGCCTAATGATCCGGAGATCAGGAAGTTGATTCTGCAAGAGGCCCATGATTTGCCATATTTGAGTCACCCAAGAAATACCAAGATGTATCTAGATTTGAAGGATAGTTTCTGGTGGACCGGAATGAAGAAGGATATTGCGGAGTATGTAGCAGTTTGTGATGTATGTCAGAGAGTAAAGGCAGAGCATCAAAAGCCAGCCGGATTGGTACAGCCATCGCCGATACCCGAATGGAAGTGGGATAATCTAGGCATGGATTTTAACACGTGATTGCCCAGGACTTGTTCTGGCTATGACTTGATATGGGTTGTAGTCGATCGTCTGACGAAGGTAGCTCATTTCATCCCAGTGATGACCACTTATACCAGTGCTTGGCAAAGATATACATGTTTAGGATCGTATGTCTGCATGGAGTTCCGAGGACCATTGTATCGGATAGAGGAACCCAGTTTTACCTCAAAGTTCTGGAATCAGTTGCATGAGACTTTGGGTACCAGGCTAGAGTTTAGTACAACCTTTCATCCACAGACGGGTGGACAAACAGAGAGAGTAAATCATATTCTAGAGGACAAGTTGAGAGCTTGTGCGCTAGATAATGGATCTAGTTGGGACGACAATTTACCATATGCAGAGTTCTCCTATAACAACAGCTATCAAGCCAGTTTGAAGATGGCCCTTTCGAAGCTTTGTATGGAATGAGGTGCCGGAAACCGTTGTTGTGGGATGAAGTTGGAGACCGTCAGTTGTTTGTACCAGATTTGATTAAAGACTCTGAAGAGAAGGTTAAGTTGATTCGCGACAGACTCAAGGTAGCCCAATCCAGGCAGAAGAGCTATGCGGATTCTAACCCTAAGGAGACAGTTTATGATGTTGGAGACAGAGTTTATCTTCGTGTGTCCCCACTTTGAGGAGTTAAGCGTTTTGGAGTTAAGGGAAAGTTAGCACCACGTTTTGTGGGACCATATAAAGTTTTGGAACGTATGGGAGAAGTTGCTTACAAGTTGGAGTTGCCTGAAGGATTGTCAGGAGTTCATGATGTGTTCCACATTTCCCAGTTGAAGAAGTGCCACGCCGAGAAGGCTGATACTCCTCTAAGAGATACAGTGCCACTGGAAGTGATTCAGTTGGATAGCGATTTGACCTACGAGGAGAAACCAGTCAAGATTCTCGAGTTTGCCAGCCGAGTCACACGCAGCAAGGTTATCAATTTTTGCAAACTTCAGTGGAGCCACCATACCAAGGATGAAGCCACCTGGGAGCGAGAGGAAGACCTACGGAAGGACCACCCTCACCTATTTTCTAGCCAACACGAATCTCGAGGGAGAGATTCATCTTAAGGGGGGGGTAGGTTTGTAACATCCCATATTTTCAATTTGGAATGTTATACATTAGATCACCTTTGCATATCATATTTTATTGCATTTTTGGCTTGATCTTAGAAATTCTACGCAACTCAAGGACCCACAGAGAGAGTTGGGGATTTCGTTATTTTCATATTTTAGTTTTCTCAAATTTTGAAAAGAGGATCATTTGGTTTTAATTAATTTTCTTCCCTAGTATTTCTAAAATAAAAATATATGAGAGGAGGTAATATGACTTCTCCAATATAAATGAAATATTAGAGGAAAAATATTAAAATCAAATAAATAGTTTTATTTGGATTTTATTGCAATTTTATTTGAATTAGAAAAATTGCACGTTTTCGAAATTGCATTTTTAGGCCAAGAAAACGTTCATCTTGTTCTAAATATTTTATTTAGATGGTGAAAATTTGTTTTGGCATTTTTAGAATTTTATTTATTTTCTAGGATTTTTTTTGGGGGAATCTTATTTAAAAAAATCTCCGCGGACCGAACTGGGCCGAAGCCCAGCCGGCCCGGCTGCGCCACCGCCTCCCCGTGCCCGACGCCGTGACCGAGCTGGACTCCGCCGGAGTCCGGGAAACCGCCGCCGCCCCGGTGCCCCCCAAGCCGAGCACCCCCTCACCTTTATATCCCCCCCGCCGCCGCCGCCTCGACCCACCCCGCCTCGCCACCGTAGTAGCAGCCCGCCGTTGCCGCCATCTGCGCCGCCGTCGCCGCCTGTGCCATCGCCGCCGCATTTCCCGCCGCCGCCGCACACCGCCGTCGCCACCGCCCCGCAGCACCCGGCCTCGCCTCGCCGAAGCCGCCCCCTCTTCGCTGGAGCCTCCGCCGATCTGATTCGATCCGGATCTGCCGGTTTTTTTCAGTTTAGGTAAAACCCGACCTATTTTTATTTAAACCCTAGTTTCGGTTTTTTCGTTTAGAGCAGTTTTTTTCGGTTTAGTTATTTAGCGGACATTCGTCCGTATGTTCGTTTTAAAGAATGGTGTTCACTCATTAGCCGCAGACAGCGAACGTTCATTCTTTAGCTTGTTCATCAGTGTTTCTTTTTCCAGGGATTTTCTGCGATTATTTTCGATTGCGATTTCTGCCCTGATTTTCGTTTTAGTTTATCTTTTCGCTCGTTTATCGGAATCAGGCGATAAAGTGCCTAGATCTTCGTCTCTGAGCCATCTTTATGTTTAACCAACTTAAACAAGATTTTGCTACTGGAAAAGTTGACTTAAGTACAGATTAGTAAATGGATCTTGTTTCTTTCGCAGTTTGAGTTTCGTTGCTTCGTTTGATTTGATTATTTTTGCAAACCGGAGTTCTTAAGTTGAATTAGATCTCTTATTTGAGTTTATCTGTGCTTCTAGTCGAGTGCTTATTGTATGCTTGTTTGTTTGTGATAGAGTACCCGGAGTGTGAAGCGTGCTACTATGAGTCTCTAGGTTTCACAGATCATCAGCAAGGCAAGTAACACTTTGATCATACCTCTTTACTACCCAGTTTTATTGCATTAGATCAATCCTCAAACAATTGCATGGTTAGGATCTATTTTTAACATGTTGGTTTTGGGAAGTAGATGAGGTAGTACCTATTGACCTGTTTATTATCAAACCTTTGGGAGTTACTTCTATGTTGCTTATATTGCTATGCTATGCTTGTAGACGTGGATTGGGTGAGTGTATCCATGACACATGTGAGTATTGTTATTTAATGGTTAACTTAAGGTGGCTACTTTAATAAACATCTGGGTGGATTGAGGCACCTGGGGAACGCAGTGTTGCCTGTTTTTTTGGAAATCCCGGGGTTACCGTGTGATTTTCCTATGGACTGCCACCCAGGCTCAAAGGGATCATAAAATTATTCATGATAGAAACTTTCGTGTGCAGCCACAAGCTATTATGGGCTCTAGCATAGTTGAGTAAGTTGCAAGACCTCTTTCAGTGGTGGGCTAGCAGATGTAGGGGAAAGTAGGTGTAACTGTCCACCCAGAGTAAAGAGATATTGTTTTAGAAAGACTGTGTCTCGATTCTCCGACCATGGATGTATTCGAGTCTTGTGGGGAAAAGTGTGAAAACCTCTGCAGAGTGTATAAAATAATCATGGTTAGCCGTGTCCCCGGTTATGGACGTTTTGAGTATCTAGTTCTTGGATTATCATGTTGATCTCATCACTCTTAATTTAATTTGATTGGGTTTAATGATGGTGCTTAATTGGGATTGAGTTGAAGAAACCTTCTCAATGTTTAACAACCATCATGATAGTTAAATAAAATTTATTCCTTTGTTGTAGGGAAAAATTGGCTTTATGCAAAACTGTAACCATAGAGCTTTACTACCAGCCATATATGCATGTAGAGATAGCAATTATTCTGTTCATTACTTTCTTGTGTTACATTGCCAGCATATTCCATGTGCTGACCCGTTTCGGGCTGCAACCTTCATGTTGCAGACTTTTCAGACGACGAGTAAGGTGCCTTAGGTCGTGATCTTTCACTCAGTGATGTCGTTGGAGTTGATGGACTCACTTTATCTTCCAAGCCTTCCGTTGTTATCGATTTAGATGGCCTTAAGCCATATTTATTGTAATAAGTTCTCTTTTGAGACATTCGATGTAATAAGGGTGTGATTGCTACTCTGTTATAAATCCTTCAAGTACTGTGCGTGTCAGCATTACCGATCTAGAGATGACACTGATGCACAGAGATCAGACTGTTTGAGCTCCGGTCGCTACAGAGTTCATGATGTGTTCCATGTTTCCAAGTTGAAGAAGTGCCACACAGAGATGGCTGATATTCCTCTGAGAGATACAGTGCTACTAGAAGCGATTCAGCTGGATAGTGATTTGACCTACAAGGAGAAACCGGTGAAGATTCTCGAGTTTGCCAGCCGAGTCACCCGCAGCAAGGTTATCAAGTTTTGCAAAGTTCAGTGGAGCCACCATACCGAGGAGGAAACCACCTGGGAACAAGAAGAAGAACTATGGAAGGACCACCCACACCTATTCTCTAGCCAACCCGAATCTCGAGGGCGAGATTCATCTTAAGGGCGGTAGGTTTGTAACATCCCAAATTTTCAATTTGGAATGTTATGCATAGATCATCATTGCATATCATTATTTTATTGCATTTTGGTTGATCCTGGAAATTCTAAGCAACTCAAGGACCCACGGAGAGAGTTGGGGATTTCGTTATTTTCATATTTGAATTTTCATCAAATACTAAAAAGAGGATCATTTTAGTTTTAATCATTTTTGTCTCCGAATATTTCAAATATTAAAATAAAAGAGAGGAGATAATATGACTTCTCCGGAATAAAACAAATATTGGAGGAAAAATATTAAAATCAAGTTTTATTGCTTTTTGGAGTTTTATTGCTATTTTATTTGAATTAGAAGAATTGCATGTTTTCAAAATTGCATTGTTAGGCCAGAAAAATGTTCATTTTGTTCTAAAAAAAGAGATCCCGCCCGACTAGGCTGGAGCCCAGCCGAGCAGGCCTGCCTGCCTAGCGCCGCCGCCTCCCCCGCCATGCCCACGACGGACTCGGGAGTCCGTCCCCGAGCCGCCGCCGGCCGCCCCCTTGCCCAAGTCACCGCCACCCCCGCCCCCTCAGGAGCAAGCTTATGCTAACCATGGGTCGCAGGAAGTCCAGGTCGCTGCAGCCTCCCTCCCCTCAGGAGGAGGGCACTGGGGGCTGCACGAGAGTGGCCGGGAGCCAGGCTCCTCCCCACGGCGTGCAGAGCAAGGCGTTCCTGGTAGGTAGGCCCTCTACCAGGGAGGTGCCGCAAGGCCTGCCCCCGGCAGAGGACCCGTGGTCGTCGGGGGAACCGCTGGCATCCCCTTTTCCCCGTTGGCGTCGTCCTGGTTTCAGGTTGCCGTCAATGGTGGTCAACGGTGGCGCAAGGTGGGGCCCTCATCTGGCGATATGAAGCAAGGCCGGTTCCTGTGAAGAAGGCCCAGTGCCCATGAAGCTCGCCGCCCATGACACTCTCACGTAATAATGAGTTGGGGCTGTACACGCCCCGGAGTCTCCGGAGAGCCGCCCTCGGGCCTCGGGGGCTCCCTCCCACGCCTAGTGGCAGCACTTAGCTCTGCACTGGTGAGAAGACGTCGAAGACTAGACTAGGTGCCGGACGCGGCCTTTTGCTTTTGCTTCCTTTTGTGTGGTCAAGCTTTCTCGTTTCGGATCTAAGTTGAAGTTGAATTTGTGTTTGTGTATGCGGGGAGGGGTGTCTTGTCTTGTTCGCGTGCTTTCTCGTGTTCCGGTTTCTACTCAAGTTGGAATTCGCACTAGTTGCCTCCCTCTCGCGAGCCCCTCGCAAGCAGGGTCGGGCCCAGCACACACGCTTGTCGTCCCGCGGCTGGCGCTCTCTCTCGCCAGGCTCTCGCCGCATGGTCAACGGGTCTCCCAAGGGACCCTCGGGAAGTCGCCGCAAGCCTACTTGAAGCTCGCCAAGGCAAAGGTAAAATCACGGCGACCAACTCATCGCGGAAACCATGACATCATACGGGTGCCCATTCGGTGCCGTCCTTAATAATGTGTGGACAACAATCCTTTTTACATGAGGGGCTTCCCCTCCCAAAATGCTCTTACAACCTTCAGGGCCACGCCCGAGCTTTTCTGCGCAGGGTAAGCAGCAGGGGGGCGTAGGATCAATCAGATATGTCACTCACCACATCCTCTTGGCCGCCTCCAGAGGCATCGCTGGCGCCACCGTCGCTGTCGCTGGCCTCACCCTCGCCGTCGTTGGCACCATCTTCACCGCCGTTCACCACGTCGCCTTCGTCAGCAGCGACAACCACCCCGTCATCGTCAGAGGTGAAGGCTCGAACAAGCGCATCTGTGTTGTCCTCATGGTTTTCAATTTCAGCTTCAGAAAAATTTCAGCACCAACCGAAATCACTGAAATTCAGTGAATTTCAGTGATTTCAGTTTCCATTTCAGCCAAATGACTGAAATATTCACTTGAATTCAATTAAAATTTTGAAAAAATGAAAAACTATTTTGAAAAATATTGGAATTGTTGTGCTATACTGAAATTGCTGAAATATTTTGGCCGAAACATAATATTTCAGTGTCTGCTGAAATTACTGAAATTCAGTGAATTTCACCAAAATCTCACTGAAAGTGAAAACCATGGTTGTCCTCCACCCATCGTGCTAGGTCGACTCGGATGGCCTCGGGCACTGGTCAAAGAGGGGGTCGATGTTATGAAGGTGGCTGAGGACACGGGAGAATGCCCGTGTGAGCAGGCCACGACCCTGTGCCTCGACAAGCTGCGAGCCCTCTCAGAGCGATTCTCCAGATGCGTCACCACGTCAGTGAAGAACTGGAGATTGCCGACATAGTTGGTCATGTGAGGCTCCTCAGCGGCTGCTTCGCAGATGTTGCCCAAGGCCGCGTTGGCCCTTTCCCTGAGTGTTCGGAGCATGGGGCCATGCATGTGCTCCAGCGTATGCCGCTGGCGGATCTCATCCTCGTTCCACCGCGCAACGGCCTCGGCATCATCGACCCGCCGTTGGAGAAGAAGCAGCTCGGCGCGGGAGGAGGCCAGCTCAGCCTGCACCATGCCTAAGGCGGCTGCGGTGGCCTCAGCATGCTGCGTTGCTTCAGTCAGCTTGGTCCTGAGAGCAGCAGTCCTACCCACAGCCTCGGCCTTGATCAGCTCGAGCCTCTCTTCATACTCGCGCTCAAGACCCGAGCGGGCTTCTGCCACGCGGCGGTCGATCTCTTCTTGGACCCGGACCTCCCGCGCACCGACATCGTCTTCCGCCTGGGTAACCTGGCACTCCCTCGTCTCCAACCGCTCAAGATCGAGGTTGCGCTCGGCAGCCTCCGGTGTCAGCGCTTCCTCGCACCTCTAGAGTTCCTCCTCTTCGGCGGGCGCCCCTTTCAGCGATGCAAGGGCAGCTCAGCGCAGCTCCACTTGCTGCTCCGGGGAATTGCACTAGTCTTGGAGCTCCCACGCATGCTCCTCCGCGGCTTCGCATCGCTGGTCTGCCTCCTAAGCCTCCTCGATGGCTCGGGAGCAGGCCTCCCGCGAGGCCACCAGAGATGCTTCGCCTTAGCATTATCGAGATCACGCTGGTGGCGTGCAAGACGAACAGCCGCCTTCAGCTTGCGTCGTTCCTTGATCAGCCGCAGGCCTTCAGCTTCAAGACGCGCGTCCTCGCCCGCAAGCTCTGCACCAAGCTAGCTCACTGCGTCTGTCGCCTTCTGGAGAAACTCTCGGCGGACGGCGCTGCACTCCCGCGCACGCCTGAGCACATCGTCAACGTCATCCTCCGCCATCAGCGTCGGCTGAGGACCCTGAAGTGGCTCGCCCCCTCTCGGCAGGGGGCTGGGGGCTGGCGCCCCCACAATTGCCGGACGGGCCCCGTAAGGGACCCAGCTTGGCGTCGATCCATCCTCGAAGGAGGAACCGAAGATCGGCTTCAACCACTCGCCGCCTATGGTCAGTGGAGGAGCCCGGGGCAAGCTGGTTGTGCCCAGGGAGAGCTTGTGAAGGAAGAGCAGTGTGCACACGGGCTCAAGGCACACCGCGGGTCGGCCTACCTCTCCAGCCGAACTCACGTCAGGGGTGGCGCACAGGCTCGGGACCATCAAGGTCGGCGGTGAAGACGAAGCCTGAGGGGGCGGCTCCTTGGCCGGCTCTGCAGGCTCTCCAGGAGGGATCCTGAAAGGCCACAGTCCGCGAAGGGGACGACAAGCAAGAAGCTACAAGAAGGAGGAACTTACTCGTCCATGGCGAAGTATTCCTGTGCTTCAACGGGCAGCAGGGGCGATCATTGCCACCCGAAGCCTCCTTCCTCTTGCGGAGGGCGTCGAAGTCTATGTGGAACCGGCCTAAGCTCTCGACGTGAGGGCCGGCGCGTGGCATGGACGAAGAAGCATCATGATGACTTGCATCAAGGGCGCTAGGGTGAGAGAGCGATCAGGTGCCACCTCTTGGTGACCTGCCGAGGCCTCGGGGGCTTCGGCCTTGGGAGCCGCAAGTCGCGTCCCTTAATCAGCCACCACCTCGGGATCGGCTCCATGAGCTCCGAAGGATGACGCCTCGGGAGCCCCTCGCGACATCGGCACCTCGACATCAGACCCCCCAGCTCTCGGTGATGCTTGCCTCCCTGCACCAGCTCTTGAGGCAGGATCAGCGTGGGCAACAAGGGGAGGAGCCACGACAACCGGATTCTCACGGGGCCCCACGAGGCCAGCTGGGCGCAGCCCCCATTCGTCGAAGCGGGGCATCTGCCTCACGAACTCGGCCCTGCCTGAACAGAGATACAAGAGGGCGCCCCCATGACGGACATTGCCTGGAGAGGGGTCGCCAGTCAAGACTCTCAGCACCTTCCTCAGCATTTCACACGCAAGATCCCCTTCCTGGAGCCTCATGCGGTCTTAATGCCCAGTAAAAGTCCACATCAGACGAGAGTGGCGCTGGAGAGGAGCGATGCGGCCCTGGAGGAACTCCTTCACCACCTGGGGCGCCGTCACGCCAAGCATCCTCAACCCCTCAAAGTGACGCCAGACAAAAGCAAGCTGGGGGCTCGTGAGCTCCTCATGGCCCCAACCTGGATTGGGGACAGCAGGCAATATAGGGTGCGTGAGCAGGGGGCTAGGAACCCCGACATCCACATACAACCACCGCTCCCGGAACCCGATCATAGAAGACGGAAGACCAAAATTGATCCCCGAGGCGGCCGTCTCCGGATGGCATGGAAGCTCGCGCACCCCGAGCATTGAGATGGGTCAGTCAGACGCAGAGAGAAGAAGTGGCGCAGAAGAGCAACGGAAGGGGGGATGCCCACCATGGCCTTGCAGACGAAGGCAAAGACAGCAAGAAGAGTAATGGATTGGGGACCGAGATGCACCATATGGATCTGGTAGTGGGAAAGCACCACATTGAAGAAAGCAGAGAAGGGGGGCACAAGGCCCGCCCATAGGGCGTCGGCGAAGAATCGGACCTCCGTGACGATCCTGTCAAAGGAGGCGTGGGATGCGGGTCAGGCCGCCTTCCTCCCGCACTCGTTGAAGCTGGAGGCAAGGGCGGAGCGGACCTTGTCCAAGGCTCCCAGATTGAGTATGAGTGACTGGTCGACAGCGGGCGCAGCTGCCGGAGGCGAGCAGGACAAAGGCACGGGCTTCTTCCCCTTTTCCTTTTTTGTTGGTGCCATGGCAATGGGAAGGGGGGATAACTCAAGATGGATTGGAGGTAGAGGCTCAACGAAGAACGAGGAACGGGAAGCACGCGGGAAGCAAGGAGAGAATAACTGTGTATAGTCTCGTGTCCGCTTAGCCAGGTGCATAATGGGGAGCGTGGGGAAGCAGAGACGCCCACGTCCAATCAACCACCATGCGGCGCCCAAGGCCGCAGTCTATTGGGGCCCATGGCGCTCCACACTTGCCCCTTTGCTTCCCTGCTAAGCCAAGTCCGAGCGTGCCTTGGGCCCGGGGGCTACTGTCGGTGTTCTAGGAACGGGGGTCCCTAGACTTGCCTGCCCGCGGCCTGCGGCATGGCTCAAGTGGTGGCCCAGTACGGCCCATCTTCATCAACTCAAACTCAAGACCCTCGCGAGGGGCCAAGCCTCGCGGGGCGGATGATGCAAGGCTTCCTCTAGAGCGGCCTCACTAGGCAGGCTCGCGAGGAGGCAGAGAGATCAAGGCAAGGGTACCTCGCGAGGTGCTCGTGACACAAGCCATGACGATCGAGACCAGGCGGGCGCCGGCCTGCACAGTGTCCTTGTTTCCTCATTGGTGCAAAGGGGGCAAGCTTAGGCGCGGAGTACCGAGGCATCAGGCAAAGGTTACCATTTCGGTGCAACGAGACCAAGACCAGCAGAGCGGTAGGACGGAGGTCACCGTGGAGCCCAAGATGGTGTCATCGCCAGTGCCTTTGGCAGCCGAAGACCAACTTTAGTCAGGATAACTTGTACTAGATGTTCCCCTTCAAAATGGCCATTTTTGGTGCCCTTCCCGCTCAATATTTGGGAAGAGGACCAGGGCCTCTATATATAGGGATAGCCACCACAGTAGAGGGCATCGAGTTCTCATCAGATCCAAAGGTGATCGAACTCACCCAAGTAGTTCATCGCACCAGTCCAAGAACACCTCTCGCGAGGCTGTTCTTCCCTTGTACTGTTAATCATCAGCCCCTGAGGCAATCCACCACACCACACACTGGACTAGGGTATTACACCACAACAGTGGCCCGAACCAGTATAAATCTTGTGTCCCTCGTGTTGTTCATCGTTTAGCTTAGATTCTCAGCGAGCCATTCAGACATGGATCGGTAGGGGGAAGATCTTCGTGCGCACCCCAGAGTTCAAACCTTAAGGGTTTTGCCGGAACCCGATATCCGACATAATGCAATAAGAATGATGACATGATGTAGACGAGATCTGTTTATATATTGCGGAGATATAGATCTTGTCTTGTTATCCTTAGTAGCAATGATACATATGTGTCGGTTCCCCTTCTGTCACTGGGATAAAGCACCGTAAGATTGAACCCACTACAAAGCACCTCTTCCAATTGCAAGATAAATAGATCAAGTTGGCCAAACAAAACCCAAATATCAGAGAAGAAATATGATTCTATAAGCAATCATGCATATAAGAGATCAAAGAAGACTCAAATAACTTTAAACACAGCGTCCTAGATGAATGGCTCGCTCGACACCTTGGGCAGGAAAAGCCGAAGACCATGGCAGGCTTAACAGCACTCATGACCCGCTTTTGTGCGGGCGAAGACACCTGGTTGGCTCATGGAAGCAACGGCTCGGGTGACCCCGACACTTCTGAGGTGCGGGACTGCAATGGTAAACCTTGCCACAATAAAAACGAACATTGGAACAACAACAACGTCGACGCAGACGATACGGCGGTCAATGCAGGGTTCAGTGGTCCTAAGTCCGGTTAGCGGAAGAAAACTTTCAAAGACAACAAAGATGGGCCATCCACCTTAGATAAAATCCTTGAGAGGCCTGTCAGATTCATGGCACACCCGATAAGCCTGCGAACCACAGCAACAAGAATTGTTGGGTTTTCAAACAGGCAAGTATGATAAATACGAACACAAGGGAAAAGGGCCTCCAAGGAAAGATGATTACGAGTATGTTAGCTGAACACCGGGGGACAGAAGTAGTTTTCCCCCGAGGTGAAGACAGTGAACATGATATATGTCACTCATATCCCCAAAAGGGAGCGCAAACGCGCACTACGGGACGTTTATGTCGTAGAGCATGTCGCCCCCATGGTCAGCCTGTCCGATCACCTTTGATCGCAGGGACCACCAAACCAGTATTCGTCACGGGGGTTCGGCCGCCCTAGTTCTTGATCCAATCACTAATGGATACCACCTCAGTAGAGTCCTTATGGACGGAGGAAGCTGTCTCAACTTGATCTATCAAGATACTATTCGTAAGATGGGGATCGACCGATCACGAATCAAGCCTAGTAACACTACCTTTAAAGGTGTGATACCAAGAGTGGAGGCCTGTTGCATGGGCTCAATTACACTGGAGGTAGTATTCGGCTCCCCGGATAACATTCGTAGTGAAGAGTCAATCTTCGAAGTTGTCCCTTTCTGCAGTGGCTACCATGCACTGCTCGGACGAACTGCTTTCGCCCTCTTCAATGCAATCCCGCACTATGCTTACTTGAAGCTTAAAATGCCTGGACCTTGTGGCGTTATTATAGTCAATGGTAATATGGAGCGCTCACTCCATACTGAAGAGCACACTGCGCCCCTTCCAGCCGAAGTATATGGCGGCCTTATCAAGCCGAACAGTTCACCGGCCAAAAAAGCCAACGACGTATCCAAACGAGTCCGGTCGATGCATATTAGTGATAAATCAATGAATCCGGACATTGAGTAGCAGTTTGGCCTCTGCCAATCGCCCCACCAGGTTGCGGCTTATGTACCGCGCATACATAATTACGCACTAAATATACCTTGGGCGGCGCCGGAGGCACACTACAGAAGAGGTCCATTGCACGGCTTGACCATTATTGGACCGCATATATCTTTTTTTTCCTTTTAACGCAGGTTCATCAAGAGCCCTACTTGCGAGATGGTTGTCACAGGAGATCCTTTTAAGGCTGGTGCGTCCCAACCGTCCAATACTCCTCTCAAAGGACTTACCCTAAGGAGAAAAGGTGCAGACGTGCGGCAGGGCATCATTGGAGTTCCTTTTCTGGACTACAATTTTTTAGGCCCTGTGTTAGACTTTCCCTTATGTAACATTTTTTCCTTTTTTTCTTTTTGGGCAGGTAATATGACCTTAATATTGAACGACATTGCTTGTTATCAACGTATCAATAAAGATACAAGGGACGCAGATGATTATCACCTTCTTGGTTGGGTCTTGGTTTTTTCCTTGTCATTTGTGCTCCCCCCTACGTTCGACTGACACACATGGTTCGACACGGTCTTCATACCAGGGGTTGTATTCGGCCCCGCAAAATTCTTAAAGTCCGAACACCTATAGGAAACTCTTCGGCGTCTCGGATATGGCATTATATGCATCGGCTCCGAATCATGTCTTTGGTCTATAGTTGGGTTGCTCGGCTCCTGTGTTTGCCACCTTGAATTCCGCAAGTTCAGCTAAGGTAGTAAAGGGAGAACTACTGCGATTGTACTTCTAGTTTGTCTGGTTAAGTACCTCAGTAGAGAAAGCCGAAAACTGATAGGTGAGAGCAGGTCAGCAATCCAGTGACTTAGTGTCATACTACAAATCGTCCGTGATTTATGTCGTGTTATACGAGGGCCTGAGCTTTCGATCAGCCACGTTGCGAAGGCACCGTACTCCGGATTGTCGTTCACGCAACAAGGGGCTAGTACTTAGCGCCACCAATGGACTCTTATAGCTGAGTGAAAGTACTAAAACCGCGTAGTCTGATTTCCTAGTTCACCTTGCAAGCCGCCTCCTACATCGGACCAAGACGTTGGATAAAGTGCGGACATGCATTTCTGAACACCCTTGTAATATTTACGTGGGGGCTGAAGCCGATGACTGGTAAACTTTCAAATATATAAAAAGCAGAATAGGAGGATAAACTAATCATAGAGCATCAACATGGCTATTATACATCATGGGTTCATTACACGCCTCTTACAAACCAAACTCAGGTACTCAAATATAACGTCCTTTTAACATTGGCCCTCCACAATACGGGCTCCCTTGAGGACCTTGTCAAAGTACTTCTCCGGCCGTTGGTGCTCTTTGCCTTCAGGTGGCCCTACGGTGGCAATCTCGGTGGCCTTCATCTTCGCCCACCGCACCTTGACGCGGGCGAAGGCCATCCGGGCACCTTCTATGCAGGACGAATGCTTGAGGGTATCAATCCGAGGAAGCGCTTCCACCAGCCGCTTCATGAGGCATAAGTGGCCGCTAGGTACGGCCTCGGCCGGCCATAGACGGACTATAACATCCTTCATGGCTAGTCTGGCTACCCTGTGTAGCTCGGACAACTGCTTCAACTGGTCACTCAGGGGCACTAGAAGCTTTGGCGCAAGGTACTGCGACCAGAACAGCTTCTCCGTTGAGCTCCCCTCTTCGTCTCGGAAGAATATGGTGGCATTCGCAATACTCCTTGGCAGATCCACAAAGGCGCCTGGAGAACTCCAAATCCGGGTCAGTAAAATATATATTTTCCTAGTAAACCTACTCTGCATGATAAAGGCCTTACCAGCCGCAATCTGTCTCGCCTCTTGAATCTCCTGGTGAGCGCCCTGGGCATCAACCTGGGCTTCCTTCAGGCTCTCCAAAGCATTGGTGAGCTCGGAGGCCTGCTCCGAACTATTCTGCTCCAAGGACTCGCACCTAGCGATGGCGTCCTTGAGCTCCTGTTGGACCTCCCCCACCCGCGCCTCATGTCATTGGCGGGTGGTTTGTTCCTCCTCTAAATCCTTGACGGCTTTATCCGCGGCCGCCTTGCTCACCTCCGCCTCCTTATTGGCTTCGGCGAGGGCTCTCTTGAGGGACTCGACCTCAGCTGCGCCAACTGTGAGCATTTTATAACATCCTTAGTCAGTTTAAAACGACTAACATGCATATAATTTTCGAATATGCTGAAACGCCGCATACCTTGGGTTTCATTGAACCGTTTGTTGATGCGGTCGAGTTCCTCATCGGATAGCCGAAGGTTCTGACTGAGCTCAGCAATCTCTGCGGCTTGAGCAGTAGCCGCCAACATAGAAGCCTGTCAAAATAACATATACGATGCATTATATACTTGTTTGTGATCCTCTGTTCGAATTGTTCTAATCCGGATAGAGTCTTAGGGGCCACTGTCTACACATGGATTCTGCCTAACACATATATGTGTATAAAAAATGAAAACTAGTAAAGAATATATTACATCGCTTACCTCAAAGCTTGTCAATAGACTGTGGAAGGCTTCGGTCAGTCCACTCTTCAAGGACCGGACCTTTTCCATGACCGCACCCATCAGGGTGTTGTGTTCCTCCACCATGGAGGCACGCTGCAGTGCCTCTTGCAGAGTGTCAGCGGCCTCCGGATTGATAGAGGCTGCCGATTGAGCTCCTGCTGCTCCCCCCTCTTTCGAAGGGGAATGTTGGTCCAAACACGGAGCCATACTAGCCTCCGGGACGGTGTTCGGCGAAGGCCCGGACTGTTGAGGGCCCCCACCCTCGGTGGTCATGGGGGTCACCGTGCCCCACTCTACAGCGCCCAAGGTGTTGTCCACGGGCACCTTCAGGACGGCCTTGTCCGCCCCTCCCCGGCCAGGAGATGGCCTTTGGGATGACACCTCAGTGTCCTCCATGGCAGGGGGAGAGAGGGCGCGGGATGGGTCGTCACTCTCCTCCTCTCCAGGGTCTAGAGAGTTCCCCTCTAAAGAAGAGGGGATCGAGATCTCGCGCGAAGGGATGAAAAGCATCAAACGATTGGGCATTATAGAGACAGATTAAAGAGATAATTAAAGCAAGTAAGTTTCTGACACTTACATTTTGGGTAGGGTCTTCTCCCTTTGGACCCTCTCCGGGCGGTGTTCAGACTACGAGTCCAAATTACCCGAAAGGATCACGCACCCTTTCTTCGGTGTCGCCCCCTCCAAGTTCTCGAAGGTTGTCCTCTTCCCTCTCCTCGTCTTGAGGGAGGAGTCGCTCTCCACCTGTTCTTCCTCCTCCTCCTCCTCCTCCTCTTCATCCTCGTCTTCCTCGTGGGAGAAGACAGGCTCAGTCTCTCCTGACACAGCTTCCGAAGGACCTTTGCGGCGGGGTGTCGGTGTCAAAACCGGCAAATCTTGGGTAGGGGGTCCCAAACTGTGCATCTAAGGCTGATGGTAACAGGAGGCGGGGGACACGATGTTTACCCAAGTTCGGGCCCTCTCTATGGAGGTAATACCCTACTTCCTGCTTGATTGATCTTGATGAATATGAGTATTACAAGAGTTGATCTACCATGAGATCGTAATAGCCAAACCCTAGAAGTCTAGCCTCTATGATTATGATCCTCGCCTATGGACTGAACCCTCCGGTTTATATAGACACCGGAGGGGACTAGGGTTATACACAATCGGTTACAGAGAAAGGAATCTACATATCCTAATCACCAAGCTTGCTTCCCATGCAAAGGAGACTCCATCCGGACATGGGAAGAAGTCTTATGTCTTGTATCTTCATAGCCCAACAGTCCGGCTCATGTTAATAGTCCGGCCGTCCGAGGACCCCTTAATCCAGGACTCCCTCAGTAGCCCCTGAACCAGGCTTCAATGACGATGAGTCTGGCGCGCAGATTGTCTTCGGCATTGCAAGGCAGTTTCCTTCTCTGAATACTCTACAATAGTCTTCGGATACGAAAAACGTGTCTAGCTCTGCAAAACAAATACCACACACGATCGTAGAGAGTATAATATTTCACGAGTCCAATCCGCTGACAACTTTTCGTAGCGTGGCATCACATAACCGCCCGACCATTATTTGAACCGTTTTTTATACTGCCGCTCCATATTTCGAGGTGTGGTTTCATTGGCACGTCTTGTCAAAGCAAAGATTGTGTCCCCTTATTGCGAGATTCTCATCAACACGGGCATGGGTAACCCAACCGTGCCATTTGCACGGCCCTTGGGGAATAGGCGAGTTTTAAGGCGAGTGGGGAGACGCATGATATTCACTGCCTTCATAATGGGATAAGGATTCACCCTTTTTCACCCACGCCTTCTCTCTCTCTCTGCCCATACCATTCTCGAGCTCCAGCGCCCAAGTTCTCATCCTCTCCACCCCCAGAAAGCACTCCAACCATGTCCGGATTCAGAGCACAGGGCAAGTGGATGGCCTCTTCCGTCAAGGAGAAGGACATTACGAAGCTCCGGGATGCCGGGTACCTGGCTAAGGAAATCGCCCATCGGCTTCCGGCCGAGGGACAGATCGTACCCACTCCGGAGCCCCATGAGAGGGTGGTGTTCATCTCCCACTTTGTCCGTGGACTGGGATTCCCTCTCTGCCCGTTTGTCCGCGGACTCATGTTCTACTATGGGCTGGACTTCCACGACCTGGCCCCCAACTCCATCCTCAACATCTCATCATTTATTGTCATGTGCGAGGCCTTCCTCCGCATCCCACCTCACTTCGGACTATGGCTAAAGAACTTCAATGTCAAGCCGAAGGTGGTGAGTGGTCAACAAGCAGAGTGTGGAAGCGCCATGGTGGGAAAGATGCCCAATGTTACATGGCCTGAAGGCTCCTTCGTGGAGACTGTCAAAGGGTGGCAATCAAAGTGGTTCTATGTCACAGAGCCACGCGGCACCACCTGGGCCACGGCTCCCGCATTCCGGTCCAGAGTCCCGATGCGGCTCACCTCCTGGCAAGAGAAGGGCCTCGACTGGTCTTCGTCGGATGATTCTTCGTCGGACAAGCTGATAGCGCTTCAGACGCGCGTACAAAACATGATAAACAAGAACATCAAGCTGGTCAATGTGATCCAGGTGATGCTTATTCGTCGGATCCTTCCGTGCCAACGTCGGACCTGCCACTTGTGGGCGTATGATCCGGCCAAGCACCAAACCCTGCTGGAATTCTTCGGCACCACACACCGCAACATCCGGAAGGTGCTCTTCAAGGCCAACGAGGTGCGGCCGGCCACGACCAAGGATTGCGGGCACGACTCAACCCACCCTGCTAGTCCGGTAAGTTTTTTCATGCTTTCAAGGTATGTCCTTTACTTGCATACTCGAGGAAGGCGCCTAAGCCTCCCTATTGATTCTTTCAGGCCTAGACAAAGAAGGCGGAGCGGATTAACTATCCGGCTCCGCTGTACGAGGACCCAGAAATCCCGCTTCTAACGAAGATGCTGGTTCCAGCGCCTTATCATGCGCCAGAGAAGAAGGCCAAGGGGACCAGAGGCGGTCTCCATCGCAAGGGCACTTCAAACGCGATGTCCGAAGAAGCTGAGACTCATTCCTCCGTCACCGAGAATGACGAGAAAGAGGAGGAATAAGAAGAAGGTCGTTCCCCCCTGGGGGGAGAAAGAAGAGGCTGGCCTCCACGCGTCTGGAGGCCGAGGCGTCCAAGAAGGGGAAAGCTTCCCTTTCGGACAGCTCCACCGCGGCCACCGACGGCAGCTTGGAGTGGCGCCCCAGGGACAAGCCCCTGGCCAAATTGTAATTATCCGGACACATTCATATATCTGGCCCCTCTACTTCATTGTTTTGACATGTTGAATTGCGTATTTCAGTCCGGCTCAGTCCAACCTCGAGCGGTCCTTATCTTCGGAGGATTCATTGGACCCGGAGGCGATGGACAGCAGGACCCTTCCAGCGGCCTCCTCTCCCAAGGACATGGATGGCGCCGAGGCATCGTCCCGAAGGATCCCAGGCCCAGGAGAGATTCAGGAGGCCGTCAGGGAGCCGCCAGAGGGTGAAGCCTCGGCTGCCGGACACTTGGGGGAGAAAACCCCCATGGATACTGATGATGGGGGCCGTATCCAATTCGGCCCCCAGCCAAATACAGTTCCGGAATCAGGCCAGCCGCCTCTTTTGAAACAAGGATGTGTGCCTATTCCACCAGTGACCTCTGTCCATCCAGAGGTACCAGATAATTTGTTGGAAGCGCTGTGAGGCGCTTCCATTGTTGAGAACACCCTACCCTTATGGCTACGGTCATTGAGAGGATTCATTCTGCGAAGAGCGGACTGACCAAAGCCTACACAAGCCTTCTAACAGGCTTTGAGGTAAGCAACGTAATAAAAAGAATGTCACAGTATAGACAGTAGCCCCTGATACTCTGTCCGGTGTTCGGAAAGAAAAGCCGAACAGAGGATCAAATAATTTTCGCAGGAGACTAACCTAACATGTCTATGTGAACAAACAGGCATCGTTGCTGCCTGGGACCTCTTATACTACTGAAGTCTCCGGACTGAAGCAGAGTCTGGAGTGGAACGAGGAGGAGCTCGGCCGCATGAAAAAACAACTGGAAGATAATCAAGGTATGCAATAACCTTGTATATATTCAGGAAGGATGAATGATTTGTGCTAACTAAAGTTCCATTTGATTTGTTAGGGGCGGCGATCGAGGTGGAGACCCTCAAGAAGGCGCTGGCCGAGGCCGTGGTGAAAGCGGCCAAGGAAAAGGTCACCCATGAATAGCACGAGGCCAGGGTCAGTGAGGTCCAGCAGGAGCTCCAAGACGCCGTGAAGAAATGCGAGTCCTTGGAGCACAAACTTGCGGATCAAGAGTCTGAACTGGACAAGGTGCGCCAAAACGCACACGATGCCCGGGTTGAAGCCCAAGGCGCCCTCTAGGAAATCCTGGAGGCCAAGAGATTCGTGGCGGGTAAGGCCTTTCTTATGTAGAGTAAATATGTGAAGAAAAGGTTCCTCTTACTGACCCGGATTTGGAGTTCTGCAGGGGCATTTGCGGATCTGCAGCGCAACATTTCAGACGCTGCGGAATTCTTCCGGGCCAAAGAGGGGGGGCTCCACAGAGAAGCTATTTTGGTCGCAATACCTTGTGCCAGAATATCTGGTGCCCTTTAGCAATCAACTGAAACAGCTGGTCGAGCTACATAGGGTGGCTGAACTAGCCATGAAGGATTTGATAATCCAGCTATGGCCTGCCGAAGCTATGCCCAGCAGCTACTTCGGGCTCGTGAAGAGGCTGGTCAGTGCCTGCCCTCATCTTGATGCCATCTAGTGGTCGGTCTGCATTGAAGGTGCGTGCATGGCCTTCGCCCGAGTCAAGATGCATTGGGTGAAGATGGACGCCATGAAGGTTGCGACCGAGGGACCGCCCGCGGGCAAGGAGCACCACATGCCCAAACTGTATTTTGACAGTGTCCTGCACGGATCCTGCCGTGTGGCGGAGCAATGTGCTAAGGATGTCATCTTTGAATGAATACATTCATGTTATCCTGTCCTGTATTAGGAAACAAAATCGTTATGTAATATAATGCTTGTTATTTAAAATTTTACCTCCTGTGCGGCCGTATTGTTAAATTTGAGAGTTGGCCAGTCGTCGGCTTCCGCCCCCACGTAGGTAGTACGGGGGTGTTTGAGATAAATCGAAACACTCTTTACTCCGAAGTTTGGTCATTAAAGGAGGTGTTTAGCACAACGAACCAGGCAATCAGACTATATGCCCTTATCACCCTCACTTAGCCATAGGAGTTTGACAATAGAAATTTAGGCGCAGCCCCTAGTATTCGTAAGTCCGAACTTGGGGTACTGTAAACACCTAATCGGATAAAAGCCAATTCCTCACATAATGCGGGAAAAATCGCTAAAGATTTGTAACCTCTCGAAAGCTGACCGGCTCACGCCGCATCATGAGAGTCAGTTTTCGGCTTTCTCTATTCAGGTGCTCATCCGGATGAACCAGGACACAATCGCAGTAGTTCTCCCTTTACTACCCTAGATGATATAGCGGAACGTAAGGTAGCAAGCACAGGAGCTGGGTAACCCAACTATTGACCAAAGACATGATTCGGAGCCGATGCATATAATGCTATAAGTTCGGAGTGCCGACCTACACTGTAAAAAAGTGTTCGGACTTTGTTGCCATATAATGGAGCATAATGAAGCCTCTGGCGAATTAAGGCATACCAGAGTGTACAGGCGCAATTTGATAAAAATATCTAGAAAAAAATGAAATAATAGGCTAATGCTGCAAAAATTGGGCCGCAAACTATTTTTTCATTGTAGTTTGATTACGTCAAAGCGTATTTTGTACAAGTAGTGCGATAAGCAACAGGGCTATTTAACAAGCCACAACCAAGGGAGAGCTGCGTGTGGGTCCTCAAAAACAGGTATAGCGATCGTTTAAAGAAACCACCTATAAATTCCCCCATACGCCAATGCTTCTTGCCGTCTTGGTGTATCCGTCCCTCTATAGGTCCATCGATCAGGTCACCAGGAAGGACCTGGTAAAGAAAAGAGACCTGAAAAGAAAAGGAAAAAGTAAAAGTATGAGGGTCCAGGAGCGGTTGAGCCATACTATGGACCACGATCTAGCTGTGCCTCCATCTATGCCCATGGTATTTTAAGTGCGTAGTTATGTACGCGAGGTACGAATGTTGCCGCTTGGTCAGGACTGGGACGGAGGCTGCATTGCTAGTCAAGCTCTTGACGAGCTGGATTGTCCTACTGCAGGGTAGTTCGGACATGTTTGAAAGTGTCCGAGAGCTTGGCAGCCGAATTAAGGTTCTGCTTGAAAAGGCCGCTCTGTACTTTTGCTGCAAGGGTTGCGGTGTGCTCCTCGGTACGGAGGGAGCGTTCCGTGTTTCCATTGACTATTATGACACCGTGTGGTCCAGGCATCTTGAGCTTGAGATAAGCGTAGTGCGGCACTGCATTGAATCGAGCAAATGCGGTTCGTCCGAGCAGTGTGTGATAGCCACTGCGGAAGGGGACGATATCGAAGATCAATTCTTCGCTTCAGAAATTGTTCGGGGATCCGAAGACCACTCCTAGTGTGATTGAGCCCGTATAGCAGGCCTCTACAGCTGGTATGACACCTTTAAAGGTGGTTTTGGTGGGCTTGATCCTTGAGGGATTGATACCCATTTTGCCCACTGTATCCTGATAGAGCAGGTTCAGGCTGCTGCCACTGTCCATGAGGACTCGCGTAAGGTGGAATCCCTCAATGATTGGGTCGAGGACCAATGCAGCTGAACCGCCATGATGGATACTGGTCGGATGGTCCCTACAATCAAAGGTGATCGGGCAGGACGACCATGGGTTGAACTTTGGGGCGACTGGCTCCATCGCGTAGACGTCCGTAAGCGCGCACTTGTGCTCCCTCTTGGGGATATGGGTAGCGTATATCATGTTTACCATT